>NC_067400.1:123624740-123954740 GCF_016432865.1 Antechinus flavipes | reverse complement strand
TTTAACCAAGGATATTTAATGCAATTTAATCTTTCTTTGATGAGTCAGGGTCTTCACTTAATTCTGAATATCAATTTTTTTTTTTTTACTGCTGGGACAGTGATAACCTCAGGGCTTATTGGAATGTGAAGAGTTATTTGTCCCTTACAATTATTATAATTTATATTTGTGTATGATTATATTAATATATTATCATAGATATATTAAAATATAATTTATTGCTTTTTTTCTTGCTTTCTGGCTGTTAGGTTGTCAGCTATCACATATCACAGATAAAAATATGGTATGCCTACCTACTTCTTAGCAATCAGTCTCCTAATCCTTTATTATGCTGAATTTTCTATGGTTAGAAATCCAGATAACTATTAAGAATGGTATGTAAAGTATGAGTAAAGAGATTCTGATTGAGAGGAGGAATTCAGCTATGAGTGAAGTATGTGAGCTTTAGTGCTCTAATGTTTTTATATTTATTTTGGTGACTTAAGGGACCTACAGTTGAAAAAAATTAACTTCCCTCCTCTTTCTGGGCTATGGTTTGCACATCCACTGGATGACTTCAGTAGAAGTATTCATAAATATGATTCTATGTAATAATAAATTAATATAATATGTTGGTTTCAATGTCTTTCTTTATCTGTGGTTATCAGCCCCTTCGTTTTTCTTAGAGAATTTTTTTCCT
This sequence comes from Antechinus flavipes, assembly GCF_016432865.1. NCBI lineage: Eukaryota > Metazoa > Chordata > Mammalia > Dasyuromorphia > Dasyuridae > Antechinus > Antechinus flavipes. The sequence goes on along the minus strand of NC_067400.1, from coordinate 123,954,061 downwards.
TATACTTTCTTATATCTCATTTTAATATGGCACTTGCCTTTACTCTGGTCAGAGGGAGGTGTGGAATTATTTACATGTTTTCAGTTTGACAACATATCAGAAATTTATTGGTATTTTCTTTTTTAAAGTGTTTTTTTTTTAAATCTATGACTGTGAATAACTGTAGCATTTAACACACATGCATATTTGATGATTAACTTTGGTTATGAGCTACCCTACCTCAGTTCACATCATAAATTCAGGCAATGAAGAAATATCTTGGACAAAATACTCAGACTTAGATCTGAGCAGAAATAACTTATGATGTTTATTTTATATTCCATGATGCAAATGTAACCTAGTTAAATAATCTAAGATTTTAAAGAAATCAATAAACATTTGGAATTCAGGGAGAATTTTAATACATCATTTCATGTTGTTGGGTAATGTGAAATCTAATATGCTTTGCCATTTCCAGGAATCCCTCTCCTGGGCTCTGTTTGCCCAGAAGGCGCTCAGTTATTACATACTCTGATTGGTGGGCCCTTTGGAAAAGTAGTTGAGTAGTTGGCCCTGAGCCATCACACCTCCCCCACTTCTCTAACTTGGTTTAGAGTAAGTGGCAATTAGTAGTCCATCATCTTTTATAGTCTTCTTCTGATGACACAAGCTGGACACAAACCTCTATCCCTTTATTTTCTTCTTTTCCCCCTCCCCATGTGTGTATTGATTTGGGGGTTATTGGATTTTGAGATGTAGGTACTCAAAGATAGAACTTTTTTTTGTTAGCTAACTAGTTATTTTCTTAAATAGCATAAAAGTACTAAAAAGCCATTTATGGCAAAAACCCTGATTGACTGAAATTTACAAGAAATGGATGTCTAATTTTCTGCCTAACATTTTCCCTAAATCTTGTTCTGTACCCCTTATATATCTTTTCACCATTTCTTCTTAATTTCCTCAAAAAGTGCTCTTGAAAGTACACAGTTTTTTGAGTATTTTCCACCCATATGCTATAACCTAATAATATAGAGGAATAGAACATAAGATATCAGACACAAAATATTATCAAGAGATAATAAATGGGTACTCTGAGAAGGGGGATTATTACTCAGGATGAACAAAAGACCAGAAAATGCTTATAGTCTTCCAGAGATCAAGAGGTAATGGTAGTGGTATCATAGATTTTGGGGAGTAGGGAACTTAAGGGGTTTAACCTGAAACTTAGAGACAAGATAACAGGAATCACATAGTCCTAATGACTACAACCAAGAAAAGTATTCAGTGCAACAGTCAACAACAAGAGATAAGCTTGTATGGTACTCTTTTAATCTAATTCAACTTATATTTACTAAGTATCTACTATGTGAGAGGCACTGAGAATGTGAAAACACACAAAGTCCTTGCCTACAAGACGCTTACCTTTTTAATGGGAGGAAATAGGGACAGGCGAATTGAACATATGTATGAAAATATATTTTACTAATAACATTAAATTGTATAAATAGTATTTATATAGTGCTTTAAGCTTTAAAACGTGCTTTGCCAATTTTATACCATTTCATTCTCAAAACAACATTGAGAGGTAGGAACTTTGAGGAACAATAGGAACATTGAGATTAAGGAACTTGCCCAGTATTATACAACTTGTAACTGTCTGAAGCTGTCTTCAAATTCATCATCCTCATCCTAGGTCTACTCTTTTGTGCACTATGCCATACACCCACACACACACACACACACACACACACACACACACACACACACACATATTTTTGCTTATTTACTGAATCTTTCCTTGATTTCTGGCTGTTAGGTTGTCAGCTGTCACATAACTGATAAAAATATGGGATTCCTGCCTACTTCTTAGCATTTGTGCCTTTACATGGTTCTGAGTAGTGGGGTCCCCTAGTTTTTTTTGGAAAGTAGAAAGCGTGAAGGGGATTAATTTGAAATATGAATAGGGCAGCTAAATGACACACAGCATCTAGGTGGTTCCGTGGATAGAGCACTGGGCTTGGAATCAGGAAGACTCACCTTCATGAGTTCAACAGGAGGCTCAGATACTTACTAGCTATATGACACTAGGCAAGTCACTTAACTCTGCCTCAGTTCTTCATCTGCAAAGTGAACTGGAAAAAGAAATGGCAAACCACTTCAGAATCTTTGCCAAGAAAATCCCAAATGAGATTAGGAAGAGTCAAACAACTGAGCAAGACAGATGAAAAGGTATTCATTTAACAACTCTTATTGAGTTCCTTCCAGGAGAAAAGCAAAGCACCAAACATTGTATCCAATGAAAAATAAAGCATGTTCCCAGCCTGAGTTTCATTTTAATTTGTATAAGTTCCTGAAGAATGGATAGAATCCATTGTTTTCAGCCAGTACTAATCTAGGTAACATCAATTGTACATGTGAGATATTTGAGCCAAATGTGTTGTACCCTTCAGTTTTATCATATTAATATCAAATTCAGGTAGGTACTTGAGCTATGGGTATGACCATGTGTTAGCAATGCTAGAATAGATAAAATATACAAAGGTTCCCTGTTTCCTCTAGAACAAAATACACTATTTAGTATTTAAAGCCATTCACAAACTAGCTCCAATTTACTTTTCAAGACCAATTTTCTAGTCGACAACCACTAGTGACGTCCCCTCTCAGGCTACTTTCTGTTCACTTTGAATATCTTTTGCATGTAATTTCATGTTATTTAACCCACTAAAATACGAGTTTTTTGAGGAAGGATCTTTTTTGGACTTTATTTGTATCCTCAGTGATGAAGTAAGTGCCTGATGAAGAATACTTAACAAAGGCTTATTAATTGACTAGCTGATCTTATCTTACTCCCTCTCATACATTTTATCCTGCAGTATTTGGGGTATATCAAGTGTTCAAGGGGGAGGAATAGCCCTGGTATGATCTTACCAAGTCCTTTTCAGGGATAGTCATCCATCTTTGGTATCTACCTTCATTCACCTCACCTGTGGCTCCAAGAAGCTGTAGCTTATGCAGCTACCACAGAAAACAGCTTCAGCAGATGGGTTGCACCAAGTTGAGGGGAACCCACAGGCCTCAAACACATTGGTGAGTTAGTTGTATTAACCCCTATCTACCCCAAGCATGTGAAGGCTTTTCCCCAGGGAATGAGCAGATGAGAACAATTTGTTCCAACAGCCATAAAGACTGTGGAATGCTTAGAGCTCGGAAAGCATTGGACGATACAAAGGTCATCCACTGCCATCTCCAATCATCCTGATTTTATTTTTTGCCAGTGAACTTTAATATCTCTGAAAGAAAGAATGCGATTTATGGCTTTGTGAAACTCTGCCTCACTTAAAATCAATCAAGAATTCATCTGTGATTTCATTGGTTCTTTTCAGAAATGAAGAATGAACAACAACAATTATGTGTCAGGTATTATGGGATACAAATAAAATGAATGAAACAATCCCTAAAGAGTGGATACAAACTACAAAGGCAAATCCACAACACACATATGCATAGATACACACACATACATGTATATAATGACAAAACACACACGTGTTTATAGTCATACACATATATACATTGTACACATATTTATATGGAACATATGGGCCAACTCAATATATATATGGAACATACAGGCCAAGTTAATTCACAATTCCAGAACTAAAGGGCCTTAATTAATTTCTCTCCTCATTGAGTCCTCTGTGGCCAAACAATCTCTCTTGAGTCTATGTACTGAGTCCTCTTCTCTGCTGCCAGAATTCATATTTCTTAAAGATGTTTACTTATTGAGGTAGAGGTCTCTCTTTATCTATGAAGTATGTGCCTTTATTTTATCCACAGGGACTCAAACTCTTGAAATGACTTTTCAACTGCTTGATAGATGTGCCTTTTTGGGCAAACAAATCTAGCTATTGGAGGGAAATACTTTCCATCTTCCTTTCTTCTGCCTACAAGGACTCTGATCCTTGACTGTTGTTCACTCTTGAGGGGCTAGATGCCTTGAATTTATATGATTGTATATCCAAATGGTTAGATTGTTGATATATCCATTTATCTATACCTAGATACATGAATATATGGACACATGGACATATGGAGATATAGATAGATATAGATGTCTATCTAACTATTTATACATAGATATCTATATACATATCTATAAACCTCCAAAAAGGTATTATTGATTCAGGTATTCACTAGATGTGTCTTTTGTTTAAGATCCAAAGCCTAGGATTATAAGCAAAACTTGATTAACAGACTATTTCATACATTGTTCTGAAATAGTAAAACTCCTTTATATCAGAAAGACAACATAAAACAAAAAGAGACTAAACACAGAATAATAATCATTCTATTTGTGTTATGTTGTAATTACAAATGCTTTCAGATACATTTTAGACAAATTTCATTGTTAAGGGACAGGTCAATTCCCCAAGAGCCTCCACAGCTGTGGATCATAATATCTGAAGGGTTTGTAAGGTAGCCTTTGCTGGCACAGGTTTTGCGGACTGGGAATGAGATAAATTGGAGGCAGAGGGAAGAGGAGAGAGGTCAGACAATGCAATGGTCTCTCCATCAGAGAGATCAGAGACCAGTAACTGCCTCTCAGTCTCCTTGTATCATCCTCTCACAAGAGGAGATTCATTCTGGGTTGGGTCTCCAGCAGCCACTGTCAGGTGGCTCCCGTGTATTCCAACACTTCACAATTACTTTAAGAGGAAAGTAATGACAACATTATCATAGTATTGCTATATTCCAAACGAAGACCTTGGAACTTGGATAGGTCACCCAGGTAATAGCTAAAAATCCTAGGACTGAAACTCAGGCTTTCTGATTCCACCAAGTTAGTTTGTTCATTTGCTCATTTGTTCTTCTTTCTCTCTCTGTCCCTCTCCTTCTGTCTTTCTGTCTCTCTCTGTGTCTTTCTCTGTCTGTCTCTCTTTTTCTTCTCCCTTTCCCCATTCCTCTCTCTTTATTCCTTCTTCCTCTCTTTCTCCCTTCCCTCTCTTTTTTTCTCTTTCTCTCCCTCCCTCCTTCCCTCTGTCCCCTCTCTCTTCCCCTCTCTTCCTGTCCTTCTGTCTTCTGCTCTTTCTCCCTTTCTCTGAGAACACAGAGTGAACAAGTAAATGTCCTGTCAACACAAACTGTAGCCTACAATAGTGGTGCCAATATTTACCACTGTGCTAATGTTTAATACCAATTATCTTTGGAAAGGCTTTGTGTCAGAAGGGCTGGATGGCCAGTCTTGAAACAAAGAAAATGAGTTCAAGTCCTACCCCTCTCTAACACATATGGTCTATGTGACCATCGTAACTCTAAGTGCTCTGTGTAACCCTTTAAATCTATAAACTATAAAGAAAATGAATACCTGCATTGGTAGAAAGAGTTTTTTCACCCCGAAGTTGTTCTTATGCTAATGAAATTACAGAGCCAGTCTCGATCTTTATCTGAATTTCTAGGATACTGAGAAGAAAAAATGATTTGACCTTTGACTATCAAAGCAATTATAGCAAGTAGTCCCCTGATGAATTTAAAGAGCTAATGTAATTAGAGGCTGCATGGTGTAGCAGGGGCCCTCAAACTTTTAAAATAGGGGCCCAGTTCTCTGTCCCTCAGACTGTTGGAGGGCCGGACTATAGTAAAAACAAAAACTTTGTTTTGTGGGCCTTTAAATAAAGAAACTTCATAGCCCTGGGTGAGGGGGATAAACGTCCTCAGCTGCTGCATCTGGCCTGCCTTAGTTTGAGGACCCCTGCAATAGATAGAGAGCTATCCCCAGTGTCTGGAAGGCCAGGGTTCTAGTCTCATCTTGATATATACTGTCTCCATGATTGTGGATAAGTCACTTAATTTCTCAGTGCTCCAGGCAACCTCCTAAAATAAGCCTTTATGTGGCAGATGCTGATTGTTATTCATATGAACTCTATCACAATAAGGGCTTCTTATTTTAAAGAGATCATATTGTACTTTTCTAACTCTTAAGTTACAACTAGGAAGGGCCTTAGCCATTTCAGGGAGAGGCTATCTCATTAGGGACTTGACTATTTAGGCTCTCTAGCTCCTTTTAAGGCAGTCTGTCTTTCATGAAACTGAATTCACTTTATTTGGAAGGTGCTTAATAAATATTTGTGGAACTGACATTTTATTCTTTGAAGTTGCTTGAGTTATCATCATAGCTGTTGAAGATCCAGCAATAAAAATTCTAGCCACCACAGTCCTTGATGCTATCCAGTGATTCAATATCAGAAACTGATATGATTTTATCAATGGGAATATTAAAGAAAGCATTATCATCTGCTTTGCTGCCATACCCTAAGGACAGTGGAACCTTTTCATAAGAAGGGAAGGCAATACCTTTTATATGTGGCACCCCCTTCCCCTCAGAATATGGACTCTTTGAGAGTAGGGGAATTGCCTTGCTTTTCCATCCGTATCCCCAACTCTTAGCACACCCCAGTTCTATGTGTTTTGAGAATAGTTAGCCTTTAATAATTGCTTCATTCATTGATTCATTCATTTAACTATTCATTCACAGAGTGACTATTTTATCCATTGACATCATTAGTTCATTCAATAAATATTTCAAAGTGTGATGAGTATGAGGTCTGGGGGAGGGGGACAGTTGGAGAGATTTCCTTAAAGCAAAAAAAAGAAATATTCTGTAATATCTTTTTTCCTAAAAGTAAAGGATTTAGTTCAATTCAGAGCTTCTTTTCTCCGGTACTGAATTGTTTTATGGTTCTGACAGCCAAAGGCAAGAGCCAGTAGACAATCTTTCAGTAACGGCTGCCAAGACTTCATTTATTCACTCTCATTTGTGGTATCAAGAGCCAACAATCTTTATTCCTTTCCAGAGATTGGGCGGATAGGGAACTTCCACATCAGCCTGGAGCCAGGTCATTTGGAAAGCAATTCCATTATGGATATGCTAATGTTTATCTTGAGAGGACAAAAATATCCTGTAAAATAGAATGTGACTTCTTGGCCATGAAATAGACTAATGGTGTCAGATCTGGCTAAAATCATGAAGTAGGCACAACTTGTATGTCTGTCTCCTTGCCTTACTCTTTCTAACTCTAACTCTAACTGAGGGCTATTTTCTTGTTCCCTGCTTAGGTCTCATATGTCTTCAAGTTCCCTGGACCCCTACTGGAATTTCTCAAAGAGAAGCTTATACTATGCTAAGGGCTGATTATTTAAAGAGTCATTACCCTAAAAGAGTTGAAGTTTCTGGCATCAGTGAACAGACAAAAGAGGAGTCTCTCCCAGAATTAATTTTGGCCTCCATAAAGAGTTTGCAAGAGAAAACATGGAAAAGTGCAAAAAAAAAATGCTGCACCTGGCGTAAGGAATAAATGGAGTCATATTTCTGTCTCTGATGCTTGGTAGGTACGTGTCCAAAGATAATCCATTCCTTGCCTCCACAGTCCTTGTTGCTGTCTAGTGATTCAATATCAGAAATTGACATGATTTTATCAATGGGAATGATTTTTTTAAATTAAAGCTTCTTATTTTCAAAACACATACATAGATAATTTTCAGCATTCACCCTTGCATAACCTTGTATTCCAAATTTTTTCTCCCTCTCTTCCTCTCCCTTCCCTAGATGGCAAGTAATCCAATATATGTTAGTTATATATATATAAACAAATCTTATTCATATTTCCACAATTATCTTGCTGCACAAGAAAAATCAGATCAAAAAGGGAAAAAATGAGAAAGAAAACAAAATGCAAGTAAACAACAACAAAAAGAGTGAAAATATTATATTGGAATCCATACTAAGTCCCCACAGTTCTCTCTCTGGGTGCAGCTAGTTCTCCATCACAAGACCATTGGAACTGGCCTGAATCAGCTTACTTGAAAAGAGCCACATCCATCAGAATTGATCATCACATAATCTTGTTGCTGTATACAATGTTCTCTTAGTTTTACTCATTTCACTTAGCATCAATGCATGTAAATCGCTCCAGGCCTCTCTAAAATCATCCTGCTGATCATTTCTTATAGAACAATAATATTCCATTACATTCATATACCATAACTTATTCAGCCATTCTCCAACTGATGGGTAGCCATTCAGTTCCCAGTTCCTTGCTACTACAAAAGGGCAGCTTTTATAAGCATTTTTGTACATGTGGGTCCTTTTCCCTTTTTTTATGATCTCTTTGGGGCACAGACCCAACAGAGACTGGATCAAAGAGTTTGTTCAGTTTGATAGCTCTTTGGGCATAGTAATGGGAATGATATTAAAGAAGATGCATCACCATCCTTTGCTGTCACAAACTTGGCTTGAATCAGTTTGCTTATCTATAGAATGGTGATAATAACTGCAATTTTACTAGGTTATTTTAAGTCTCAAATGAGATAAAGTAAATAAAGTATTACCTAAATATCTGCCACATAAAGCTCATTTCTGGTTTTGAAGAACTTGTGGATTCAGGATTGAAAGAAGGAATGTAGAATTTGTGAAATATAAGAACAATTAGGGAATCTAGCCCCCTCAGAGCAGATGCTCAAGAAAAGAGCAAAAAAAACAACTTGGTTTCTCTTTACCCTTTTTTTCATTAACCTTCAAGGCAAAGCTGCTAATGTCTCCTTTTAGGAAATTTAAACAGAATAGAAGTCTTGGATATCTTGTGTTTCTACTGTTCTCTGTGCCATTTATCGCACACTCAGAATCAGTTTGTTTGCATTCTTGTCTTTGACAAGTTTCTTCCAGGGAGTAAATAGGAGTAACCCATAGAGTCAATTTTAAGGGATCCACGAAAAAAAGGAAGAGAGATGCTTAAATAAATGGCCCAGGAGAGGATTCAACTTTTTACTAAAAATGGGGAAATGATAGCACCCTATTTCACAGACCTGTTGTGAGGGTGAAAAGAGATTTGTGAAATCAGGCCATAGTGACTGGAACATAGTAGTTGCTTAATAAATGCTTGTTTCTTCTCCTATCCTTTTAAAAATATGAAATTAAATAATTCATCAGCATTTATTAAACATCTACTATGATGTTATATTAGTTGTTGTAGATGGTTTTTTCCAAAGGTTTTTAATCCAATTCATTTCACAAGAAGGCCACATAGTTATATTAATACAGTACTCCTTACTGAGGGGATTATTTGATTAGTAGTTACAAATTCTTTGGTTTATTTTTAATGTTGGAGACATGATGCTAAAGTATTTTATTCTCCCTTCTCCAATGCAAAAACAAAAATTAAGTACAACAATGAATTGACTTTATATAGGGGGAAACTGTGTATTTATACATATAAGTATATAAAAAGTAAATCCAAGGTAATTTATAGGTGTTGAAAGGATTAGGGGCAGGGTGCCAGCACCTAAGGGTAGAAGGAAAGGTTTCTTGCTGCAGGAAACATTTGAATTGAACTTTGAAGGAAATTAGGAATTCTCAGAAGTGAAGATGAAGAGAAAATATATTCCAGGTATGGCAAACAGCTTATCCAAAGAAATTGAGAAGGGAGATAGAATATATTGTGTGAAGAGCACTGAAAAGGCCAGTTTGTCTGGACTATAAGAAGTGAAGCAGCTAGGTCACTTAGTTCATAGTCTTGGATCCAGAGTTAGAAGACCTGATTTTTAAATCCTGCCTCAGACCCACTAGCTGTAAGATTTTGGGAGAATCATTTAAGCCCTTTGTGTGTCAATTTCTTCACATTTAAAAAGGGTATAATAAAAGCATCTAATTCTCAGGGTTGTTGTAGAGATCAAATAACATAAACTTCATAAACCTTAAAGTCCTACATAAATGCTAGTTATTATTATTAATGTTATTGTCATTGCTATTGCTGGAATAAAGATTGGAGCCAAGTTATAAAATACATTTAAAGCCAAATAGAAGGAATCTTTTGTCAGTCAGAACTAAGTTTTAATGCTATCATTTTGGCAACCTAGGAAAAGAACATTTTGTAGTATTTTCTTAAATTGTTTTACTTGCATTGGAGAAAGGACAATAAAGTGCATTGGCATAGTGCCGCTGACATTAAAAGCAAACCAAAGAATTTTCAACTACTAGTCAAATAATCCCTTCACTAAGGAGTGCAATATTAATATAAGTATGTGGCCTCCTAGTGAAATGAATAGATTAAAGATTGTTATTAGTTTTTAAAATTCTTATAAAAAGAAGCCCCTTATAAAGGAAACTCGCTTGTGGTTTTGAAGTATATTTTAACTGATAAGATCACAGTAAATAAATTAGCTGAAGTGTAATAATTGGGTTCCATGTGTTATGATTGATACATTTCATTGAAAACAGCACCCTGAGGTTTTTGCAAATTAAAGATGAAATCTAAATAAATCCTTAAATAACCTATGTGGAAATACTTTATTGTAGTTAATAATCTAATAAAACTATGCCTATCTCTAGAATCTTTACAACAGAATCTACCTATTGTTGCTGCCATGCAAAAGCCATCATACTTATCTTATGTAAAAATAATAGCATTCCTAACTATTAATAGCAAATAGAGAGACATTTATGGTCATTCATAAATCATTTATAAATGACCCTTATGAATAAAGTGTTACTATGATTTCTATTAGCATAAGTTTGACAATCATATCCTGCATAAAAAGGGCTTATTCTTCTCTTTTGAATGTAGATATAAAAATTTATCATTTACCTTGGTAAATTAGGCTCATAAAGTTTCAGTAGGTCTTTATGTAGCTATTCAACCCTACATTGAGAATAAACCTACTATAAACTTAAATGCTATATATATATAAAATAGAATATGGATAGTCATGAGAAACCTAACTTACTCCAACTTGTAGAAGAAAGATGACTTATGGACAATTCATGGGCCCTTATATTTGGTTTAGAAATGATCAGTTTTGTAGGAAAAAAAGCATAGGGAGCTTATAGAATCCTGTGGCATCCTGTGTTTCTTTGTATTGTACCTTTCTGAATGAGTATGTACTCATGGGATTTCCTGAGCATTATTTCTGTGACTTTTCCTTCTGACAAATAACACTGCTTAAATTAAAACTAGTTTCTGAGAATCTTGTGATTTGAGACTAGAGGAACAAAATCCTGAGGGGAAAGAAGGAAGGGATATTCCTTCAGTGATGGGTATTAAAAGAGGCCTTTTCTTTGGGTTGTCAGATAAATATTAGAAAGAGTAAGCATTCTTTTGACTCTTACAATAAAGGTCAAATTGGGTTGCTAAGGGCATTATGGGAATTTCTTTCCAGGGATAATTAGTGACCCAGATGAATTGCCTTGAGAAAGAGTATATACCTGGATTCAAGTCCCATCCTGACACTGGTTGCATGACTTGGAGCAAGTCATTTTATATCTCAGTAGAGTTTAGACCAGTGGTATCAAATTCAGGTAGAAACAGGGGTCATTAACCTATCTGTAAGCATCCCCAAAGGCTGCATATTGACTTAGTTTTAAAACATAATATTATTTATGCTTTGTTGTACTTTTATTTATTTTGCTAAATGTTTATAAATAGTATTTTAACATGGGTTGAGCTGTCCTTGGGAATATTTCTTTTCCAACATGTTTGATACCTCTATTCTAGGTATCTCTCTAAGACTAACAACTGGAGTCAGGTTTCACCATAAAATAGAAGAGAGAATTTCATCCCTTGGGAGTTATCTTTACCATTGAAATTACAGGCCTAATGTTTATCATAGAATGCTTTTAAGTATGTACAAGACAAAATGACCTCTAGACATTTCATCAACTTCCACAATTATATGATAATTCCAAACTACTTTGACAAATTGAATTCAACAAACATTTATTAAGTATCATTTATATGCTTGAACTCACTATGGTAGGGGTTAGGAATATGGACAAAACAAAATCCTTTCAGGGCAAGGATAGATAGTAATTCAATTGATCAAAATTCCTCAGGGAATGTCAATCCAAGAGGACTCTGGAAGCTCATAGAAGTAAAATTGTCAAGATGGAAAGGAAAATGAGTTTTCTAAAAAGAAAGATGTAGATGAACTGGAAAAGCATCAGTCAGTTTGGATTTTGAAAAGTTATATGGAAAATGGAAGCAATAACTGGTAATAGAAGATGTCTGAAAAACAAAAGATGAATTTTCTAACTCCAAGCCATATGGTTGTCTAGAGAATGGACTTAGAATTCACTCATTTTCAAATGAACTTTGAAAGGCAGTCAAAAGAAAAAAACAATTTTAATTAGGGCATTCAGATGATTTTTGTTACCTTGTTGGATTTATGTGGTGGTTAATAGTTTTAGTTATGCATTAACATAGTTTTAATCTGTCCCATCCAGCCACTGTATTTTAGCAAATTGGAGGAGAAAAGAACTGGAGAATTAAGATCCAGAAAGTGGCTGGGAAATAATCTTTATTTTGTCTGTTGATAAAATAATGATGGAGGAGACTAATAGAGTACTATCAAATGATATCACCATGGGATATTGGGACTTCTACAGCATTAGTTGCTCTGGCCACACAAGTACCTGATTACTTGGGTCTAATCAATGTGTGTGTTCTCTATGACTGTTTCTAGTTATCTATGTTTTCTGACTCTGTGCCCATCTCCTCCTAGTTGTATAGTAACCAGTGGGAGAGTATATCCCCTATGTACATGAGAGAGATATTTTCTTATACTTTTCTTTTTTCTGAGATTTGATAAAAACATCTTCTGTTTTGAATTAATGTGTCCTTTGCCTGGTAAAAATAAACATGCTGGTGGAAATCCATGACCTATTAAGTGCCTTGAAATGGGAATCAATTTTCTAAGGACTGAATATCTCAGAGGATGCTCCAGCTCTAAAACTTATTTCCATTATTTGGTAAAAGGGATGAGGATATTGTATGTAGAGTTTACTTAGATTTTAGCAATCCACTGATATAACCTTACATATATTCCTTTGGAAAAGATGAAGAAATGTAGGCTAAATGATAGCCCATTAAGATAAATTCAGAATGACTTAGCTTACTGAGTAATCGTTAATGGTTTGATATTAACTTGGAAGAAGGTCTTTAAAAGAGATACCTAAGGAATCTGTGTTAGGTCCAATTTTATTTAACATTTTTAGCAGTGATAGATAAAAGTATAAATATAATGCTTAATAATTTGCAAATGATTTGGAACTATGCCCAAAGGGCTATCAAACTGTGCATATCCTTTGATCCTGCAGTGTCTCTACTGGATCTGTATTCCAAAGAGATTATAAAAAAAGGGAAGAGGCCCCACATGTGCAAAAATTTCTGTAGTAACCCTTTTTGTAGTATCAAGGACCTAGAAACTGGGTGGATGCCTATCCAATGGGAAATGGCTGAATAAGTTATGGTATATAAATGTTATGGAATATTATTGTCCTATAAGAAAAAATCAGCAGGATGATTTCAGAGAGACCTGGAAAGACTTACATGAATGATATGATTTTAATATGGCAGTCAAGAAAATGTGGTCTTAGACTGCTTTATGAGAAACAGAGCTTCCATGAATAAAAATAAAATAGTCCTTCTGTGTTCTGCTCTGGACAGACTTTATGTAAAGAATTACCTTCAGTTTGGGGAGGTAACTGGATTGGTAAAAGTCTTTGGGCTTGGGTCATATGGGGATTGGCTAAAGAAAGTGGGAAAGAGAAGACTTAATGAGAACTAGAACAGCTGTGTTCAAGTATTTAGGCATTTGATAATTGGAGGAGAGATTACCTTCTGTTTGGTTCCAGAAGGAAGTAAAGGAAATGGGTAGAAGATGCAAAGAGAAAAAAAAAAAGCTTGATATAAAACAAAAATTCTAAGTATTAGAGCAATAAAAATTCCAAACAGAGTTCTTCTAGAGGCAATACTTCCCAATTAATCAGAGATCATTAAGCAAAGACTGGATGAACTCTTTATAAAGGAAATTCTCCTTTTTTTTTTTTTTTTTTTTGCTGCTAACTCTTCCAGATTCTGAAAATAATAGTCTTTGATTTCAAGAAGCTTATAGTGGAGGGTAATTGGAGATAATAACAATAACAGGTACCCTAGAGGTTCAACCCACATCAGAATTGTGATCTGATAGAAATTAATATTGCTCAAAAGCAACTTGTATATCCTTGCAAATCTCCACACAAGTGATCTCTCCTTTTCTTTCTCTTCATTCTCCACTTTCTTCTCAAGTGAGTTGTCTTATGTAAAGTCTTACCCTTCTACACATTCCAGTATATTTTAGGTGAAACAATTGAAAATATTAGCATTACTTTCACTAATACACCCTTCTAAATAAAAGACCAGGGATCACCAAACTGGATCTTTAAGTTCAATGCTGCTGTCATTTGGCATTGCCCCTTCATCATCATTTTGTTAAACAAATCCTTAAGTAACTCACATGGGAATGCAAAATAGGTATTGACAACATAATATACCTATTAAGGCTGCCATGTGACAGCCATAAAACTTTCCTTATGTAATATATTCTGGAGGATATCAAGAAAAGGCTAAGCCATTTAAGGATATGTTGGAGGGAAAATTCTTTTTCTGATGTCAACTGAAGATATCTTTGTGGCCAAATCTCTCTTCTCTTCCCTAAATATTTGAAATGCTTCTCTCCATAAAAAAATTTGAGGAACATTGCAGTAGAGTAAAACCTCAAAAAACTGGAAGGGACTTTAAACATTATTTAACTTTTTCCTTTATTTTATAAACTAGAATATTGAAATGAAAGGAGATGAGGTCAATTGCCCAAATTCACACAACTAGTTGAGGGCAAAATCAAAATTAAAAATCAAATTTTTTGTTCTACAACCCATTTTTTCAATTATACCTCAAGACAAAGTATGTGTTGTTTTATGATAGTTATCACTATGACCTTAATCTCCACAAGAAATATGGTGGACCTGGGAAAAGAGGCATCCCTTTCATGTGTCATTCATTTTTCTTTTTTTCTTTTTACAGGAGAAAATTAGCAAATTAATAAATATCATTGCTTTAGATTAATTTATATTATGCCAATTTGCTATTAAACAAATGTTTTAGCATCAATTCAGAATTTAATTAATGAAAGAAAAGATCTTGTGCTCTATGAATCACTACAAAAACCCCAAAGTTTTGTCTGTCACTACTTGCCTCTTTGGTGCCACATGTCAACATGATTCACTCCTTAGTTTTCCAAGACTGTGCCACCCAAAATCATTGTAATGTATTTTGTGAACAGGAATAAATCACATGGTGACCTACTTCTATGAAAGTAATTGGAGCATATCAGTACTGTAGCTATTTGCATTAAGAAAGCTATGTGCTCAAATTTATAAAAATAAACTCTTACTTTACAAATACTTTATCATTGAATTTTCTTTAATTCTTTGAAAGACCATCCTTAATCCTAAAATTAATTCTAAGTTGATTTTAGTTATTTAATGAGAGTAATTTTTTTCTATGGAATTTATTGATGAATAAAATGAAATCATGAACAAAGAATCACTAAATTCTCTTTCATAAAATATGATAGTAATATGCTTTTTTAATGTCTTCAAAAAAACTTTAAAAAGTGATGAATTGTGCAGCCAAAATACTCTTTTGTAAAGAAACATGGATCTGAATATAATTTTTTAAGGTTAACTGTGTTTATATGCATGAGTGATTATTGCATAAGGAGATTAATAATAAATCACAGGGATTTATAAATAAGTTATCTATGGGAAACTAAGCTAGGGCTTCTAATTTCCTCTTTTACTTTGCACACATTGGTTTATAATCAAACTAGTTATAAGCTATTTAGCAATTAAATCCAGATATTGCCCTGATTTTAGGTATCTCCTTTGGAAGTAAATATAACTAGAGTCCCAGGGTAGACATTTATAGCTCTGTGTAGTTTTTCTGATGAAAACTGTAGTAGCTTGAATAAACTCTATAGAACTTTTTGTTTGCTCAAAATTAACTTAATAGCTTCTGTTTGTTGTTGAAGATAAAAGACATTAAGACCCCTTGAATCATTATTCTGAAGGTGATCATTTTTCAAGATAATATAATCAAATGACTCCAAGATTTTACTGATCTGTCATTCAACAATCATTTATTAATGTACCATGTGTCACAACTATGCTAGACAGAAGGAGCACAAGTACAAAAGGGAGTGAGTCCTTGCCTTCAAAGAGCTTACATTCTGCTGTCTGTTAGTCTTCTTCTGAATAGTGAGACTGTCTTTGCTCTTACAGATGAGACTCTCTCCATATTTTAAAAATACTGTGCAATTTTTATTTTCTTCAAATCCAGCCTCAGACATTTGCTAGCTATGTAGCCCTAAGTCATGTCACCCTGTTTGCCTCAATTTTCTTATCTATAAAATGAACTTTACCACTTTGGTATCTTTGCCAAGAAAACTCCAAATGGAGTCACAAAGAGTCAGACAAGATTGAAAGGACTGAACAACAATAACAACAAAATCTTGTCTATGTTCTTCCATAAATGTGCCATCCTTAAACAAGTTTTCAAAAATCATCAGGATTGAAAATATGTTCATTTACTTTATGTAATTTCATTGGAGCTGCCTATGCAACAATTCTTTTCTACAACTTCCAGAATCTTTAAGATAATCCACACTGCCTATGATGAACTCTCTTGAAGCAAATTCACTTGAAAATATGTTTAAAAATGAAGAGAAAACATTTTAATTTTAAGGATAATTCTTTAATTCGTATCATCTGACTTTTTTATATCAAAAACATAGAATAAATATTTTTATATGCATTATATGAATGATATAAAATTAGTGATTTCTGTGATATGCTATATTATTCAAGTGGATATAATCCAGAATAGTGTAGTTACACTTGATATTTTCTTGCCTGGGATGGGTGACAGGATGGGAAGAAAGAAAAAATGGACTAGATAGATTCTCATGGTTTCTGCCAGCTCTATGATAATTGACTTCACCTCTAACCTATAAATTAAAAAGTGACAGTGATTTATTCCCCAAACTGACTTCCAGGAATTTCCTACCCCCTTTTTTCTATTGTACTTTGGGAAATCTTAGATAAAATATGGAATAATAATGAGGAATTAAACTATATTGATTATTGTAAAATAAAATTCTATCTTTAAAAAATGCATAGGGTTAGACTTAGTATAAAAAGAAGTTACAATATTGTGTAGAAGAAATAAGCCTGTTTTTGAATGTAGCTATCCACAGCACAGCTGGTATGCTGTAAGATGAAAAGTCAGAAGTGTGAACTATTAGCAGGCATTATGGACCCAAAGTATGGATCTAGATTCTTAACATAAAACCAGTGTTGATACATCTGCTGATAGTAGTGATGGACTGTGGTGTCATATTATTCCCCTACTGTTCTTCCTCCTACACTTCTGGGGATATCAACAGCAGTAATCATCAAGCAGGGCTCAATTGATTATCCTCAAAATTTGCTCCTGCTATTGACTGTAATGGAAAAAAAAATTGTGCTTCTGAATTATTCAGAATGAAAATATACACAGAAGAAATCGATAAGGCACATCTGATATTAAAGACAAATTAAAGCAGGCAGTAGAAGGGGGCTTGAGGCAGCTGCTTCATACAAAGAAAAAAGCATTTTGGAGATAAAGGAAGAATGTTTTCTTTTTTTCAAGTGGATGTTCTATTATAGCTGTCAAAGCTTTTCAAAATTAACATCTTTATTAATGGAGACAATAGGGCTTCCTGTCTAAATGATTCCTTATAAATGGTGGAATTTTTGCTTTAGATTCCCACACAGCAATTTCTCTCTTGTCTCTCCACAGTCTTTTAAAATTAACTGCAACATATTATACCAGAAGAATTAAATTATAGAAAAATGCTCAAGTCAGAAATATAACATTCACAAATATGAAGAATTAGGTGCTAAAGTCCCTGAAGATTTTGATTGGAATAAGGAGTTAAATTAGTTAAATTAGTGAACAGAGGGAAAATGTTTCTTACGACTAAAACAGTGAAAAGAAATTCTTCCTAATTTGAATAATTGATATAAAAAAAATCAGAGACTATGGAAATGTGTGTGTGTGTGTGTGTGTGTATGTGTGTGTGTGTGTGTTCATGTATACCCATTTGCAGGGCTGGGAGGAAGAATTACTTTTACTATAGTTTAGATTTGGAATGGTTTAATCCGAAATTCTGGAGAAAGACAAATCCACACAGCCTCATAATTCTGCCTCATCATCTACACAAAATGAAGTGTCATGTTGCACAGTTCATTCGGTGGGTTGACTCTGTAGGCAGTCAATTGGAGTCCTCAAACTTTCCTTTTCTCAGTAGCAGGCCGAATTATCTGGATAATTGCCTCAGTACTTCATTTCCCCTCTCTGGTGAGATTTTAGCTTTTCACTTTTCTCTGTGCTCTGCAGGATGAGATTTCGGCCACTAACCCAGAAAACTATAGAGAAGCAGATTCTCCCTCCTTTGGGGTCAGGAGCCAGTGTGAAGAACAAGAGATTTTATTAGGTGGGAGGGAGCAATCTCCCACTCTTGGTTGAAGTGTCACTCAATTAGGAGTCTTTCCCTATACTGCTGAGTAGAGAGAGAAAAATCTCCAGGGACGTTATTCTATTCCAACTCTCTACTTCAGAGGTGAAAAGTCAGCTCAGTAGTTGGAGAGGCATGCTCTTCCATGGAAATTAGGAGGCACACTGAACATCAGAGGGAAGCACTTGCCCTTCTGGAGAGAGGACTTTTTTCCCCCCTTTCCTTTGTAGACATTCATTTTGGGTTTCCCACCTATGAATGAAATTACTGCTTTAAAAAAAAATCAAGAGAAATAAATGACCTCCTGTACTCTTCTCCATTCCTCATTCTCCCTTTCCTGCTTCCCCTAAAAAACAAGGGTAGATAATATCATTTATTGGTTATGTGCTCATTCAAAGTGTAGACATCCACTGTTTTAGAAATCCTTGTTTACTTCAAGACTTAATTCAATTGACACATTTTAGCAGAAATTTTTCCCAATTCCCCTGTTGTTAGTGTCTCCTGAAACAATTGGTATTTCTTTTGAAATATAGTTTGTAATTACTTATTGTGTACACATGGTCTCTGGAGTCAGAAGACCTGGGTTCAACTATCGCTTCTGATGTTTCCTCAGTTTCCTCATCTGTAAAGTGAAGGAATTGGACTAGATAGCCTCTGAACTCCCATGTAACTATAAATCTATGTCCTGAATCCCAGAATATTCAGTATGGTCTTTGAGGCAGGGACTGTTTTTGATTTTATGTCCTCAGCACCTGGTCAGTTCCTGACACATGGTGGGACAAAAGCTTGTTAAAGTGAATTAGACATAAAATAGAATTGATGAGGCAAAAATATAATTTTGAATTTTTGGCTTTGTAATCCCTGAAAGACATTCCAAAATTGAAAACATTTGTCCTAAACTATATGGTAGTATATATTATAAGCAATAGTGTTTTATATTAAGGCCAGAGGCACATTTCCCAATAATGCCTTAAGAATTCCCTGCTCTGTGGATTTTCCTGGGTTTCTCCCTATCTCCTAGTTTCTACTCTGGCTGTGGGAAAGGAGAAGCAGATCCATTAGCAAGCTCACAAATCCACTTTCCCTCTTTATTCCTCTATTTTTTTTGGCAAACTTTAAATGTAGGAAGGCTCTGAGTTCCCCAGAGTCTTGCAATGGTCTGCCTGTCTGGCAGTTGGCTAGGACAAGTCTCCAGAGCAAAGGAGGAACTTTAAGCTTTGGTGGCCAGCCAGGTAAATTCTTTGGGCTTTGACTACTTCTTATAAGATATAAACCACCAAATAAGCTTTCACTGAGAACGACAGCAGGGTGACAAGAGAGAATATTAATCTGCCACAGCAGCTGTTTGCTCTTATAAAACAGATCAGTCTTTATAATAATGGGAAATCCAAGAGGCAGGTTTGTTGATTGAGTTGAAAGTCAATGGGAATCAAGGAATCATCCATGTTGAATTATTAAGTATTTCTAAATTAAGCCTTTTGGAGGAAGAGAAAACTTCATAGAATCTTGCAGTATTTTTTGATTCCTTTGCTGTCATGTTATAAGAAGTTAGTATTAGACATCTGCAAATACATCAATCAGAAAATAAATAACAGGTGTGGTAAATAGACATAAATCAAAATACATCGTTGGCTACTATATTTGTAGGGAGTTCTGGAATACTTTCAATGGATAATGGGGTGAGGCAGAAGAAGGAGAGGTAAGAGTATGTACATAGAACTATCAGAATTTGAAAGAGAATGGAAAATAAAAATTGATGTTGGGAAGACAAGCAAAAGAATATGCTCAGCACTTTGGTCATCCTGATTTGGGTTGTCAGTTTGAGAAATAGAAAAAAAAAATTGGGTGAGGGTGAGCTGCATTTATTTTAAAAATCATTTTCTATCATCAAAACAATACAATCCTCTCTGCTCTGAATTGAATGGGCCTTTTTTCCCCCTTATTACTTTAATGTTACCAGTTAGCTTTTGCTTCCAGTCTCTGGGAGAATAATCGAAAAAACATGGTGCAATCAGAGAACTTAAGATGAAATCCTCTTTCTGTGGCTTACTTTCTATGTGATCTTGGAAAAGTCACTTATCATGCCTAGGTTTTAGCTTCCTCATCTTTGTGATGAGGGATTTGAATTAAGAAGAAGTACATCCCAACTCTAATTTTATCAGCTGGTGTGCTAGTAAAAGTAAAAATGTAAATACAAATTCCTTTTCCTAGTACTTTCATGTGCCTAGAATGTTTGTGGTATTATTTCAAAATTAGTACTCAGAGAATGACTCAGTACATTTCAATCTTGAGCCTTGCTTGTGACCATTCAAATACAAAGAGAGTAAATTTGTGTACAAAAAAAGATTATTTTCAAGGTTAAAGTAATGTTGTGACTTTCCAATAACTTTATGAAAGCTTTGTGGGAAAGTTTGTATTATCCTTTTCTCCTGTTTGTCCTCTGCTTGAAGGGCATAGGACAACCTCAAGAAGCACCTTTGTGACTTCTAATGCTTGTGGCTTTAATATTCCAGGCTGGAGTCACAGAGCTCTTCTACAGATGCTAAGCATTCAATCCTGAAGGCTCCACTTCATCATCAGGTAATTAGTATTTTCATTAACTTGCTTATTGTCAAGGAAAATGAGCCTTGATCATCTAATTTTTCCTCAATGAGTTGAATATTGTAATATATCTATAATTAATGTGCTTTATGCCACAAACGTGTAATGGAGTGGAAATCTGAGGCTGCTCCCAGCAGTCACTGTCAGTAAATGTTTGATGAATAAACAGAGACTTTCTAATGGGAAATGGTGGCGACTTTTATAAGCAGACACAATAAAGACTTTATTAACATACTTAAGAAGCATTCTGGGAAATAGAATTGAATGCATTATTACTGTAGGCTCCTTTTGTGAAAAGTAAATTTTACTGTCCCCATAACAAATGTTTGCTTGTTTGATGTAAGTTGTAGTATCAGTCCTTTATGGAGCATTCTACAATTTAATATAATGAAGTTTGAATTAGCTATATATCCTCTATGGAGTTGGAATGTTAAAAAATCACATCAAAAACTCAATGAGTTAATTATTTGCACACCTGACTCACAAGGAAAAAAAGTGGTGAAGCCATCTGAGGATTTGAGGAAGTTGAAGTTCAACTTGAGAGTATTTACTTTGAATGATGGACATCAGAAATATCTTTTGTGTCTGTGGTTTCTATTTAACAGTTAAAAAAATGAATATAGAAAAGAGGTAGGTTAAATCTGACAGGATATTTCTAAAAGCTATACTAGTTCCTGAATCTATGGCAATGGGAGATTTTATCACAAATAAATAAAAACAACAAATAAAAAAAATAAAAAAAATTAGGTACAAATATCTCTGTACTCATGGCACCTTGTAATTTTAGTTGATCTTATTGTATTATTACTTAGAAGGTGCATAAAATTGTATACCTAATCTGTGACCCCACTTATGTGGGTATTTCTTTTAATGGTGAAATCCATGCGTGTTCATCCTGGCTATTCTTGATTATATCTGCATATCAGTTTGCCAAATGGGCTTATGGGAAGTTGTTTTTCACTTTTTTGACCTCATTAGGACACCGATGAAGCATGCCTTCTGGTTTTCTCTTTTCTCTTGTTCTTGTCTCTTTTTCACTCAAACAATCTTTGACTTTGACTTTTTTTTTGTCTTTTAGTTTGTATCTCTCCTTGATCATTCTCTGTAATATATTGTATCCTACTCTCTCATTCCTCCTGTCAGTTGCCCTCTAAGGGGTGATTCTTCTCAATTCTTCAACAACTGGAGGGTTTCATATCTTTTGGTCACACAGTTACAAAGAATCACATAGATGTTTAATAAGTGTCTATTGACTTGAATAGATGTAATAGGTAGATGAAGAAATCAGCTATCTCATCTTCAAACAGGAAATCAGGAATAGGAATATTATTTTATTTTATTTAAATACTTTGAATTACTACCTAAAGTTGAAGCAATTGAGACTTCGAGTTTAAATGGATAAATATTTGCATATACCTAGCTATTGGTATACAATTCTTAGGGAATTAAAACACAGATCTTTCTCATGATGTTCTTTCTATTATATAAAGTGTATATAAAATTCTAAAGCTATAAATTTTTATATAAAATTATCAGAAATCATGTACATAATATCAAGGAAATGGTAACCTACATAAGGTTTTGTCATATATATTGAGGCATAAATGTCATATCCATCAATTGAACTTGTGTATGACTATGAAAACTTCAGGAAAGACGATGTACCAAAGGTTAAAAAAAATGGGCTAAGAGGAATATTATGATAGAGGGGTTGGGAAGACATAAGAAGGAAACAAGGTTTAGTCTGGTTGAAAGGAGGGGTAGGTTTGAAGAATGAAAGAAAGCTGTGCCCTGAAGAATATTAACAAAATTTAAAAGAGAGAAATTTGATGTTGTTATTTAGTTACAAGGAAATATTCATTGTTCCTAATTGTGGGGGGAAATAAAGATTCTGTTTGGCTGAATTGCATGATAAAGAACTGCATGAAAAGGAAATTTGAATAATATTCAGAGGCTGGAAAGAAGTTGGGAGTTTTGAAGAGCTTTAAAAGTTAAACAGGTAAGTTTGTATTTTATCCTGAGGGAATATGAAGTCACTGAAATTAATTTAGTAGGGAAGTCACAAGGTCAGATCTATCCTTAAGGAAAATTACTATGATAGGAGTGTGTAGGATGGATTGGAAGCATGTGAAATTTGATTCAGAGAGACCTATCAGGAGAATGTGGCAATAATCTAAGTGAGAGTTCTGAGAGCTTAAAGCAAGTTATCTCCAGGTAAATACAGAGAAAGGGGTCAGATGTGAAAGAAGTTGTGAAAGCAGTAGAGACAAAATTTAGAAATCTTTCTGTCATTCATTCATACCCTTTGTAACTTTGAGCAACTTAGTTATCTCTGAAATCCTCAAATTCCTTATCTAAGAAATGAGAGATTTAGACTAGATGGCCTGTAAACTCTAAAGCTGTGATCCTATGGTATATAAATTGCTGAGTCAGACACATATTTATCTTCATAAAATATAAGGTTTAAGAATAAGAGATTCAGGTTTTTCACACTTTTCCACTAAAGCCATTTAAATTTGAGTATTACTTTTCATGAATGACATAATGTAGTATAGAAAGATAAGGATGAATCAACTATAAATGGGAAATCATAGATATATTAATCTCACTTTCAATGATTTTATAAAATACCCAGTCCTCTATGGTTCTAATTGCAAATTTACTTCATAAGATTCCTGTATTTTCTCTCTCCAACACACACATACATACACACACACACACACACACACACACACACACACACACCCCCTCACACACATACTCCTTTCCACAGAAATTGATTTCTGTTATAGTTTCAGGATAGAGTAAGGTTTTGACTTTTTCCAGGGGAAAGGTGCTATAAATTCTAAGTGAGATATGGTAGATGGTTATCACTGCATTTAGGAGTATAGCTAATAGAAATTTCAGACATATAAAAAATGCAAGGAAAGATCTTCCATTGATAACTATAGATGCAAGGTTTTTTTTTTTTTTTTTTTTTTTTTTTTTTTTGTTTGTTTGTTTGTTTGTTTGTTTTGTTTTGTTTTTAGTTTTTAGTTTGTATTGCGAATCCAAATTCGAGAAAATCACTTCTCTGGAGAGGGAGTATTTGAAAATGAGTCATCAGGTACATAGGTAACGCTGATTTTGGGACCAGCAAAGATGTTTTAACATTAATTGGTACTGCATCTGTTACTGTTTTTGATAACTCCAAGGGCAAGCTGGAGAATAGGATAGCATTTCAGCAAGATTCATAGCCACCACTGGGCAAAGGAGGTTCCTGTTACATAGAATGGTATGAAACAAGGGAACATTTTGAGAATTACAGAATTGAGTTAAATAAGAAATACATTCCCTAAGTCAAGGGGATTCCATATTTTTATATTGGAGAACAGATCAAAAAGAGAATGGGAATATTGACAACCTTATTTCCACTAAAACAAAACAGAAGGAATGAAACAAATTAGGTCAGGATCTTTAACTCAGGGGTCAGAATCCCCTAAGAAATGTAGTTGATCATTGCATTGATCAGAGTTTGGTAGTTTTTCCAAGTTTATTTTTCTTTACAATATTCTTCTTACTAGATAAATTATTTTCCTACTTCTTATTTCACTCTAAATTCATTTATATCTCTTCCCAGGTTTTACAAAATCAACCTTTTTATATCTTTTTGTCATTTTTTCCTGGACAATAATATTTCATTATATTCCTATAACATAAATTGTTCAGTCATTGCCCGTGTAATGAACTCCACTTAGTTTCCAGTTATTTATCATAACAAAAAAGAAGTTATAAATATTATTATACATATAAGTCTTCACTCTTTTTTTCTTGCTCTCTGGAATATCACAGTTGACCTTCTTTTATAGATTCAACAGTTTAACCAATTCATTACCAGTCACTGACTTAAAATCATAAACTCAATGAAGTTTAAAAGACTGAACAAGCATAAAGCATCAGGAGATGGCTGTCCCTATCAAATAGATTTTAATCTGTGGAAGATTGTCAATAGTCATATCCACACCTTTTATAGGGGGTGTGTGTAAAAGTTCAATAAAAAGGTTAATATCCTTTAAATTCATTAATTGCTAAAGGAGCCATGGCAAACACATAATGATTGATAATGATAATGATGATGATATGATTGTTATTTCATTCTTATTTTCTAAAACTGATGAAACTAAGATAAAAAAATCTTGGGACAGACACCATCCTGCTATTAACCTTTTATGTTTAATTGTTTAATGTCCTGTGGCCTTTAGTACAGTTGGATAAAAAGATAGATTTTTTTTTGGTGGTGGTAGGGAACAATTGAATGAAAATTTTAGTTACAGGTTTACCTTCCCAGGACTAACTAAAAGCATTTCCTGGATAACTTCAGTAATAGACAGGATAATGGGAGTGTGACATATTTCTTATTATTTCCTTAAGGTTTTAATTTCTTCTGCTAGACCAACTGAATCATAAATTTAAAACTGGGAAGAACTGTATAAGGTCATAGAATTCACTCCCTTATTTTACAGTTGAGGAAATTGACTTCCTCAGAATCACATAGCTATTAAATATTATGGGCAAGATTCAAACTCAAGTATTTCTGGCTCAATCATCTGTACCACTTAATTGCCTACTATGTCTCTCAATTTTGAAGGTTTTTTTTATTTCACATAGTTTGGAGGTTGAGTATTTCATAAGATAACTTCTACAAAAATTCTATTCTTAATTTTTTGGGAGGAGAGGGAGTCATTGTTATATCAGACTATGGACATCATCTGAGATAATGTTCTGATAATGATTAAATAAATTCTTCTTAAGCTTGTGATGACAAACTTGATAGAATTTAGATTTTACAAAAAGTGAAACTGGAGGGGCAGGTAGGTGGTGCAGTTAATGGAGTACCAGCCCTGAAGTCAGGAGGACCTGCATTCAAATCTGATCTCAGACACTTAACACTTCCTAGCTATGTGACCCTGGGCAAAACCCTCATAGTCTCAGCAAAACAAAAACAAAAACAAAAAACTGAAATTCTGAAAATTAGGAATGCTGTTAAAAAGTCAAAATACTTTCTAAAATATTGGAGAGAGAAAAATCCATAAGTTTGTAGATCATTCATTAGTATATCAATCTTAAAATTCTGACTTTGAACAAGATTCATTTTTATGTCCTTGACTATAAAATACAAATACTCTAGTCAGGAATTTTAAATCCTCTATAATCTGACACTTAGTAATCCTTCCAGTTCCTCATAGATTAGAAACCTCTTGAAGGCTCAGATTGGTTTAATACTGTCTTTGTAACCTTTTCACTCAGCATAATGCCCACCTCATAATAGTCTCTGCTTTATTGAACTGAGCTCAATGACATCTCAAACAGCAGCATTATCAAAAGCACTAATTGCTAAGGAACTTAGCCATAGCTTTTGCTTGTTGTAATAAGAAAAAGGCTCAAAATGTGCTATATAGGAATTGGATCATTGGTTCATTCTAAGAAAATACAATTTCTGATTAATTAAGTACATTCTCCACTAAAATTTTACTCTCAAATTTCATTTCAGTGTAAGAGAATGTCAGGGTTTTGAAAGCCATGACTATGGAGTGCAAAACTTGGCTGGTCTTACCACCAAACTAGAAACATTGAGCAATAGGCAGCCATATACATCTATGGACCAAGAACTGGACTGGCTAAGTTTGGAGAGTCTCAACATCCAGTTCACCAGAGTAAAGAGATTTTTGGCCTTTTAGAATGGTTGGATGAGTTCACAACTCCACCAATAATGCATTAATATTCCAATTTTCCTACAACCTCTCCCACATTTATCATTTTTCTTTCCTGTCATGTTAGCCAATCATAATCTGACAAATGGGAGATCATATCTCAGAACTGTTTTAATTTGCATCTCTCTAATCAATAGTGATTGAGCATTTTTTCCATATGAGTATAAATAGTTTTAATTTCTTCATCTGGAAACTGCCTGTTCATATCCTTTATAATTTGTCATTTGGAAAATGACTTGTACTATTATGAATTTATCTCACTTCTCCATATATTTGATAAATGAATTCAGAAATGCTTGCTGTAAAAATTTCCCCCATATTTCTGCATTCCTTCTAATATTGATGCATTGCTTTTATTTGTGCAAAACT
Organism: Antechinus flavipes; assembly: GCF_016432865.1. Lineage (NCBI taxonomy): Eukaryota > Metazoa > Chordata > Mammalia > Dasyuromorphia > Dasyuridae > Antechinus > Antechinus flavipes. The sequence goes on along the minus strand of NC_067400.1, from coordinate 123,926,939 downwards.
TTTTAATTTAATGTAATCAAAACTATTTTTTTTGTATCTTATAATGTTCTATATCTCTTGTTTGGTCATAAATTCTCCCCTTCTCCATGCTTCTGACAAACGAATGGTTCCTAGCTTTCCTAATTTGCTTTATATCTGAATAATGTACCCATTTTGACCCTATCTGAGTATACTGTGTGAGATGCTGGTCTATGTCTAGTAAAGGGGTGATATTTAGGGCCATCTACTGATTGCCTCATGTCCTCCCCCACTTAATCCATATGAATACGCCTAGCAACAATAATAAGATATAAGCGGAGACCCAGAGTCTGGGGCTCTTTATCAGGGTATGTATCATACAATATATAAGAACTGATACCACTTATCCTTGCCCATAGAACTGAAGAACTGGGGAGTCAAATGCTCTAGATCTATGGAGGTCTTCTTGTAGATCTTAATTGTGTGATTTGTAATTCATGAATGCTTATATTCCTTCTAAGGACCTCACTTAAAATCTTCTCATAATAGCTTTGTATCATTGTATCATCAGTAGTCTCCCATTCTACCATTTCCAAACAAACATTGCTTTTGGAAAAAAAAAAAAAAGAAAGGAAAAAAACCCAACATCAGATGCAAACCTTGTCTTAGACTGTTAGTAGTACTGTTTAGTCTTAATAGTCCCCCACATCTGCTCTTTGAAGGAAAGAAGTATGTTTTAACACTTTATCGGTTTTTCCATTATTCAGAGTCCGAAGTTCCTTTTGGTAATTTTTTCATTGACATTATAGTTGTATATATTATTGTCTTGTCACTCCCAAATTTTACTCAGCAACATATATTGAATATAAAGTCTGGAAATGAAAAACACATTTCTAAGAATGTAGTCTGCTTAACAATATAAATGACTCAAAAATCTGTTAATAAATATAGTATAAACAAAAAAAGGATTAGATTAAAATTAGGGGAAATGATTTTCTGACATTCCTCCCCCCAATTATCATTCCTGGTAAATAGCAATAGAATTTGATTTTTACTGACTGAATTTTTGCATGTTAACGTTTCAAGTTTCAAGAAGTGACATAACACTAACATTGGATTGATTTCCTTAAGGAGTCAGTGCTGAATAGACTCAGGTTCAGACAAAAAATGCTCCCAACTTCTTTTTTTCCTCCCAAACAATAGTCCCAGAATGTGATTCTTTATTTTGCTGGATGAAGACAGAGAGGATGGCAAAGTGGGCAAAATAATGCATGTAAAGGCATCTGTGTCCTGAGGCACACTGACACTTCCCTAATGGACTACAGTACACATAAAAATAATTAATCATGTGGAGAAGGCATTGCCAAGGTTAGAACTGAGGTCTCTGGTTTTTAATGGAAATGTTCTGTACTTGAACTAAAAGAACAAGTTCCCTAGCTTAAGCAGTGGGGCATCTGTCATACTTAACTCAGAATAGTTCAGGAGTTCAGTAAAATATCAGATAGAGTTCAGCACTTTTATTTCTCAGGGTATTAAAACTATATATAATAAGGAAGAAGTGCATGTGATGAACTACTCTGCATCATGGATAGAACATCAAAGAGCCTGAAACTTAGAATTTCCGGAAATGTAAAAAAAAAATTATTCTATTAGATATGTTTCTTTTTGTATTATATAGATATGTATATATCAATCTATCAATCTACCTATACATACATATATATGTGAATATATATATATGAGTTAAACTAGAACATAAAAATATAGGGGATGGCAAATTTTAATAAATTTCATTTCCTATTTTAAGAAAAACTGCATTCATAAACTCCTCATTTGTTTCAGCTTCTGGGAGTGGATATACAAATAGTCAAAGTTAAAATCTTCACTGAAGACTGGGAATGAGACATACCAGGACCCCATTCTCTAAGGCTGTATAGGAAGAGAAATATTTTCTTGAGTTAGAGTGGGGAAGCTGGTACTCAGGTGGGCCTAAAGTCTCACAATTGAAGCTAGCAGGTGATATTTATTGGAAGAGAGATATCATATACTTCAGGGTCCTAATTGGATATCACTAAAATGAATGCTTTTTGTTGGTCCATTGAAAATGATGAATGATTCTTCCATCTTGCTAATAAATTATTCCTGGGGAGTAGTTTGTATATTTGTAAAAATCTGTGTACTTAAAGTATACAATTTGATGACTGAAATTGCTAAAATCAGGGAAACTCAGAGGAGAAGAGCTTGAGGCTTAGAGAGAGAGAGCTGGTAAATGATTATTATAAAATATATAATACCCACCTCTCCTTGGCAAGGAAGATGGAAATTGTTCTCCAAAAAGAGAGGGGAAAGCTCTTCCTGTGGATGCTCTATCATTTGTACTGCCTTGCTTGAAAATACCAAAAAGGTTGGAGTGAGCTGAAATGCAAGTGGGATGCACGAGGTCAAGCTTGCTACTTCATCTGATTGATCAGCCGAACTACTTTTTCAAAGCAGTTGCCCTGAACTTCATGGAGGGAGATTGGTTGATAATTTTATAGATAACCTATTGGTGATTACCTCTCTGTCTCTCTGTCTCTGTCTCTTTGTCTCTCTCTGTCTCTGTCTCTGTTGTCTGTCTCCTATCTCTGTCTCTGTCTTTCTTTCTCTGTCTGCCTGTCTCTCCCTCCCTCTCTCTCCATTCTTATGAGCATACTTCGTTAAACAGTGGGGATACAAAGCAAAAGCAGAAAGGATATCTGACTCCAAGATCCTTATATTCTAACAGGAAGATATAACATGTACACAAATGGGTATATATGAGACAAATACATAGAAGACATAAGATAATATTGGAGGGGAAGATGCTACTAAGTGTTGAGACTGGGAAAGACTCCCTCCAGGAGGTAATATTTGAGCTGAATATTGAAGTAGTCCAGAGACTCCAAAAACTACAAGCAGGAAGAAAAAACATGCTAGAACCAATGAAGAAATAGGTGATTTTAAATAGATATAGAGACATATTAACTGATGTATTAATTGAATAAGCCTCTCAGAGATGAGAGATTAAAAGGAAGGACTAAATTTCTTCTTGAATTTTTTAAGATATGAAAGTCATATGGAGATTTTTTGCACTTCTAAATTTAGAATATAAGTAAGTAAATACTGAAGAAAAAATGATAATTTCCAAGAAGTTTATGAAAAGAATTTAGGCATTTAAAAAAATCTTTCTGTGGGTTTTTGTAATAGGAAATCTCTATCTCATCTATATTTATAGCTATGTATCTTTATCTATCAATAAATACCTATGTCTATATCTATATATTCTTTCATAATTCTAGTTTGAGGAAGATAACTGTAAAACTTGTGCCATTAAAACTTAACAAAGCAAAAGTTTGTTAGGGTCAAAACTAGTTGCAAAGGAAAATTTTCATAACTTATTAAGGGCATAAAGCTTCAATAGTTCAGTTGTATATGATGAGGTCTGTCAGACAATAAAATTACTTCATAGCATTATGCCTTTGTCCCCTAAACATTCCCTTGTATAAGACTCGATAAAAGTCTAGGAAAAGCCTAGGAAAAGTCTATAATTGGGTTGAGCAACAATGAAATCTTTTAATGAGGAAAATGAGGAAAACCACTTCTGAACCAGGATTGTCTAAGAGGAAAAATTAAATCACTCCTAATCTTCTACTTAAAGGTGAACTCAAAGGTGAGACTGAAGAAATCTAAAAGAAGAGCCTTCTGCCATGTCTCAACTGAGGGTCATTTGTATTTGGAGGGATATTTTTATTTTATTTTATCTTTTTTTATAGTTGCAAAAGATTTTATTTCAAATATCAAAGTTTCACTAAACACCATAAGAATTAGGTTATCATAATTTTTCTTGTGTGTTCAATTAACAATGAGTGAATTTAAGTACATTTTGTTATTCCTTCATTTATAAATTAAGAATAATCACATTCTGGAATTCTGTATCAATGAATCAGTGGCAGTTAACTTAAAACCGCAGAAAAATACTGGCTATAGTTAGCCTCCAATTTGTATTACCTATTCTTCCTTAAAGTAAGATTGAAATCTTCAGCTCTAAGATCTATTGTTACTGTTTGCTCAAAGATGTAATTTCAAAACATTTTTATTAACATGCAATTTCATTAAATAATCTCAAATGAAATTCACTCTTTATTATAAGCAAACTTGTAAGTCTTAGAGAAATACTTTTAACATTACAATTGAAAATTGTGTTGACAGTTGACTAGATCAAAAGCCAGAAGTGTAAAACCTGCAGCTACCCATTAAATAAAACAAACCAAGCAAAACAAAAGCAAGAAAATTAGAGGGAAACAATCCCTAGAAAGTCAGCAGATCTACTATCCAGCAGAGATACTTCCTGTGAAAAGCCTGATAGGCTTAGTGATGTGTTTGACCCAGTGCAGTAGCAGTTGAACCTGATTAAGATCTCAGCTCTGTAGCTTCATATTAACTTGATATAGTTTAATAGTAAATTGACTTTTTCACAGGAAGTGGTGTGACCTATGCCTAGCTGAGCAGAGGAGTGACTCATTTCTCACTAAAGCCTTCCCCCTCCAAAGAACTTCACGAAGACCCACCAAAAGAAAAAGCATCAAACTTTTGTAGTTCTGGTGTTGTGAACTGCATTAGCCACATCTATTAAGTATACCTATGTCTTAATACCATTGCACTTTAAGCTTATACTTACCTTTCTTTCCACTGATTTTATATGTATTTGTGGGAGAGCATATTTCATTTTTTTTTTGGAAAATGCTTTATAACTCTTTTTCTTGTTATTCCCTTTGAATAAATGTCTTTGCTAAGAACAGAATCTATTGGCTGATTGTTAATGTGAAGCATACTAGTGGGGGCATGTGAGCTATAGATGAGGGAAATAGTCACCACTGGAATGCTGAGAATAGTTGTTGCTGATCCTCTAGAGATCCAATCTGTGAGTGCCAGAGCAGACTGGGGGAATGACTTTAGAAGGGGTTCATGTATAAAATGGGGATAATAAAAAGAACATCCACTTCATAATACTTTTGTAGAGATTAAATGAGCTAACACATATAAAACTCTTTGTAAACCTTAAAATATTTTATAAATACTATTATTAATATTTGCTACATTTTTTGTACATATATAGATAGATATAGATAGATGAATATACATACATACAGTGTAGAATAGTGAAAAAAACACTGACTCTGGATTAGTTTCCAATTCTATCTCTGAAACGTGCTACTTTTGTGACTCTGGACAAATCATTAACTTTCCAGATTCCAATTTCCTCATTTGTAAAATAAAGCCTTTGAATTAGATGACATCAGGTCCTTTCTAATTTCTAATATGATCTGTGATATCTCTCTCTCTCTCTCTCTCTCTCTCTCTCTCTCTCTCTCTCTCACATTTCCTCCCTCCTTCCCTCTCATATACATATGTTATAAATACTAGCATATATGTATTTGTTTATGTATATATTTACATGTAAAATTCCCACCCAACTTGAAGATGAGGATATGATACCATCATTGATACCCATTATCTGCAAAAAAAGGTGGAAGCAAAGGCCCCTCTGCAAAAACCCATCCATAATCAACAGCATGACATAGACAATATTTGTAAATTTAAAACTATAACTGACCAAAAAGGGAGACTTTGGAAAGATGGAAAGAGATGAACTGGAAATTAATTAAAGGGATGCCCATAAATTGAAGAAAGATTCCATAAATGGAATATTATTATGCTGGAACCAATGAAGAAATAGGTGATTTTAAAGAGATATAGAGATATATTAACTGATGTAAAATGATATAAGCAGAGTCAGAAGAATAATTTATTCAAAAATAAATATTTATACAAAAATAAATAAATTATACAAAAAAATACCAAACTCAACAATTTTCAAGACTTTTTAAAATGACGAATGAATTGAGAACCAAGAAAATCAGTTATGTATAGAATAACAACCTTGTAAAGATAAATAGCTTTAAAAGCTAGAATAAGGGTACCACCAAAAATGTTGGGATTCCAGCACTCTCCCCATATGGGACACCAAATGTTGAAGGTGTGGAGTTGAGCCCTTAAAATATATTGAGATTTTGGGGCAGTGTTGTGAGGAGTCTCAGGAGAACTTGTAGACAGATCATCTCCAAATCCAGAGGCAAGAATTTTGTTATGCTGTTGGCAGTGGGCTAAATTCCAAGAGAGAATTTAACCATTAATAAGGGAGAAGATGCCATGAAGCATGCAAGATTCCTAATGAACTAGCCATTGTGACACTTAGTAAGTGGACTAGATCCTAAAACGAATTAGGAGGGGATTATACCATTGATTGACTGGTTTGCTAAATTCCCAAAAAGAAATTAGTCATTGTGATGCTTAGTAAATCTGCTAACTCTTAAAGGAAGTTCTTTTTTATAAGAGAAAATAATCTAGTGGATTGACATCTATAATTTGGCTTTTTGATTTGATGCTATAAATATGGGGTCATGATAATTTTGTCAATTCAATGATTTCAACAAGGGTCTACTGTAATAAAGGCCCATGTAAACATAACAAAAGGCCCACTTAAAAACAAAACAATCCTATCAATGCCCCTCCTTGCTTGCAGTTGGGAGAAGCTTGACTTCCAGACTTCCAGATTGTTTACAGTAATTCAGGTCATCTCCTGTTATTCAGATGACCAAAGATGAAACATATATATCAACCTCTTTATAGAGACATGATAAAATAAGGTGCAGAATGAGACATATATATTTTTGTATATAACCACTGAAGGAATTTATTTTTCTTACTTATGCATATTTGTTACAAGGAATTTATTATTCTTCTCTCTCTCTCTCTCTCTCTCTTTTTTTTTTTTCCAATAGGGTGGGAAATAGGAAGGAGAGGAAAATAGATTTGTACTTGTTTTTTAAATTAAAAAAAAAAAAAACAGAAATAGGAGATGCTACAGATATTGAATGTTGCATACACTTTCAGATCAGGTCACAACATTTATTTTAATCTAATTGTTTAATTTTAAATATTTTACATTTTAAATGATATTTACATAGTACCTACTATGTGCCAGGTTATAAGCCAAATGCTTTACAATCATTTTCTTATCTATTCCTCACACCACAGTAGGTAGGTATAGATTAAGAAACTGAGGCAAACAGAAGTTAAATTATTTAACTAGGGTTATAGATCTAGTAAGTAAGTATCTAAGGTCCAGTTTGAATTCAGGTCTTCCTGACACCAGATCAAGAGTGCAATGCCACCTTACTGTCCCTTTATTTTATTATGAGACCTCATACTGGGTAGACATGATCTGTAAGTGTTTATAATGTAAAAACAAAACACATCAATATAACAAAGAAAAAGAAAGATATAAACTCTAAGGTTCAATAAGTACCCTTATTGATTTGGTTCTCTAGTTACATATGAGAATTGATTCCTTCTTTTGAGGAGATGATGTACTCTTGCCACAAAGCTAAAGAAATTAGAAGGGGAGATTTTGGGAAAACCCTAGGAAGATTTTATAGATCAATTTTATGAGAGGGGGGAGAGAGAATTAAATTCATCAGCCTCTTTACTCTCCAAACCAGAGACCATGCATGAGAGGAGATAAGCCAGTCAGGAAGGCAGATAGTTATACCTGAAGAGTTTATGTTTTCTTCCCTACATCACTTTCTACCTTCCTCTGATAAGTGGAATAAAATTAAATTTCCTTTGTCACTGGAGAGGGAATGTCATTTGATTGTTTCTTTGTTCCTCTCATCAATTTAGTGACTTTGTAGACCATAATTCCTTTCCTGGACTCTATTTAATATCTATATGTTTCCACATTAGACTATAAACTTCTTAAAATTTTAAAATTAAGATTAAGATTTTTGTGTTCATATTCTCAGAATTTGGTTAATTGGCACATTCATTTATTTTGAAAACCTGTAAGTTCCCATATTAGCAGTGTGACTCTGGGTAGATCACTTAATCTCTCCTTGCCTTTATCCACTGAAGAAAGAAATGACAAATCATTTCAGAATCTTTGCCAGGAAAACATCACAGACAATATTGATGTGCTATGGCCCACAGGGTCACAAGAATTGGATACAATCAAATAACTGAATAACACAATTTCATTTATTACTATACTACAAATTAAGAATATAGTGAAAAGTATAGCACCAAATATTTATTAAAAAAAAAAGAAACCTCTATGAATTTATCCTATCTTTGTTTCAGATTCAGCTCTGGTAAGCATGGTGGTTGATTTCTATTTAAGTTTCCTTATTTGTAAGACAGAAATTTTATTTAAACACAATTAAAAATATGCCTTTGCCTAGAGGCTTTATAGAGCATATTTGAAGAGATACAAGAAGAATCTGCATGATAATTACAGTATTGTTATGATTGTTATTTCTAATAGAATACCATCTTAGTTCTTGACCCATGCTTTCTTCTGATAGTTCATAAAGGAGTAAATAAAGAATCAAAGCAGAAATATATGACAGAAAGACCAATTTCATCAGTTTCTGTCTCCCAAGACAGCTATGATGTATGCTAACTTTGAATTCACTAGTGTCTAGTTTGCTCTATGCAAGATAGGTACAGATAGAGATCTAACATTATGGAGTATTTGACTGTGCAGCAAATTTTTAATATAAGCAACTTGCTGTCTATTTTCTTTGTTCTTCTAAATTCTTAAATCTTTCCATATCTTGTCCCTGCAATGCATATTTTGATTAGGTTTTAAGTTTGTTTTCTTTCACATTTTTATGGGATCTGTAATGAATTTTTAATTACTATACCCTTCTTTCATCTGTATTCTATTAATTAAACTTATATAGGATTCTCTTTTCCCTTGTGTTTCCTAAACATTATTTTAGCCTGTACACATTTTCCTTTACAGCAATTCATTGGTCTTCAGCTGATCCCTCCCCTTGACTCTCTTGCCAGTCTTTCCTTTCCTGGGCCCCCACAGTAAAACACTTGGAAGCCCATTTGCTCATTTCTGTGACCTGGAGAGCCATAGCAGGGCACTGAACCACAGTGACAGGACAAATTCCCAGGGACTTGTTCTAACACAGCTTTATTTCTTGTAATCCCTTAGCATACTGTCAATTTACCGAGAGTATTCTTTGCCTTCCTTGGACACATAATTACTTCCCCTCGTGTGGCCAAGCTTCCTGTAGGACAATATGAGTTTTGCGTGCTCTGAGGCTTGGTGATTAAGAATGCCTGCCAGCAGACTCCTTCCATGATGCTATTATGTTGGACTAAAGGTTTAGCAGTCCAATCTTCCGTGTTGAAATACTAGGTTCAAATTCCAACTTGTTTATTTATTCCAGTGTATGCTGGAAAAAATGTTTGCATGGCTGTGGATTTTAGCAAGAAAGGGCCAAGGAATGAGAGATGCTACAGTTCTGTTAAATAAAAAGAAAAGAAAAGAAAAGAAAAGAAAAGAAAAGAAAAGAAAAGAAAAGAAAAGAAAAGAAAAGAAAAGAAAAGAAAAGAAAAGAAAAGAAAAGAAAAGAAAAGAAACATTCTAGCGCTTATACCTCAGAGGAAAATTTGTGTTATTACTTGATCATAGAAATGGGAGCTAGGGAATATTGTACTGCTCTGTTTCCGAAAGGAAATTCTAGTCCCCCTGTGATCTGGGAGAAATCTTTTAAATTCTTCCTTTATTTTCTTCACTTGGAAATGGTGATGATGTGGTTTTATCTAATTCCCCAGGGTTCTGAGAGAATATCCTTTGCATTTCTAAAGATTAAAGGACTTTGAATTGGGGACAGTGATAAGATAATGACTCAGCGACACCTTTTATTTTTTGGACTGGTTCTGTGATTTCCTTGAGGAGACTCCCTTTGCTAAGTCAAATCTTGCAGCTCTTCTGCAACTTATGTACTAGAAAGTTGACTTCTACTAAAGCACACTGTTTCTCTGAACACAATTAACATATATATAGTATTTCTGGACTTTCCCTCCCTTCCTCCCTCTGGGTCCAGTATCTTTGTCTTGGAAATCTCATGGATTAATTACATGGATGTTCTAGTTCATCAAATCATGAAGAATCCAATACAGCTCAACAACAACAACATACAATTATTCCTTCCACATTTTTGATTGTGTTAATATAATGGGAAACTTTGAAGACAAGTTCAAAGAGTCATAAATATAGATCTAAGAAGGGACGTCAAAGGCTTTTCAGGCTAACTATGCTAAATTTAAAGAGAATAAACTGACATCTAAATGCCTTTCCAAAGTCATGAGGTAGTGTTAAGAAATAGAAGTTTATATGATATATGTGTTTAAAAGGAACAGCAAGTTGTAGTGCAGTCATCTCTTTTTACTATACTATGTGATAGAAATGCTTGTTTTACCTATTAAAAAAAAACAAACAAACCCAAATAGGATTAGAATTCAGATTTGTTCTAGTCTTGCCTCCCTAGGAAGGCAAAAGAAGGAAGGAGGGTACTTGGATTTGTTGGCCAAAGTGTTCTCTGTGAAGTAGGAGACTAAATACTAGGTGAGGGTGGGGCTAAGCAAGGATGCAGTTAGGGACATAAGAAGGGGGAAAAGTACTTGGAGAGTGTGAGGACTAGTATAAAAGAGTTGTTGAGTTAGCAATTAAGTCCTAGACAAGGTAATGAACCATGATTTTGTAATGGGTGAAATTTTTTAAAAATTATTTTAATTTTAATTTTTTTTAGTTTTATGATCTTTTTCAAGCTAACTGCAGGAACAGGTAAATTAGACAGGGATGAAGGATTCACTGATTGGAAGTGGTGGAATATCAGAAATATAAATGATTTTAGGCATTAGTATGTTGGCAAATATTTAACAATCAGATCCTTAAAACAAAAGTAAACACAATACACTATTAAGTTTAATATTCTTTATTTGCTTTTTCTGCAACTCTTTTATTTAGACAATCGGCAAAACAAAAACCCTAGTTTGTAGGATTTATCCATTAAGGAGGTATAAATGTCATTGAAAATTAACAATTATCATCTAAATATATCTATACACAAAAAAGGCTCATTGAATCTTTTATGGATGCTTCAACATACTCCTGATCTAGGTTAGAAGTTCATGAAATATTAAAGTGTCTTGTGATCTAGTTTCTCAGACGTCCTGAAAAAAAAATGCAAAAGACCAGAGAGGTCATGAGGGTAAAGAAAAATTTTAGTGTTGTACTTATACAAAAGCTCAGTGGATCATTAGCTATATTCCAATTATAAGTTGGTAGAAATGATCATAATGAGGCATGTTTGTGGTCACAGATAGGAAGTATTTTTGAAGGCCACATTAGACCAAGGAAAAATCATCATCCCAGCAGTCCAGTCCTGCTAGCCCAGAAGAGGCAGTCCCAATCAAGAAGAAAAGAACAGTGGAAAGAACATCAAGAATCTCATTTCCATTCCCAGTTCTGCTATTTACTATTTGTGTAATTATATAAAGTCAATTAATCTCTTTGAGTCTCAAATTGGCCAACAAACTGACATCTAGGAAGGTAAATGCCTTTCAAAGTCATGAGGTAGTGTTAAGAAATAGAAGTTTATAGATAAATGTATTACATGTTTAAAAGGAACAGCAAATTGTATATAATTGCTGTTTCATGTGCAATCATCTCTTTTTGGACTCAGTGTCTCCAATGTTTTTTTTGGTTCCAAAATGATGATCCTATAAAATTAGGTGTTCCCAGAATTGAGCTTTCTGCTCATACTTTAGTATGTTAAGAGATTTACCTAAAACAAATATGGTGACATGTAGGACATTTACACACTGAGTCAATTTTTTTTTTCTTTTGTCACCGATTCTTCTTTTTCACTCAGCTTCACTAGGATAAAAAGTGTCCAAGAGGCAACTCCAGCTATTCTAAATCACTTGTTGCAATGATGATTGGCTAGTCACCAAGAAGTCCTTATCTTGAAGTGAATATCCCTTTGCTGTTTTCATATGAGATAGAGGGGGTGTCTTCAAATACAAGACCCTCAGGCTGATCAAGATACCTTTCCTTGATTGTTTTGGATAGCTGGATGGATACATAAACAAATATACCTACAAAAGTCTTTACTAATGGACAGGATTTGATCTGAGAAAGAGAAACAATGTATATATGAGGCATCTATCATTATAAATAAGGTTTCTATATCTGGTTATGGGTACAGGTCCAGGGAGACTGTTTAATTTATTCTTCTAAGACAACTTTTTAAAAGTATCTTTTAGTATAAGTTTCAGAAAAAAAGATGAGGAGAAGTGACATGTGTCTGATTTATTGTGGAAGAGATTTGGGATAAGAGCTAAGGACAACTTATTTCTAGGAAATACAAGCCTAAGCATAAAAAATGATACTTGGAATATGTAATTTGTAACTGTCAATAGGAATATAAGATTTGATTCTTTTTGAGCCTATCTTTGATAGGCTGAAATGAATGAGAAAGTGGGGGAAGCAAGATAATGTATTATGCCCAGAAGTATGTCCAAGTTCATTATGTCTAACTCTATGGATTTTTGGAAGTAGTGAGATGATAAGATCTAAGATATCATTGTGGGGTTGAACTAAGTGCCTAAGAAAAGAAAGTTGTGGGAGTTGAAAACTTGTATAGTCAACATATTAGTGGAGCCACCTACATAAATAGTAAAATCCATATGACTAGTTAATTAAAAGGGAGACTATGAACCAGATGTTGTTATTACTTCAAAAAATCTGTGGATTCAGCTATGTGGCTGTTCTCTCTATGTGGCTACTCTCTTCTTAAGTCTTTGTAAACCATCTTTATGATTTGTCATGGCCAAAAAGGAATATCATTTGGTGAACCTACTTTCTAGTGATGTTTCCCTAAATTTATGTAGGGAGAATGTTCAGACAACATTCATAAATTCTGTTATCAGATGGTCCTTTAAGACATTTCAGCATGACAGAACTCATGCTTTGTGAAGAAGGTTAAAGTTCATGCATGAAGTACCATCCTTGGAGTGATCCTTTAGCAGAGAAGACTTTTCACATGCTTTGGTCAAATTAAATAAACTTCTCAGTATCAGAAAAAATTCATATGAATAGAAGTTCATTAGGAGGAGAGAGAAGAAGGGAGAAAGGAAAATCTGTAAAGAATGATAAAATATAGTGTAAATAGGAACTACCCCTTGAATAATGTCAGCAATCATAAAATATAACTTTGTTAAAATAATTTCATATCACAATACAAAATATGCTTATTATAAAAAGGCATTACATTTATATTAATTCAAATACAAATATTATGTAGATTTAATCACCACTGATTTTTTTTTGTCTTCATAAGTTTTGTGGATATTCTTTTACTAAAAGCATTACTATGGATTACTCTCAGGTTTTAGACAGGAGAAATTTGGAGGAACAAAGTATATCCTACATTCAAATCAATATCATAATGTTTATCTTATTTTCATAAGGAAAAAATCTTCTGCTTGATCATCTACATTTATACAATCATCACTATATTGTCTTCTACCAGAGAGAACTATTTGATTTTAGAATATGACAGAAAAATCTATTTCTGGCAGGAATAGAATTCTACTTACATTTATATTTGTTCATAGATTTTATGATGGATAGCTCTGTAACTAGGATAACAGTAATAGAGATAATATAAGGAGAAGTCAGCCCCCTTTCCAACCTCAGTTTCTGTAAAAAATAAATTCATAGAGAAATCATAATACAAATATAATCATTTAATATATATACTTTTAAACTGTTCTTATATTTAGTTGTACATCAGTTGGCTTTGGCACCTGACTTGGGATCTTAGTATCTAAAATTTGGATAGGGCCTCAGGGACCAACTAGTCATACAAGTATCTCCTATACCATCCCTGACAAAAGGGCCCCGTTGGATTTTTTCTGGAGAGGCTTACTCATTCCCTCATGAGACAATCTGTTCTGTTGGACAGCTTTAATCTTTTCTTATGTTGTCAATATCAAGAATAAGCTTCTTTGTAGCTTCCATTCATTGATACCCATGATGTTAAAACAACACAGAAAAAGCCTATTGTCTCTTCCATGTGACAGAGAAACCTCCAAGTATTTAAAGACAACTACCATGTTATCTGAAGCAACTACCATATTCTATTCTTCACTATGTTGAACACCCTCAATTTCTTAGAGATTTCTTCATATTTTTTCTTAACGTGTCTGGCAATCTTTATGAGAGTTTATGCAATTAAAAAATTAGCATCTCAAATTGAATACAATTCTCTGGATTTGTTATTATTTGCAAAGATTAAATGGGGCCATCATTTTCCATTATTGGAATACATAGTTATACTTCAGTAAATATGTGATATTATTGATTTGGATACTCCCTTCAAAGGTCCAGATAGTAGTCTGGTGTTCATTATGCTTTGCATCCTGCATAAATCTTGTAGAATCCTTGTGTAGCATTTAGGCCATCTCATATACTATTCCTTGTTCCCAATTCAACGGGCTCTTTCCCTAGTGGTACAAATCCTAAATAACGTCTTTCAGGTTATCACACGTTAATCATAGATTAAAATATGCCGTAGTTTGCTTAAACTTCCATTTCCTTACAGGTCACTTTCAAAATTGATTCTTTTGATGTTCTGGTTTTTATCCTATTCGTAGTCATGAACATCATGGAAAGAATATTGGTGTTCAAAAGTCAGGCTTTTGCATCAGGGAGCAGTTTGGAATCATTAAAAGGACTACAATTTCCCAGATGGTGATTCAACCCATTTTTCTCCTCCTCACTTCTGGGCATAAGTCATTTTACATTTGAAGCAACTACCCAAAACACATATATTAATAATCTGCTTGTTGATTTGATACTCATGCTTGATGATCACTGATATGATGTCATTTGATAATTTTTTTTCTTTTTTCTTCTTTCTCTGATGATTACTAGATTCCTTTCTTTTGAATCCCTTTGATTCTCACTGAGGAAGGCTTAAATTATGGTAGAGCTATGTGATACATAAATAAGATCATCTGAATAAGACAAGGACATCTAGGGAACCTCAACAATTTAGGAAAGTATGTTTGAACTTGGCATAAGAAATCCTCTATGACAATGGTGAACATCTTTAGTGAATATTTTTGTTTTATGTCTAGCTGTTAATATTCAAAGATTCTCTGTGACTATTTTTATCAAGGAATTTTATTTATCTCAATATATTCATTAAAGTCACTGTTGAAAAACCTACATGACTTTAGGTGATAAAATAGATAAGAGTTTGAACTTGGAGTCAGGAAGACCTGAGTTTGAATCTAATTTCAAATCTCTACTAGCAGTGGGATCCTCTTCAAGTTATTTAACCTCTCTCAACTTCAGTTATCTATAAAATTGGAATAATAATATCTCTCAGGGTTTTGGTGAGGATAAACTGAAACAATAGAAAGTGCTATATAAATGCTAAATATCATGAAAAATATTAGCATTATTTTTCATTTGTATGTGCATCTGGACATTTCTTTTAGAATATGGTTATTTATTTTATTAAATGTTCACTATAAATTTCTAAACATTAATTTAAAAAAATTGAGTTCGAAATCCTCTTCTACTTTATTCCATCCTTGAGAAAGCAAGCAATTTCATATTGTTTATACATGTGAAGTCATGTAAAACATATATTCATATTAGCCATCTTGTCAAAGAAAAAGCAAACAAAAAATAAAACAAAAACTATAGAGTTAAAAAAAACCATACTTTCACCTGCATTTAGAGTTCATCAGTTCTTTTTGGAAGTGGGTAGCATTTTTTTTTAAATCTTTGGTCCTTTGAAATTCTCTTGGATCATTGTATTGATCAGAGTGGGTTAAACTTTTACAGTTGGTCATCTATATAATATTGCTATTACTGCAGTTTTTGAGTTCTACTTACTTCATTTTTGCATGAGTCCATATAAGTATTTCCAGCTTTTTTCTGAGAGCATTCTGGTCATCATTTTCTTATAGCAAAATGGTATTCCATTACAACCATATACTACAATTTGTTTTATTGTTTCTCAATTGATGGGCATCCCCTAGATTTTCAATTCTTTGTCACCGCAGAAAGAGCTGCTACAATTTATTTATTTATACAAATAAATCCCTTTCCCCCATCCCCATCTTTTTTTGATCTCTTTGGGATATAGAACTAGTAGTGGTATTGCTGGGTCAAAGGGTATATACATAGTTTTATAATCTGTTGGGCATACCCCAGTATGGCTGAACTAATTTGCAATTCTAGCATTTATCATCTTACTTTTCTGTCATGAAAGTCAATCTGATAAGTGTGAAGTAATACCTCAGCACTGTTTTAATTTTCATTTTTCTAGTCAGTTGAGTTAGGACATTTTTATGTGACCATTGATAGTTTTGATGTGATCCTTCTGAAAAATGCCTATTCATATTCTTTATTTACCAAATGGAGAATAACTCTTATTTAAAAAAAATAAATTTGGTACAGTTTCTTATATATTTGAGAGATGAGGCCTTTATCAGAGAAATTTGCTATATGCCTCTCCCCTCATCATTTCTTCTTCTCTCTAATTTGTTGCATTAATTTTGCTTATGCAAAAGTTTTTTAATTTCTTTTAATCACTATCATCCAACTTCCTAGTATTCTCTCTATCTCTTTTTTGGTGTACCTTTCAATAAATAATTTCAAAAAAACAAACTTTATTGCCTTTATAAAACCAAGCAAAATGTATCACTGTAAAGCTGACTTTACTTAAAAGAAATCTACCAAACCTTTTATAAACCCAAGACTTCTTCTATCATGATCATTCTTTAAGTTATTCCTCTTGAAATTTGTTGATGAAAATCATCAACCTAAATGAACTTTAAAATTTTATCCTTTTTTTTTTTTTCAGATGTAGAATATCCTATAATTTCTTGATGGAAAGACTTCTTGGGAGGTAACCAGAGAAAATCTGTGCACTTCATCATCTATTAAAACTTTTATACAGATATTCAAAGAGTAATAAAACCTCAGAGTTGAAAGGAATCTCAGAGTATCCAATCAAACCCATTTCTTTTTTTACTTAATATTATTTTATTTTTCCAATTACATGTAAAGATAGTTTGCAATATTTATTTTTATAATATTTTCATTTCCAAATTTTTTCTCCCTCCCTTCATCCCTTAGCTCCTCTTTTCTCAAGATAACAAGTAATCTGATATAGATTATATATGTACAATCATTTTAAACATATTCCTATATTAATCATCGTGACAGAAAAATCAGGACAAAAAGGGAAAATCATGAGAAAGAAAAGTCAAAGGAACCAAAAAAAAAAAGGTGAAAATAATATGCTTCAATACACATTCAGCCCCCATAGTTCTCTCTGGTAAATGAATGGCATTTTCCAGTTCAAGTCTTTTTGATCACTTCATTTCTAAGAAGAGCTAAGACTATTATAGTTTATCATCACATAATCTTGTTGTTACTTGGTATTACATTAATAGAATGTTCTGCTGATTCTTTTCACTTCTTAGCAGTAGTTTATGTAAGTTTTTTCAGGCTTTTCTGAAATCAGCCTGCTTATCATTTCTTATAGAATAATAATATTCTATTACATTCAAAAACCATAACTTATTCAGCCATTCCTAAATTGATGAGCCTACACTCAATTTCCAATTCCTTGCTGCTACAAAAAAAGAACTGCTACAAATATTTTTGCATGTTTATTCTTTTCTCTCTTTTATGCTCTTTCCAAACCATTTCTGAAGAAGAAATGTTCTTACAATGCATACAACAAATGGTCACCCACTATCTGACAATCTATAGTGAAGGAGTGCCTTTTGAGGCATCTCATTCTGTTTTTGGATAGTTCTAATTTTAGGTTGTAAAATAAAGTTTATTAGCTGTTCTCTCCTTTCTAACAAATGGAATGGATGGGAATCATTCTTTATAAATCAGCTCTCATATGATTGAGAAAAAAATAAGGACAGTTTTAATTATTAGTAAATTTTTTATCATACCAAATTGAATTTAAATTTTGCTTTATTGACTCACAGCTTTTTTTTTTTTTTGGCAGAAATGATCAACAAACCATAAACACAATGCTTCTTGTATTCTTTATATTTCTCAATTATTTGAACGAATATTTAAAATGCTGTCTGGATAAAAAAAAATTGCTTTTTTCTAATGCATTTAGTAATAATATCCTCAATACTTGCATAATTTACTTTTAATTGATTTTTAAAATGGAAATGAGTTCTTCCAATCTTTTAAAAACATTTATTGTTTTCCTTCTGATTTTTCATTTTTAGTATTCTGATAAATTATTCAACCAATAAGCATTTATTAAGCACCTACAATGTATCAGACACAGTTCCAACTACTAAATATATGAAGAAAAAAAAAACGAAAGCATCTTTCTTTGACTTGAAAGAGGTTATATTCACAAGGGAGAGAAAACATGTATGCAAAAAGATACATAAAATAAATGTGTAAAAATAAATATCAGGTAGTTTTGGGGAGGAGCAGTGGTAGTTGGGGAAATCAGAAAAAAGAAAATTGATATAGATGGTAGTTTTTAATTGATTTTTGAAGGAAAATGAGTTTTTAAAAAATCTTATCTAATATTTTTCCCAGCTACATTTAAAACAATTTTCTTACATTTTTAAAACTTTTGAAAACAAATAAAATTTTGAGTTCCAGAATCTCTTCTTTATCCCCATTTTCAGCCCCTTTTAAGAAACCACATGTTAAGTTATGCAAAATGTTTCCATGAAAGTCATGTTGTAAAAGAAAACATAGATTTCCCACCCTTATTTTTTAAAAAATCCTCAAGAAAAAGAAGAGAGACAAAGAAAGAGACAGAGAGACAGAGAAGCTGAGAGAGACAGAGACAAACAGAGACAGAGACAGAGAGACTGAGAGAAAGAGAATGATTCAACCTGTTTTCAGATCAATCTGTTTCTTCTTTGGGTCTGGATGGAATTTTTCATCATAAATCCTTCAGATTAATTATAGATCATTGTACTGCTGAGGATAGCAAAGTCATTTACAGCTGGTCATCCCAGAACATTGGAATTACTTTGTATACAGTACATTTCACTTTGCTTGAATTCATAGAGGAACATTCAGGTATTTTTTTCCCCAAAAGTATTCTATTCATCATTTTCATAGAACAACACTATTCCATGACAAGTACATACACAGTGTACTCAGCTATTCCCAAACTGATGGACATCTCCTCAATTTTCTATTCTTTGAAGAGAGCTGTTACAAACATTTTTGTACAAATAAGTCCTCTTCCTTTTTTTAAAAAAAAATTTCTTTTGGAGATTCATGCCTAATAGTGATATTATTATATCAAAGGATATGCATGAATTTATAGCCCTTTGGGCTAGATTATATCTTTTGAGTGTTTATCAGTTGGGGCATGGCTCTTATTTATTACTTATTTTTAATAAAATTGATTCAAAAACTGAGAGTTTTAAGAATGAGAAGTAAATAGGAATTTGGGGCATATTCAAAAGCAAGAAGACAGGAAATTCAGTGCTGTGTATGAGGAGTAACATGGCTGCTTTGGCTGGATAGAAGAGGGAATGAAATAGGGTAATGTGTATTAAGACTGGAAAGGTAATTTAATGACAAACAGAAGAATTTACAATTGATCAAATGTAAAGATCATAAGGAGTCATTGTTATTTATTGAATGATATAGTTAGCCAATACTTTTAGATAATTCTTTTGATGCTTTTGTGAAAAATGTATTGATGTGAGAAGAGAACCTTGAAACAAGGAGAATGATTATGAAATTATTATCAAAGTCCATATACTTGATGAGGAAGCTAGGAGACTTAACCTTTTTTCTATCAAATCAGATGAATCCTTTAAATTTCTCATTATAATGTATTTAAATGCATAAAATAGGATACTTGAGATTTTAATGGACACCAATTATGTTGACACATAGTTATCAAACTATAAAACATCATGATATGATTTTTTTGTTTCTTAACACATTAAATAATAAGATAATATATTTAAAATATTGGCCAGTTAAAATTAAATTTGACTTTTAAAAATAGGCTTATCAATATAAGGGCTGTTGTTAAGCTTTGGGATTGTCTTTGAGAAGACAATACACATATCTTGTTGGACATCCAAACTTAATTTTTTCTTTTGATGGTTACAAGTGCTGAAAATTCCTATTCACAAAAATATGTTGTTGTAAATGGTTTTTAAAGTTTCTATAGCTCACCACTTTACAAAGCATGAATTAGTTTTATGGGCAGAAAGATAGAGCTTATATACAATTTAGTAGTGAGTCTAATAACTATTGTATTTGGATATAGTCATAAGTGTAAATGAAATTTAGAGATATGTACAACCACTTTAGAGTTATTTGGAAAGGTTGCTATTAGTGACAAAGTTAAAAGTCTTGCCAATACTACCATGGTGTATTATCTCCATTCATAATGGAAAAATATCCTTAATTTCAGTTAAGAGATTAGTATTTTTCCCCATCCAAATTCACATAGCCCACTAAAATCTATCCATTAATTGACTTCAGGTTAAGAATCTATTAATCTTTCGGTTAATCCCTGGATGTTTGTAGGGGAGGGGGGGGATTGATAAGGGGTACCCCAGGCTATTGCTTTGAGAAACTTTTACAATTGGATCTTTTTTTTTTCTTTCCCTTCTATCTTTTATTCCCTCTTCTGGTTGCCTGTTTTCCTTTTGATGTTTTGAACAATTGTAACCAGTGCTCCATCTCTGGTCTCCCTTCTCCAAAACTTTGTCATCTAAATCCATACACCTTCTTAGCTGACCTCATTCTTCTCAAGATTCAGGGTTGATTCAAGAGCTTTAAGTTGTCTGGGGGAAGAAACTTAACAGAATAGAATTGATGAGTAGGTTTTCATATTTTTTTCCTGTAAGTAATTGTGATGGGTTCTTTCAGCATACTTCCTGTTCTTGTTGAGTTTTCTGTATTGTGAGAGTTTTTCACTTATTTATTTCACTTACTCATTTCCCCAGATATCTTATTGGGATGATAAAATAGGTATATGAGTCAGTAAGTGTGATCTTGATGCATCTTCTTTGGGCAAAACTATTTGTGATCCTTTCTATTCTTTGTAATCTTTCTCTCTTTAAATATTTTGAAAGTTGATTATTGAGGGTCTTTTCAATTGTATTGCCTCCAGGAAAGATTATTTCTATCTGCATTTGGCAAAGCTCAACTGTTTTTTCCTGATTTCCATCTTCTTAAGTGCCATCTGTATTTCTTGATATTGAGGTGATAGAGTTCAAATATAGTGATTGTTGTTTGGAATAGGTCACTGTAGAAATGCTCATAGATTGTTAAAATTTACTTCTATTTGTTGTCCTCTTTTTAGTTCCATCTATAAATGGTTTTGGTATTCATCAGCTTAATTTGGTTTTACAGACTCAATTTCCTTTTCCCTGTTTTTTGCTGTTTTGTGAGATGCTACTTGTGATCTTCCACTTTTTTCCCTTAATGAATCATTTATTTCCTAGAGGAATAAACAAAATAGAGTATATACAAGTAGATATGATGTTTTGATGGATTCTTCATTATGGAGTTTCAAATGTTTCCTTGAAGAAAGTCACAAAGCTCCAAATTAGCTAATTCACCATTTCTTTATCTCTTGATAAGGAGTCATCAATCACCATCATCACAATCCATTTTTTCCTCTGGAATGCTCTTCTTTTGGTAATGCTCCTTAGAATCAGATATGGTTTGTTGCTGTTTATGAAGGATTGGATTCCATTTTCATGGGCATATCCTTAGAAGCTTGTTGGATAGCTGCAGTGTTAGAGTTTTTCCTCTTTTCTCTGTTACATACTACTCCCTAACCCTTTGACATTGACTTTGATCCCTTTCTGCACTGTTAGAATATTTTTCTTGTTAAAGTATTCCTTGGACTATTTCTTCTTTGCTGGCTAAGAATCTTTCATCCTCTCAGGTATGCTGGAGGATAGAGGAATACCAAAGGCCTTTCATCTAATCCTCTAGTAAGAAGGTAGACTTACATTTACAACATACATATTTGGTAAATTCCTCTTACCTGAAAATATACATTAAACAAGTCCTCTGGGTCAGTGGAATAAATCCCTCAATGTCCATATTTCTTGGGTCTCCTGGTAATTGCAGTTCATAGTGAGTCACCTTAGACACTGTTTTTATAAACTAGTAGGCAAACTGCTTGTTTCGTCTGATCTCCCACAATTCTCTTGGGTCAGTGCTGTCCCTGAGAAGTGCTGCTATCAATCTTATTTGGTTTTTTCCTTCAAAACATGGAAATGCCTCATGAATTTTGAGTCATTTTTACATAGAAACTATAAAAAATGTTTTCTAGATAGTTCCAGTTTTAGACTATGTAATGCTGGAATACAAATTAGATATCTGATATCTTTCTATCGGCTATATTGACCTAAGTCTCTGAAAATATGACTCAGAATTAGACAGAGCATTGGCAAAATTGAAGATAATGAGAGTTTTAAGTTATCTTCCTCTCTTAACTTTCAGACTATTTTCAGAGTAATAATAATAGCTAGCTAGCATTTACATAGAACATTAAGGATTATTAAATGATTTATCCATTGTTTTCTTATTTGATCTTTGCCACACTTTGAAGTTGGTACTGTTATTTTCCCTCTTCTCCACTTTTTTTTTAATAAAGAGATTTTCTATTTTGCCCATCTGAAAGTACAGTGATTTTTCAACGATTCAATTCCATTGCAAATCAGGAGCCTAGTGGGCCCCTTTATCTCAGATGTGTACCACAGTGATGCTGGGCTTAATGAAGATACCCAATTGGCTTTATCCCTACTCTAGCTCAAAATTCCGAAGTACAACCAATTCATCAGCCATAGTCTCTTTCAGGGGAATAGATTTTAGGTGTAGCCCATCACACCTACTTAGCTTTTGCAGATGGGGAAACTGAGGCTGAGAAAAATTAAATAACTTGTCCAGGGTCACATAGCTTGTAACTATCTGAGGCAGAATTCAAATTCAGATTTTTCTGATTTCAAGTCCATAATTGACCTACTGTATCATTTACCTGTCTTTTTTTGAGAGGGCCACAATAAACCTTTGCCCACCAGGAATTCCTTGAGTGTGGGCCTTCAATGTATTTGGCTTGCCTTTGTAGCTCTATGATCTGAGGAAGAATTTTTTAACCATTTTTTTGTATCATTGACCCTTTTGGAAGTCTGATTAAATCTATAGCATAATGTTATATTAAATACTTAGGACTGCAAAAGAAACACATTTATATAGAAACACAGCTCTCAGAATATTAAAAACAAATAAGTTCATGGACCCCAGTATCAGATATTCATCCCTAGACATTTCAGCTTTCAAAACTTCCCTGGCTGGTATGACTGGATACCTCTAACCCAACAAATCATACTAAAATACTAGTGACTGCAGTTGCCAATTCCTGTAGATTTTGCCTTCACAATATTCTCTTACATCCAACCTTTCCTGTGTATTATCATCCTAGCACTATGTTTTATTTACCACTTGCCTGGACTATTATTATTACCACGACTAGATCACAAATTCACATTTCTGTGATGATGGTCTCTGATAGGTGAGCATTTGCATTATCTTCACCTGGTTTCAGGTTCCCTACATCAAGTATCTACTCACTTTACTTTTTTTTCTCACTTCTCCCATCCCCCGCAATTCAAGGTCTGAGAACAGTAATCAAACCCAATCTACATTTCTTGCAATAGACATATGAGTCTTTTCTTTTACAATTATAACAATCAATTCCCTATCCCAAACATAGGATCTTTTCATTGGGGTTACTAAACTCTTCTCTGACTTTCAGAGTGATACATACTGGTTGCAATAGACTTTCTGAGCTATCCACCTGAGTTACAGAGGTTTTCTCCCTTCATAATGTTTAAAGAAAGACAAAGAAAACACACTCTCTACCTGATTGAATTTCTTCTGTCATAGCCGGTTCCCTATAAATATTGTTTTCCCATTTAGAGTGTAAGCTTCCTGAAGGCAAAAACTTACATGTTTATAGCTATATCTCTAGTGCCTGCAGATGAAAAGATTAAAATGATTTTTTTATTCCTTCATTCTTTTATTCCTGTGTTAATTTCAGACATCTATATAAGACTTTCAAGACCATTCATAATCTGATCCCATTTTGCTTTTACAGACTGATTCCATATCACTCACTAGCCTCTACACATTAAATGTGGGTTTAAATCTCAACTTGGTCACTTACTAGCTATGTCAACAGAGCCAAGTCATTACAAACTCTCTGTGCCTTAGCTTCTTCATCTCTAAAATGGGGATAATAATACCTTTATTAACTACTTTACAATTTATTTATGTGTATGTGTGTAAAGCTAACATGAGAATATATTGTATGATGCTTTCAAGTGATATATATGTATATATATATATATATATATATATAAATCTTTATTATTGCTACTACTATTATTATTACACCTCCCAGACATATTTGTATTTTAACACAGAACTTTAAAAAGCACTTTAATCCAAGGGAAAGACCTTCTATTTATATTTGAAGCTGTAGAGATTTATTGGGGCTCTGGACTATTTTAATGTTGAGGTTATAGATTCATAGTGATTTTTTTGACATATACTTTTATCTTTTTATTGGGGCTACTAAACTTTTCTCTGACTTTCAGAGTGGTACATATTGGTTGCAATAGACTTTCTGAGTTATCCACTTGAGTTACAGAGGTTTTCTCCCTTCATAATGTTTAAAGAGAGACAAAGAGAACACACTCTCTATCTGATTGGCTTTGATTTTCAGATGTTTAACAAATGTCACAAGCTTGAGTGCACATCTCAAATGTATATTTATGTAGTTGAGCACAGCAAAAAAGTGTCTTTAGGGTTCTAACATAAACAAGCTGCCAGTCCTACATGGGCTATCCTGGGGGCTTATGGTAAGTGGAGGGAAAGGGCTTCCTACCTTTTATAAATGTGGGGGGAAAATCACTAATAAAAATCACTAGATTGTTTTAAAAATAAGTACATCTCTAAAGATCAGCTCAGAAACTAGAAATCCCAAACTAGTAAACCTTTGGAATGCTTATGTGGCACATATTTCTCTGAAAATACTCTCAATTTTAACCATTTGCTTTGTGTAGACATAATTATACAAACACATTTGCTTTATTCCTCATATACTCTGTCACTTGAGTACTTGCCTCTTTATTAGCTATCCCCCATGGATAGAATGCTCTCCATTCTCATGCCTTTATATTTTACTGGCTTCCATCAAGATTCAATTCAAATCTTCTCTTCAGGAAGAAGTCTCACTTTCCCCCATGATTGCTATAGACTTCTTTTCAAAATGACTACTTTTTATATTGGATATATATATCCAATGTTCATACTTGTTTGCATGATATCTCCTTCATCAAATAAAGCAAAACAAAACAAAACAAAAAAAACCCCAAATTCCTTGAAAGGCAGGAACTATTTTTGCCCATTATTGCATCCTTAACACTTATCACATTCTTAGCACATGGTAAACTAAATAAATGCTTGTTGATTAATTGGATTATAACAAAATAAATGGACAGTTTGGAGTAAATTTTGAAGAAGATTTTATAAACAGAGGCTGTCTATTTATGAATAGAAGAGGAAATATAACAACAGGTGCTAAGTTGTTTATTGTAAGTATGCCACACAAAACTATATGATAAAAGCATTAAAATTGTAAATATGTCTTTTTGGGAGAGCTAAGGAGAAAGTATGTTATCAGGTTTTTGAATCATAGAATTTTAGAAAAAGAAGCTTAGAGAATGTAGAGTCCTTCTCATTCTATAGATGAGGGAAAAATAATTTAAAGAGAGGTAAAGTGTTTTAATTCATTACACATCAAAGTTGATCACAATGATAGAAATAGATTTTAGAACTCTGGTGTTTTAGTATAATGCCTTTCCTGTTATCTCACAAATAAAATACTTGGGTTTTTTTGATCCTTCAGCTTTTAGGCATTAAAATAGTTATTGCCCAAATAGTACTATCTTCTCTTATTAGATCATGATGAAGAATGATAAAGCAACTCAGTTTTTATGATGAAGTAGTGCCTAAAATGAAACTTAGGGTCATCAAGGTAGGAAAAGTTGGCTAGGATATAAAGAAAATTCATCTATTCCAGGCTGCTCATAGAACAAATATTTGTAAGATTCCTATTATGGTCAAAGGCACTAAAAGACGTGTAAAGATGCCTAAGTCATGGTCCCTGCATTCAGTGAGTTGGCAATATAATAGGGAAGAAAGGCTATTTTCAAATAATAACAATAAGAGGTGTAATATGGCAAGTACTGCAAAAAAAGGTACAGGATGCTATGGGGATTCAGAGAGGAGAAAAATAAGATTAATTTGATAATTTGGCTAGGAGAAAGACTGGAGATGGGAAAAACAGCTAGGAGATAATAAAACTTTAGAATAAGAAACACAAGCTTTGAAGTAAGGTGATGATGATAAAGTGAAAAGAAGAGGGAAAAATCCAAAGAAATGTTAGAGAGCCAGTTAATAATACTTAGGACCTTATTGCTTCAGGAAAGAAATATGGTAGAAAGAGTCAAATATTTAATCAGCAGATTGTGAGCAGCAAAGAATAAAACAGTATATACAAGTAGGAAGCATCATATGCAGATAGCTAATACTTTAAGTTAGTGCCACCATATCAAAATCACTTTGTATAGAATCCATATTTACATATTGGTAAGTGAAAATCTAAGTTTAGGTGTTTACAAATGGGAAATTAATCAATGAGAAAGGACATGCTTATAATTTCTAGTATATACATTAACATTTGGAAACATTCTATATTTCCAAATTTAAGTTTCTTGAGGTCAAAATTGTTTTGCTTTTATATAACATTTTTATCCCCATATCCTAGAATAACATCCAGTCAGAGCCAGCATTTGACAAAGTTGTTTGACCTATTAGATGTGATACTTGAATTTTGTTGTTGTTGTTGGTCTGGTCTGTAATTTCTTATAGGGAGCATGTGTGCAAGGAAATTCCTTCTAACCCATATAGATTGTCAATTAAACTTCAACTGATGATCTGTGAAAGTTGCCTGGGGTCCTGAGAGACTTAGTTGACTTGTCAAGGGTCATACAACTAATATGTGTCAAAGATGACATTGAAAATAAGTCATCTAGACTTTGAGGTGTACTACCCAACCACAACACTAGAAATGATCCACAAGACAAAGACAGATAATTTAAAATATGTACATACATAAAGATATAGCAACATGGACTTTAAATGATAAAAGTCAACTTCAGATTTCCATTGTTATGGTTAATAGACTTTCTAGAATATAAAAACAAATAAATAAAAATATATAAATGAGCATAAACATGAATATCAGAATAACAGATATGTTTTGAAAATTTTAATATATTTTTCTTGTATACAGCTATAGATATAGATATATATTCTCCCTTTCCCCCCGCCTTATTTCTACTTATCTTGCTATAGAACTCTTATTTTCTTTTTTTACAGATTTCTCTGGTGTTTGCTCTTTCTTAACATTGTGTTAATGAAGTTGTTTTCATGGCTTCAGATTTTTTTCTTTTCTCCCCCTTTTTTTTTTTTTTTTTGCATTTTGAGTTCTTACTTAAATAAATCTATTCTCTGTTCTCCCTGATATTCACTTATATAAATTCCTAAGGACTACAATGGGATATATATTTTTTTCTTTAATACTCAGATATGCCTCTTTTTGTCCTTTCACACAACTAGCAGACACTACTTAGTTCAGATCTTCATCCTCTTTCATATGGAATATAACTATATTACATCTAAGATCAAATATAAAATCCTTGTTGGACATGTTTAGCTCTTTTACAAGCAGACCCCCTCTTATGTCTTCACTCCTCCTAGACAGGACTCCCTTTACATTCTACTCTGTAGTGCTTGCTGAGTCTTTCTCTGTACCTCCCTCCTCCCACATCCCACTCCAGAAATCCTTAGTATCCTTTGATGGTTAGCTCAAGTGCTATCTTCTATATGGTTTTTTTTTTTTTTTTTTTTTTTTTTTTTTTTTGGTGTGTGTTGTTATTCCCTTAGCTACTAGTGATTTCCTTTCCAAGACTGTCTTTCAATAAAATTTTAATAAAACTCAAGTACCTACTATAATCCAAGGTGATATGAGGTAATGCTTTATGAAATTTAAGCACATATATGGAAATTTAAACACATTAATATGTACTGATGGACATCAAAATTGAGAATTTAAATAAAAAAAAGATGATTGATAATAGAAATTCAAGTGAGTCTATTATTGATTCGCTTGCTAATTATTCTTCCCTGGTGATGAGCGTTAGTTTTTAGTTATACTTCAAGGATGATATCTATATGTTATATAAATATAGAAAACAGTATAAAGAAATAATTAAAATGATTTGTGGTGAGTTCACCATTCTTCTCTCTTCTCTTCCACACATACAAACCAAAAACTGTGATTTTCAGATAAGTTTTAGGGAGTTGCCTGAAATATTTTGGAAATTAAGTGATTTTTTCCTAGGGTAAACACAGAGAGTCAATAACAATGATGGTATTTAGATCCAAGTAACTTTGACTCCAAACCCATCATTCTATACATAGCAATGTATAAAAAAATATTAAAATAACTAAGTTTCTCTGGACATCTTTAAAATTAAGGCACATTTTTATTTGTATAACACAGGATGTTTCCAAATGCTATGTAATATCCTAGAAGTTATAAGCATGTCCTTTCTCATCAATTAATTTCCCATTTTTAAGCACCTAAATGTACAACTTTACTAAGCAGTGGAGACACAATAATAATAATAGTTCTTTTTCTCAAGGAGCTTAAAATCTGAGATAAATTCTAAAAGGCAGATTGTGGTAAGGGTCAAAGAGAGATCCAGACAGTATTACAAGAAATTAAAGGAGGGGAGATCTCTTTATGGGTCTTTAAGGATGAAGACTTTATATATATCTTAGCTATTCTTTTTCTATGAGTCATAACCAAAGGGATATGGCAGCCAAAGTATTAGCTTGTGAGATTCATGTGATGGCATGATCTCTGTGGGCAAGGTACAGCTTTTACATTTGGAGATATTAAAAAAGTATAAACCTGACAGAGGGGATACCATTGAGGTAAGTAGGAACATAGAACCCCAAGAGCAAAAATATGTGAATAGACATATAAGAGAGAGATAGTATCGCTTGGTAAAGAAAAGGCTAGTTTTGAAATCAAGAAAATCTGGATTTAAATCCTGTCATCAATACATAATAATAAGTATTGATTATTTACTAGGCAGTGAAGATATAAAAACAGAAATGAAACACCTCGAGGTGCTTATAATCTATTGGAAGAAATCACTTATTAACAGATAAGTATATTGAAAATATAACCAAGCAAATGCAAATTAGTTTTTAGATAGTGGTAGTAGGAGAGAGCCCTAACAGCAACATCTTTGTGTGACTCTAGATAAGTCACTTAATCTCTCAATTCATGGAATAATTATCTAATAGCATAGTGTTGGGGGAGTTGCCATTTGTGGACAATACTAGGAGTTACTGATTCGGTTGAAGGATCCAGGTCTTCATTTGCACCCAGCCTGCTAATAAAATTATGCATAGGATCTGTTTGGTGGTTCATAAGGGCAAATGCATGAAATTTGAAGGAGATAGGTTGAGATGGGAGATGAATTGCAGATTCAAGTAAACTATAACATATGAATGTGAAAGAAGTAAACAGAAAATAGGAAAGGCAGAATAGAATCTGTTTGTGGAGAACATTAAATGCCAACTAGTCTTTATTATTTCTTGTCTAAAAAATTGACATCATGACTTCCTAAGTTTGTAAATAAGATGAAATATACTACTTTACATCCCAATACCCCTTCTTCACATACCCCTCTTTTTCTTTTTCTTTTCCAGGATTTCAAGCTTTATTATTCTTTGTTGTTTGGTTTTTAGGTCCCAGCACTGTTTTTTTATTTTTTTTTCCCTTTTCTATTTCCCCCTAAACCAAATGTTTCACAAAATATAGTTTATTGTAAAGATAATCTTCTTATATTATTGCCACTTCTAGTCAAGAATGAACTTAAAGTGCTCAAAATTATCATTTGGAATGGAAAGATTTATTTTATTCTTATGTTGTGCTAATGTGGCTCTTTTGTGGTGATACCATTTGGTTTATTGACACCTTTTTTTTCCCCCTCTGTTTCACTGAGCAGACTGTGTTTATCATTGTCTTATAAATTATCCTTCCACATGCCATTTGCTATTACTAATTGTCTTCTAACTTTCTCACCATTGGAGTAATGAGTGGCAATTTTGTATTTACCTCCACATCAATATTATGGTTTCTTATCATTATTATACTACATCTATTATTCTCTTATACTCGATTTGAGTCATGTGTTTATAATGTCTCTTACACGAAGGAAGCTGTGCTATTTGTATTCATGATTATTCCATCTTTTCAAAGGCATGTAAAACAAGAATATTAAATGGATTTTTTGTGTGTTATGGTTTAGGTTAGGAGACAGAATCAAAATTGCTAAATATTTTCAATAAAATTTTAAATTGTGCAATTGTACAAACACAGACACTTTTTATTTGCCCTTGTCAGGATTTCTAGTTGAATTAAGTGTGATAGAGTCTGTTAGGTAGTGCAGTGGTTAGAGTACTACACCTGGAGTCAGGAAGACCTAAGTTAAAATTCAATCTACACTGTAAGATCTTTTCCAAGTCACTTAACTTCTGGCTACCTCAGTTTCCTCAACTATATAATGGGAACAATAGGAGTTATCCCACAGAGTTGTTATGAAGAATAAATGATATAATAATTGAAAAGTGCTTAGCACTTAGTAGGCACTAGTTAAATGCTTTTTTTTTTCTTTTTATTTCCTCTTTTTCTCTTTGAAAAAGCTCTATGAGATTTCCAAAGGTTTAGTAGAATTGGAAATTCTGTTTCACAATCTCTTTCTATTTCTGTTTCTATGTCTGTTTTCTCTCTTTCTCTGTTCACTCTCTCTCTGTCTCTGTTCTTTCTGTCTCCATTATCTCCCTGACTCTCTGCCTCTGTTTCTGTCTCTGTCTCTCTCTTTGTCTCTCTTTCTTTTTCTGTTTCTCCTTGTCTCTGTCTCTCCCTGTCTCTGTTTCTCTGTTTTTGTCTGTCTGTCTCTCTTTCTCTGTTGTCAAGGTAAGACATCTAAGCACTTGGTATCTGTGTTTGTTAACTAGTGGCACTTTCACATGCTTAGGGGTTATGGAGAAATATGTAAAGAAGAAGGAGGTTGGTATTCTCCTATGGCAAAAAATTATAGAAAGTCTTATAAAGTGATGATGTGTAGGTTGATTGTGAATAAATGAATAAAATTCTACCTGCATCTAGAAAAGAGCAGGCATTCAGAAGGTTTTGAGGTAGTAATTTTATTAATAGGGATAGCAACTAGGCAAATGATTTCAGTGATGTAGATGATTCTCTATGAGGAAACTTCCTCTAGAAAAGCAGGTAAATACTTTTTTCTGTAATCTATGAATTCTCAGTCTGGGAGACATATTAGATTTCAGAGGGTCCATGAACTTTGTTAAGATAAGAACTTATGTGTCTATATCTATTTAATTGATTCCTTTTGTAAATATATATATATTTTATTTAAAAAATAATAATTCTGAGAAGGGATACATAGGTTGTACTAAATTGCCCAAAGGGTCCATTACATAAAAAATTAAAAATTCTTGGCACTTGAAGACTAGTTTAGAGTAGAAGATCTCAATTTTTGTCCTCAGTATCTACATATTATTAAAAATTATTGAGACTGCCCAAAGAGTTTTGCTTACATATTTATTGATATTTACCATATTAGAAATAAAAACTAATTGTGAATTTATAGATCATCTGAAAGGGTTTCAGAAACTCCCAGGATTCTCTGGACCATACTTTGAGAACTATCAGCCTCAAATATTGAGAATTTAAATGATTTGTCTAGGGTTACATAGGCTAAATGTTTCAAATGCAAGACATAAAGTCTGGTCTTTTTGGCTTTGAGATCAGCACTCTATCTACTATGCCATGCTGCGTCTTGTTTTCATTATTACTACTACTAATATTATTGCCTTGAATTTAAATAGCAATATTAATCACAAAACAATAATGTCTTATATTTGTGTGTAGTCTTTGATGCTTTTTCAGGGGGCTTTAACATATAAGATCTTTTTATTGTCACAAAAACCCTTTAAGATAGACAGGACAAATGCTTATCATCTCCATGTTAAACAGAGAGATAGAAAGATCATGTGACTATCCATGGCTGTACAGGTAGAAAAAGAGATGAAAATGACTTCATTTCTCCCAGTGCACTTTTACCTACAACACTAATTTAATAACAGGACAGAGAGTGTCATAACACTCAACACAGCAGGCCAGAAGAATAATGAAGATCTCTCGGTGCCATCTCTCAAACTTCTTAAAGAGCACAAGGTATTGGAAATCTCAGAGTAAAAAATTCTTAAAGGAAGATATTCTGTTTTCTCAAGTCTCTCACAAAAATGATGACTAAATTATTTCTTTTTATCTATACTGTTCAATGCTTACAAACTAGGACTCAAGTGGAGTAGGAATGGAATATCTATCTATATTCATGTATACATAATAGAATTCAAGTTATTATTTTTCAATACTTTAGTGGAGCTGAGTCACTCCAATGGGAAATATTGCAACCTTAATTAAACCTTTTATATCCTTATTCATGTCTTCCCTTAAATTCTCCAAAAAAAGAGATCTTTTTTGAAGGATCTCCTAGAGATCTTTTACATTCACTTTTTGGATACCAGTATAACATTTTGGCTATTTAGCTACTATCCTTTACTCTCTTTACACGATCACTCTATCTCCTTTTCTTATCATTTATTTCCTAGAATACTGTTTTTATAGACTTCTATCACTTAAAGTATTGCAGTCAATTTATGGCCATCATATATTACTCAATTGCTCACCAAGTTAGCCACAGTTTTTATTCCTCAGAGATCATGACATCCCATGACTGTAATCCTATAATAAATCCCATAATAGAAGATTGGTG
Organism: Antechinus flavipes; assembly: GCF_016432865.1. Taxonomy (NCBI): domain Eukaryota; kingdom Metazoa; phylum Chordata; class Mammalia; order Dasyuromorphia; family Dasyuridae; genus Antechinus; species Antechinus flavipes. The sequence continues at coordinate 123,893,951 of NC_067400.1, read as the reverse complement.
TTAACAAAGTTAGGCTTTTTCTTTCAGCAAATAGTTTTGGTTTGTTGGAAGTACTATAAAATCTTCTAAATTCACTCTAATCTGTTCTTTTCCTTCTGTTTCATTTTGTGCCCAGTTACTCTCTCTCTCTCTCTCTCTCTCTCCATATATATATATGTATATATATATATATATACATATATATGTATATATGTATATATGTATATATGCATGTATGTATGTGTGTGTATGTGTTTGTGTGTAATTTTTCCTGTGTGACTTTCTAGGCTGAATCCTTGATAACCATCATTAAGGAGTCTGTTGTATTCTCCAAAAATCCTACCTCAATACTTTATCATGTAATGGAAATGATTTTGAATTTTAATTTAACTTTTATAAATTTAATTATTATTGTAATTTCTAGAAGCCATTGAAAAACTGGGGCCTGACAGAAGTCCTCAGAGGTGAGAGAAAAACTGGAATGTTTTTGAAGCCCCTTAAGGCAACTAAATATGTAACTATTTGGATTTGATGAGTGGAGTGAGGGAAGAGTTAAAGATTACTCCTCTGTTATAACTCTAGGTGAGTATGAGGCTATCATGAAAGAGTTCAAGAGAAATTTTTCATAACCTTATATTATCAACTTTCTTTCAGAAAGATGTTTTTTAATAATATAATCTTCATTAAACATGGTGTTGGCCAAGATAAAAAATGAAGTCGACTCATTAACTCCAAATTTTAAAAATTAACTCCTTATGGTCTCTAGAATCAAGTTCTCTCAAAATTTTCTAATTTTCTTATACCTTATTCTTCAACAAATACTCTTCAATTCAGTGACTAGTTTCCTGACTGTTTAATAAACAAAGCATTCCATCTGCTGACTCCAGGCACTTTTTCTGGCTGCCTCCCATGCCTGGAATGTTCTCTTTCCTCCACTCAGAATAGTGACTTCCCTGGCTTCTTTTAAATGCCAACTCAAAACCCATCTTTTATTGGAAGCTTCCCCAAATCTTCTTAATTCTAGTGCTTTTTCTCTTAATTATTTTCTATTTATCTTATTTACAGTTTACTTTGTATATATTTATTTGCATGTTCTCTCCCTAATTAGATTATAAGCCTATGAGGATAGAGGCAATCTTTTGCCTCTTTTTGTATCCCTAGAATTTAGCATAGTCCCTGGAAAATAGGAGGTACTTAATAAATGTTTATTAATTGAGGACTGGTGTCAGAATCAGGAAGGTCTGAGTTTAAGATCTAACTCTGAAATCTCTAGGCTACCCAAAGCTGGCAAAATCACTTAACCTTTCTTTTTAAAAATTTATTTTATTTTTAATTTATGGAGTAAAACAAGCATTTCTGTAACAACACAATAAAAAGGTGATTGTACACAAAACCGCAAATCTATGTACAACTTGCTATTCCTTTCCAAGATACAACAAAATTATAATTGTAAAATTCTTCTTACCCTCTTTTTTTATCTTCTCTTCCTCCTCCTCCAAATGGCCTATTAGACATAAATAAATTTATGCTTAATTTTTCCATGTCCCTGGCAATTCCAAACATAAAAGTTGCAAAATAGTGACATATTTGAATTGGTAGAAGTAGTATTTTCATTGAGAATTCCTTATATTAGTCATATCACTGAGCAGATCTAAAAAGTCTGTTCATGTGTGATGATATAATATCTTTCAGATAGAAATTTCCTACTAATCTATGGAGTAGTGATGGGCAAATATTGATCCATTGATACTGTCTTTATAGGATTCTCCTTATAATCAAGCATGAGTTTGTAAACTGCATGGTTGAGATTAGGGGTATAATCCTTAGAATGAGAGAGGACTCTCTTCTTTGAGAATCAGACTGATCTATTTTAGGTTCAAACCTATGATGTCAACATCATTAGTATCCTGCTCTATCGAATTATAGATTATATTTGTATAATCTACAATTTGGAAAATAATATTTCTGTGACTCATTGCTCTGTTTTGAAATGATCATAAATATTAGAGAACTATCATATATTTTTAAAATCTAATTTGGGGACACTAACAGAGATGTTATAGTGGTACATGAGAAATATGTATAAAACTAAGTTGAAGAAACCAGGCTTGAGAAGAATCACATCAAAAGTAAGAGAAAAATGTTTAAAGAAAAAGTTGAAGCTGATTGAACTTAAGTCAAATTTTATTGGTAAAACAAACTAATCTGATAACATGGGCTCTGAGTGGTAAAATTTCATTCTAACATATTTATAACACAGAATTGTGAATCTGACTTCTAAGCCCTCAAGAAAAGAATTCTGAACAGTCTTACTTTCTCTTGCCTGTTGTGAAATTTTAAAAAAAGATCCTTGCTATATCTCTTGCATTGCATCCTTTATAATAAAAATGTGAGTTGGGCAGCATTGTGTGTTTTTTTTTTTTTTTTGGTAAGATTCTACAGATGTTTAACTTTAAAATATATTACATATATGCTTTTTTTTTTTAAAGTGTGGTATATTAGATAGAGGCCTGATTTTGGCATCTTGGAATACATGGATTCAAGTTCTACTTCTGATACTTATGGCTCTCTATGCATGTCTTTAGCTTTTCTAAATGTAAGTCCTTTTTTTTTTTTTCCCTAGAACCCTTCGCAAAACTGAGGCACAATAGAAATCATCAGAATCTTGGACAAGGAATTCACCTTTCAGTGAGTGTCCCATGATGTGACTATAAGCTTTTGTGCTCATTATGATTTCTCATACTGCCACCCTCCTGCTAGCTTCAGACACTCTCATGTTTCCACTTCAAGATTTGTCAATAAAATTGGAGACAATAGTTCAGTGAAAGCCCAAACTAATGTTGAAGAGAGTTGAAGAGGGGAGGGTACACTGGATAATTCCAGGAACTGTTTGCATCAGCAGTACTCTGTCACCACTATTTCCTTAATCTACTATATCCTTTTCTAGTATTATTCTCAAAGTCCTTCCTTTCTTATTAGCACTTCATAATTCTTTTGCATTGGTGAAGTGAAAAGAATAAGATGCAAGAATTAGAATATCTGGATTATTCTAGTTTTATTTCCCCACTTAACCAGCTGGATCCACTGAGGCAAGTCAGTTAATTCTACTCTTTCAGTTTTTGTGTCTGTAGAAAAGGATATTTTTAGCTCTTTAGCTCTGTTCTGTTTCTGAGAATTGTTATGAAGATCAGGTGAAATAATGGGCATGAAATTGTTCTGAGAGATATAAAAGCAGTATGCATTTGCAAGATATAAATATTATATATTACTTCTATAATTGTATAACCAACATTATGAATTACACTTACCCCCTGTAATGTGTGCTCATGTAAATACAAACTGTGCATATTTTAAGGAAATAACATAGAAAAATTGAATATGACACAGATGTAAAGATCTTAAACCACAGATTCCACTGGATTGTAGAAATTGTTTTCTATAATTATATATGTATTATAATTTTCTGTGATTAAACCCTATGTTTACAGAATGAACACTGAAGCTAGAATTCTAAGGAAGCATCTATTGACTAAGAAAGAGCTGACAGAGAATCTTGGAAGTCGATGGTTGGGGGAGGACACAAAAAATGCTTTCAGATCCTTTATAGAAGGACCCCCATCAATTGCTGTAAGATGAATATGACTATTATCCAGAAAACCACATCAATCGTAGGAGCAAGGGATGAAAATCCTTTCAGTCATTTCCAAGTGTGGTATTACTACTTAAAAGACAAAAAGGAAATTTATCCTACGCTAAATATTGGTTCTATCGATATAGTTCTCAAGCCTGTCATGTTGATATCTGCTTTTAAAGTCTTGACAGGTTGGAAAAAGAAACAAGCCTTGAGACTGAAAAACATAAAAAAAAAGGAAAGACTCTGTAAAACATCCATATGCCTCAATTTTGTTGGATGTGGAATAAAAATCAGAAGATGATGGTAGTGTTTCTATAATTCATTCTCCTCTCTCTCTCTATTCCCATCTCCTGATCTCACTACAGATTTTGTAAACTTATACAAAGGATATACTTGCACATTAAACTTAGGTCTGCTTCAAAGTGGATTACAAACAATCCTGCTAAAACCCTGTGCTCAGTGAATGATAAAGCATATGACTTTTCACATTATTATTTGTGCTAAAAGCTATTATGTAAATATACTGGCTTATGCGAGCTTAAATAGTGTGAGTCAAGAATGCAAAGAGAGGGAATACATACATATTGACTGGAGCAATGCTCCAGGAGCCTTGGTTTTAATAGAAAATTGCATATCCTCACTCAAAGGGCAGAAAAGAAACCATATGTCTATTTTAGTGGCTATGTCCTGAAATGATGCACTTATTCCTTTTATTATATTTTCAAATAAATACATATGGGACCAGTCAGATGTCAACAGTGGCACCGAAAAGAGTATGAATTAGTCACACCGGCACACAGGGCTCTGGAACAATGAACGGTGCTCTGGAAGACCCTTGAATACAAGCCTATTTGCCTCTTAATCCAAATGAATAATTAATGATAATTATCATGCTGCAGTTATTATCTGTGATAATAATATATCCGTAAGGTGAATAAATTCAATCTGCTACTATGCAGAAATGGCAACTCATAATATTCTTAAGAAATACAGATATAATTATCAGTATTAACGGTCAAGGAGAAAAAGAGATTTTTACATAAGGAATTACAGCAAAAGTCCAAAGTAATGAATTCTCTGGCATGATGTTTATTCTGTAGCTGTCATGGCTGTGGTACCAGTCTGCATTCCGTTTGCTACTTATGTGGGTAGAATCCATTTAAGTAAAAGCTCTACCATGCACTTGTGCACTGTAATCTGCCCATAATATCTACATCATTGCTCCCCTGGAAAAGGTTCTAGTTTGCTTTGAGATCCTATAAACGAGCTTATGTAGACTTGTCAACAGGGATGGGATGATTAGTCTACCATACTGATAATTTACTCAACTATTAAGTAAGGAAAGATACCCCCTTCACACACACACATACACACACACACACACACACACACACACACACACACAGCAGTCAAAACAAATATAGCGTGAAAAAGGCTGGGTGTTTGTCAGGGGACATTGGAGGTTCATGGCATTTGTGGGTTTTCTCCCTCCCCCATCCCTCTCTTAATGCACTAATGGCTTTAGAAATAGCTAAGTGGAATTGAATATTATATGGCATTTGCCCTAATTTTTCTTACCAGTTTTCTCATCATCTCTGGAAGAAAGGCAGTTGCTTTCCATTATTTGTGTTCTGTTTTTAATTTCCTCTTTTTGTTTTCATTGAGGTTGTGTCTAGCAAGTGAAACAAAATGGAGAAACAATGAGATAATTCCCTGATCCAGTAATCATTTTACAAATAGTTGTACTTATTGAGCACCTAATACGTGCAACATATACTAGTCATTCAGAGGAATGTGATTCCTTCACTTAGGGGAAAGCGAGCAAACAAACAATAATCCTTGCCTTGAAAAAACCAGAAATACTTCAGAAGTCTGTACCTATGATTATTGTAGAGTAGCTTTTAATCTTTCCTGCTCTGTGTTTATGTTGTGTCTACATTGTCTATAGGCAAATAGCTACAGAAAAGTTATGTGAATACCTTAAAATCTCACACTTTGACAAAGTATGCTGTATTCATCCAAAGTTCTGAATTCTCTAGTAAGCTTGCCTTTTAAGCCTCATGAACCTCCTTCCCCAAAATAAGTTATCCAGTATTTGGCAGATGAGGTTATGCAAAGAGACCTTTGACTTGATTTAATTTGAAAGTGGCTATTTCAAAATAAAAAAGAGAGAAAAGAAAAAAAGGAAAAATGATTTAGTCTTAGATGATACTGAATAGCTGGTTTTCAAATCCATTTTTGAAAAAGCAACATTTATGAAGGAAATAACTTTGTAAATGATAATCAATTAACTAAGGAATTCAAAGAGAAGCTTCTAAGGTTTCAACTTAAAACTCCTCAATTTTTCATATAAATATTAAATGGATGGAGGCACCCTCATTTCTAATGAATTCATCAAAATGTGATGGTGAGTCTTAAGAAATACTCTTTGAAAATAAAAAGATGCCATTTAAAGTACGATGATATAGCTATTTGCAAGATTTCTTAAAATATTCATTCTTTAAAAATGCTCCTTGCTTTTGTAAAGTCTTCTGGGACTTTGTCTACCTTCTTTTCTTCTTCTTTATAGCTCTACATATCAAGTGTATTAGATGGTTTCCAACTTCCAGGAGGCATGCTTTGGAATTTATCAGATGGAATTTATCAACATTTCATAAAAATTTAGACATTAGCAATCTTGTTTTGTTATTATATTTGAAAGGGGAAAATTTACCTTCTTTCAGAGATATTTTGATGAAATACATGAGCTCTATTTCCTCCTCCACTAACAGAATAGTTCTCTCTTGGCATTTTGGGGTACAGTGGAAGAGTAGATGATAAGGGACCACTGCCTCACTCTTCTTCAGATCCTTCCCCCTTAATGACAATGAGAAAAATACATTTTAAAAAATCTAAAAGAAAGACATTTCCTAAAGCACATTTTCTCCCTTGTTTTTACATTTCTATTTTAGATCTTTATATTTTTTTAACCCATGAAGTAATTCATCTTTGATTTATTGAGACTTGACACAATGTGAGAAGCAGTTAAATAGATAGTTTTAATTGTAGCTATTTGAATCAACCTCTATAAAGACAGCCATTGTCCTCTCTTGTCTAAGTCAGGTGCTTACATTTTTTTCTGATCCAAATGAAGGTACAGAATTTTATTCTATTTTATTCTTTTACAGTGTTGTGGTAATGCTTCCACATCTCTAGCCTCTGGTTTTGAAAAGTCGGTTGTACAAAGATAGAATTACCCACATGATTCATAGGGCAACTTTTCTCCCTCAATTATTAGAAAATTGAGAATATATCATAGAATCATAAGGCTGGAAAGATGAAGATCATTTAGATTGATCTTTATATAGGAAGAATGAGTCTTAAACTGTCACAGAAAGATGAACAACTATCCTATTCCAAGGAGCCTCCAGTAGCTCATTTAAGTATTTAATAATACTCACTGACAGATAATTCTTATATTTAAACCAAATTCCTCAGGCTGATATTTTCTCTTCTCTTTTCAGTAGAGCTGGCAAACAGTTGGCCATAATTTTCTAAGAATCCACTTCTTATATACTTGAGGAACATAATTTAATCTCCTTTTAGTTTTTCCTGGCTTTTTGTTTCTCTGTTTAAATTCTCCATTTCTTTTTTTCTCTTTTAGGTTCTAGCACAAAACAGAAGACTGTATTGGTTTAGATACAGGATGTATTGCCTTACAAATCTTTCTTGTACAAGGTCTGAGAGTAGTCTATAATTGTAAGCCTATTAAGAGATTAACAATAAAAATGATTGGAAGAAAAAGAGCAATGATGATAGAAATGAAGGAAGAGATTTTGATTGAATTGGAAAATTTGTCTAAAAAATCTTTCACAATAACTATTTCAACATGGTGATTTCATCCAGTAGAACATTGTGTCATAGATGTTAGAAGGCTGATCTTGGAGTCAAGGAGACCAACATTCACTAATTGGTGCTAGCAGTGTGACCCTGAGTCAATTGTTTCATCTCTATAAATTAAAAATCCATTCCCTAAGACTATAAGTTAGAGACATAAGTTGCAGTCTATGTAGTTGAACTGAAAGAATTTCCATACTAGAAAAAATAATGTCTTTGACCAATCAACTAATCAACAGGAATTCATTAAATATCCAATTAATTTTCTATGTGCTTCTCCTATTCAAGGGTATCTATTTTAAAGGTGTCACTCATATTGAAGTGGTCTATATTTGAACCAATATTTGGATAGGTTTGAGAAGGGTGGGACAAATACTTCAAAATTTCTCCATTCTTTCCTATGTTTGTGAATTCTGGTTTTTTGATTTGACTTTTCAAATCTATCTTATATACTCAAGCATTTGAATCTTTTTCTACTCTCTTATTTAGCTATTTCTAGTCTTGAGTTTTGCTCTTTCAAATATACTTTTTCTAGGCTCTATCCACTTTACTACAATTAACTCAATTCTTAGTTGCATTCTTGGTTATACTAGCATGGCTTTGGTTTACTTTTTCGATAGTTACACAATCTTCCATTTCACTGTGCATGGTGTAGACATCTCTATTATTATTCAAGAACATTGTACAGGAACTTTTCAGTCTGGGAAGAGTTCCAGAAACCACCAAGAGGCTACACAAGGGATGAGACTCAACCAGAAACAAAGATAGCAGCATTACATCAGAAGTCAATAGAAATTTTAGAAGGATAAGTAAAAGCTAAATTCTGTTTTTAAAATAGTGTTTTTCCCCCTTCTTGACATAAAACAGTTTGAAAATCTGAGTGCTTGTGGCAGAAAGATTTGATTGATTCTGTCTAACTTGATGGAAACTTGTCACTTCTAAAATTTCTTGTCTGTACTTTCCAGTGGTTGCCACTCTAATTTTGATATCTGTAGTTCTCAACAGTTAAAAGAATTCATTTTCAATCACAGATATGTGAGGGGAAATTTTCTTTCCCCATTCAAGTAGAAGCTACAGTAAACACTTATAAAAATAGGATTATAATCTAGAACTGGCAGGGACCTCAGAGTTCACTTAATCCAATTTCTTCATTTTGCCAATAAAGAATTTAGGACAAGCAAAGGTAAGTAGCCTGCCCAATCATCAGAGGTGGGACTGGAACCCGAGAGCCTAACCTCAGAGCCAGTGTCCTTTCTACAATGTTGACAGGTCTTTTTATTTTTATTCATATAAGTTATTTGAATGTCATTGATAGGTAAACATGTAAATTATCTCATATACAAGATGTGTGTGTGTGTGTGTGTGTATGTTTTGTATATAATGTCTATCTGTTGTCTAGAAATTTAGAAAAATCTTCTGCATATGTTTAAATCATTTCCTTAATCTTAGTTATGTTTCATTAACCTGTAAGGTGGTTTGTTCAAATCTACATAATAAATATACTAGATATCATATCTAAAGAGGATGTCATTATCTCACTATTAGCACAACACATGCTTTAAAGTTAGGGATTTATCTTGAGTTACTTATATTCTCTCTTTCTCTTCAAATAGCTGATAAAGATTGAGAATACAGTTTGGTATAGAATAAAACAACATAGACACAGAATATTGGAGAGTCGAATATTCTTTATGGTAAAATATATCTTTTTTTACATTGATTAAAAGGAATTATTATAGTACCTTTCTAGTCTCATGGTTTCATACTTTTTAAATGATGATTACTTGATTGATTTATCTACATCCATATAATATACATATATACATACATACATAGATATGTTCATGCATATGCATACATATACATACACACATCTATCTTCCATCTTAATACTTCTGGACCTTTCTAGGTGACAAAAAATAATTTAATAAGGGAAGTGACCATTCTGCTTTACTTTGTTTTGGAGAGATTACATTTGGATCATTGTGTCCACTTCTGAGTATTCCATTTTAGAAGGGTTTGATCAGCTAAAATACTCAATGCTCAGAAGAAAGCAACCATAATGATGAATATCCTTGAGATGATTCCATATGAGAGATTGTTTAAAGGACATGGGAATGTTTAGCTTGGAGAACATAAGATTTAGGAGTCTTGATGGAAAATGGATTAATTTTATGGTCCTAGAACCAAAAGGTACATTTTAATATGATTTGGGGGGTAAATATGAGGGACAAATTCCACTTTTCTAACATTTACAAATGTCCAAAAGTGATTTTTGGATATCCTGAAGGCTACCTCAGGCCATATAATATTTTCCATTGATGAGATCTTCAAAATAGATTAAATGTCTGCTTCTTGAAGGTGGTGTTGTAGAGGGATTTATTCTTTGTGGTGAATTAAATTAGATAATTTGTTTCTAAATTTATGATCCTATGATAAAGTGATTTCACCTAAAGTGTTAATAGTTTTTTTTTTTTAAATTTTACATCCTAGATAACATATTTGCATCAATAATTAACCTAAAGTAATGAGTAATGTGAACCAAAATCAGGCCAGTTGGGGAGATTTTTAAAGTCACAGAACATTTTTTTGTGTGGCATTTTTCAAATAACCATTAGAAAACTTTATTTTCTTAATGAACAAAGCTAGACTTGTTCTTAATTTCTATTATTCCCTCAATTTGGTTTTTGCTTTTGCTTTTGTTTTTGTTGTATTAAACCCGACATTAAAGGAGTCCATTTTCCCTCTTCCCTAGGTCATTGGAATTAACTGGTAGTTGCTACTAGTTAAAATTGTTTAAGAGTTAAAAGATGTTTCTTTAGACAATATATTTCCAAGTTCCATAGGTTTTCAAGATGAGTGTTTGATGACCACTTGTTAGCAGTACTATAGATAGAATCCTCTATTAATTATAGATAGATATTCTCTAAAGTCTCTTCACATTCTGAGATCCTATGATTTTATCAATATATTCAGATATTTGTCAAATACAGATGTCTGGAGTTCCAATTTTTCTCCCTTCCTCTTTTCTTTCCCTCCTCCCCCAAAAGAGCAAACAATCTTTTAAAATATATTTCCATATTAACCATGTTATGAAAGAAAAACTGGAACAAAAGTGAAAAACCATGAAAAAGAAAAAGCAATGAAAAGTGAAAATAGTATGCTTCAATCCTCATTCAATCTCCATAATTTTTTTCCCTGGATGTAGATGGCATTTTCCCCTCCAAGTCTTTTCACAGTATTGCTAAGAAGAACTGAATCTGGGGGAGGATTTTGGAAAGATGGCAGAATGGGTTGATAAATTTCAAGCTTTCCCGATTTCCCTCAGAAATAGAACAAAATGGTGCCTCAGGGCAAACACAGACTGGTGAAAAATCAAAAGACTTTGGGCAGAACAGGGGTCCTCCTGTTACAACCTGAAAAGACTGAAGAAAGACCTTGAGTTGAGGATTAATCTGTCTGAAGTGCAAACACCTCTGGGCTAGCTCTGCAGAAACTTCAAGTGGGGACCCCTCAGTGGAGCTGGGTGTGAATGGTACCTCAGAAAGAACCACAGAGACTTTCACCTCCTGGACTGCTTATTGGGTTGGGCTATGAGTAAGGGAGGACTGAGTGAACCAAGGCTGATTTGGAACAGCTGTGCTGGGAGATGCAGTCCTGAACAAGGAGGAACTTTAGTTAAAAATATATATATTTTATTTGAAAGAGTAACATGAAATGGCTTCCTGCCAAGAGAAAATTTATAGAAGAATTCAAAAAAGAATTTTTAAAAAATCAAATGAGAGACGATGAAGAAAAACTTTTTAAAAATTCAAGAAAAACAAGATTATGAAAAAAAGTTAACCAACTAGAAAAGGAGGTACAGAGTCTCAGAGATGAAAATAATTTTTGAAAATTAGAATTTGGCAAGAGGAAATCAGTGAAACTATGATAGATCAAGAAATAACAAAATAGATTATAAAGAATGAGAAAATACAACAGAATGTGAAACATAAGAAAAATGACAGATCTGGGAAACAGATGAAGAAGAGAAAATATAAGAATAATTAGACTGCAAGAAAGTTGTTACCAAAAAGAAAATCTTGACACAATAATGCAGGAAATAATATAAGAAAATTGTCCTGGAATGAAAGAACATGAGGGGAAAGTAGAAATACAAAAAAAATCCACTGATCACCACCTTAAAGAGATCTTTTGTGAAAAACATACAGGAATATCATTGCCAAATTTCGAAAGCTCCAGGTGAAAGAGAACATTTTGCAAGAAACAAGAAAAAAAACCAATTCACATACACTGGAGCTACAATTAGGACTATATAATATTTATCAAGAGTTATAATAAAAGACCACAGGTCCTGGAATCATATTTACCAATAATTAAAAGAACTAGGCCTGCAGCCAAAAATATCATATTTAGCAAAATTACCTCTAATTTTGAATGATAAAAAATGGACATTTAATGAACTTTCAGATTTTCAGGAATTTTTATCAACCAAACCCAAACTTAACAGCAAATTTAACATATAAGAATCAATATCAAAAAGTAATTTTAAGGAATTCAACATGGGCAAACTGTTAAACATAGACAGATTGTTTATGTTTTTTTTCCTACATGGGAAATGTATATATATTTAAGATTCATATCAACAATAGGATAGCTCAAAAGAAAAACTGATAGAATTAAGGTAAAAATAAATTACACAAATAAGATGCAGAGGAAGAATAGACACAAAGTGGGGAAGGACGGCTCATAATTCTGAAAACTACTGACATCAAGAATAGATTTTTATGAGGCAATGCTATAGATATACCACAAAGGGTATAGAACCTTCCAAAATTTATAAAGAAATAACGAGGTAGGAATAGTTGGAGGGGGAAGTAAAGGATGAAGGAAGAAGATAAGAGAAGGATCTTTGGGAAGGAGAAGGTTAAGTAATAGCAAGACAAATTATGTAGCACAATTTAATTAAAGAGTCAGTAGGGAGAAGAAAGATGTGTATGTGTGTGTGCGTGTGTGTGTGTGTGTGCACGTGTATGTGTGTATGTGTGTGTGTGTGTATATATCTACATATGTTTTCTTAACTGTATATCTTTTCCTTAACTACTTGGGGGTAAAGGTAGGATGAAAGGGAAAAAAAAGAATAAAATAAAATAAATAAGGTAGGCATCAGAGAACCAATGAACAAATTATAAGAAAGTAAAGAAAAAAAAATGGACACTCATGAATATAATTTTGCATGTGTGTATGTGTACTTTCTTGATCTGGTAATTCATTGTTATATATTTTGATCCTCCCTGATGTTCTGCTGAGCACGTGACAATGTTCTCTTTTGTTTTGTTTTCCTTTATTTTGTTTCGTATTTCCTTTTTTTTTGTTATTGTTTTGTCAAATAAAATAAAATTTAAAAAAGAAGAGCTAAATCCATCATAGTTGATCATCACATGATTTTGCTATTACTGTGTGCTCACTTCACTCATCATCGATTCATATAAGTAAATTAAAAATGATAATTATAACTTATCTCTTCTTTTTGCCTCTTTCTCAGATACCATATCACACCACACCTTTAGGCTTAATGAGAACAAAGTCATAATGTTGGAGTGAAGCTCAAACTTTCCCAATTTCTCTCAGAGACCACATGAACCCAAGCTTCTGAACAGAGTCTGATGGAAAGAAACCATTCTCCAGCTCAATATAGACTGGAAGGACTTCAAGAAAGAGCAGTCTCATTGGAATGAAAGGAGTATTAAACTCAGTTCAAATAGTGTCTAGGAAAGCCAATGAGAGGGTTTTAATCACAGTAGATCAGCAATTGAGACCTTCAGGTCCTGGCTCAGTAGTGAGGCAGACCAGTGGGGCAGCCTCCAGTCCCAGCTCAGAAGGTAAATTCTTGGAAACCAGACTTTTTTGGAGAGAACAGATAAGGCTACCTCTTCTGTGAGCAAGACGCCACCTACACAAGGGGCCCTAAGCTTTCTAGCTTGGGATAGTGCCCTCTTTATGCCAGGAGCAGAACTTAACCATAAAAAGCACAAAAAGGGAGGAAAAGAAAAGGAAAGAAAATGAGTAAGAAACAGAAAAGAACTTTAATCATAGAGAACTACTATGGTGACAAAGACCAAAACACCAACTCAAAGGAGGACAAAGTATTCACAGGGGAAAATCTCAAAGTATAATATGAATTAGTCTCAAGCCCAAAAAGGCTTCTTAGAAGTGCTCATAAAAGATTTTAAAAGGCAAATAAGAGAGGTAGAAGAAAAAATGAGAAAAGAAACAAGAAGCATTCAAGAGAGAGTCAACAACTTGAAAAATGAAGGGAAAAAATTGACTGAAGAAAACAATTTCTTTAAAAATACAATTGGCCAAATGAAAAAGAAAACACTGAAGAAAACAATATCTTGAAAAGCAGCATTAATCAAATGGAAAAAGAGATGCAAAAGCTAAGTAAAGAGAATCATGGGGCAGCTAGGTGATGCAGTGGATAGAGCTCCAGCCCTGAAGTCAGGAGAACCTGAGTTCAAATCTGGTCTCAGATACTTACACTTCCTAACTGTGTGATCTTGGGCAAGTCACTTAACCCCAAGTGCCTCAGTGAAAAAAAAAAGAAAAAAAGAAAAGAACAACTACACCCTTAAGAATGATTACTATAGTTCAACTATTCTTTGTGTCCATATATCTGTCTCTGTGTCTCTTTTAAGTCTCTGTTATCTCTGCCTTTCTTGATATTTCTTTCTTTATCATCCTCCTTGCCCTTCCATCCCCTCCCACACCATACCATATCAAAAACATAGATGTAATTTGAACATTTACCATAAAAGGTACTCTGTAAATAAAAAGTATTATATTATTTCTAAGGAATCTTAATTTTCTGAATGAAAGATCATCTATCAGTATCTGGGTAGCTTATACATTAGCCATGTATGAACTAATATCATAGCATTCTACACTTTGGAGCTTTTAAGTAACATGCTTACAAATTCTTCATTTATTTATATGTTTGTGATGATGATCAGAGGCTCATTAAACAACATTATTTATTTTGCTATATCAAGAATTATTGGATAATTTTTAAATTGATGGGAAGTTCTTCACTACAAGATGGTATTTTGTTCATCCAGATAAAATACTTTTTCATAATCAGCAAACACTAAATATGATGAGTTGGAAATTCACCTCAAACCAAAAAATGAAACTATCAATACCACACAGCAGAAAATAACTGTACAGTTTTCTTGTCCTTTTCTCTATCAGTTTTCCCAAGAAATCCACTTCATGTTGAGTATAGACAGTTCTCTCAGAACAGCAGCATGCAAAGAGGTACTCACTTTTAAACTTACAAAACCACATGACCACATTTCAGTTTCTTACATTAGTCCAGACAGTTGAAAATGAACTATAATGGTATAGTGTCATAAATATGATGATGTTATACCATTAGTGTTTTAAGCACATGCTCTTAGATATTACTCAAATGAATCTGTGATCCTATCAATCTGGAAATTCCCATTAATGATAGATCACAATCCATCCATCTTATCTACTCTATGAGATTCTTGTCCATAACTTTCCACAATTTTATCACAAGGGGTCTAACTTGGAGGCTGGAGGCCTTTTAAAAATTGTTCCTAGCATTATAAAGTTATTATAGCATTCTGGCTCTCCATTTCTCATCTCTTATTCCTGCCACATGACCACATACAATTATTTGTTTATGTTTTATTTCTTTGAGATTATTTTGTGATTTTTATGTTGAAGTCTTTTTGAAAACCCATGCATTTTCCCTTTATCCTCCTTATGATATCCACATTTAATCCTTTGGAGACTGTTGCATTCAGTCTCTGTTTTTTGCCATGAAATAGCAATATTAAATAGAAGATGCTATTGTGCATATACATAGACTTTTCCTGAGGAATTAGGGTGTTTACTTTCCTCTGCAAATCTAAAGTTCTAAACCTGAAAATCTTTCATAAGTTGATTCTAATAGGTCCACTATTTTCTTTACACTATCAGAACATCAAAAGCAAATTGAAATTTTCTTCACTGATAGGTCTCTTTCAAAATGTATTGATATCTCTATTGGTTTTTCATGGCATTAAATATTTCTTTGAATATAGGCAAGACCAATGTATGTAAGTGAAAAAAATAACATAATTTGGTGATATATGCAGTTAGACATGTTAAAGATCATATAATACTGCAAGAAGAATTGGTATCCTATACACAGAAGTCATATCAATAAGAACTAAACATAATAATAGTTAGAAATTTGGAAATATTTTATCATGACCTAGATATTCATAATAAAAGTTTGTATATTGATGAATGGATTTTTTAAAGTTAACCTTAATAAGGCCCAAGATTTTTTGTAGTCAAAATACTCATATGCTTTTGGTGAATGAAGTTCAGTTTGGACATTACCTTCAAGTAATCTCTTCTGAAATACCCTGACAATTTTGATATTGTGAAATTATGACAAAATTTTGTGACAAGTTTCTTGGCTTATTTTTTTGTGGAATCTCTGAAACAGGTATCTTTATAGAGTTTTGACAGAAAGATTATGATCTAAAAACAATGGAATCCTTTACCCTCCATTTGGGAGCTTTCTATTAACATGCAGACTTGAATTCAAATTATAACAGAGAGATTTCTAGAAAAACTTTCAGTCTATTTGGTCCCTTTAGAAACAAGGTCCTGCTATTTGCCATGTCTGACTCAGATAATTATTTTCCCTTTTCTTCCTTAATTCCTGTTTTTATTTTATATCCCATCATCCTTTAGTTTTGTTTATTAATACCTTCTTTTCATCCTTCTTTCCATAATTTTTCTTCCTTATAGCTCATTCCTTAAAAGACCTTTTTACTTACCTGTCTTAACTAAAAATTTCCCTCTAAGACTTTCTCATTTTTCTTTTTCTATTGTTCCCATTTATTTCTCTTTCTTTCCATGTTCTCACAGTTATATAGGCCCTGAACTACCCTGCCATCTCATCACCCACTAATTAGCATGTCTCCATGGTAACAGACAGTTGTAGAAAGGGAATCATTCTCAGTAGCAGCTACTGCTGAGTAACCTCTAGGCCTAGTGAGGAGGGGCTCTGACCTGATTAAGAAGGAGTTTCTCTTCATGGTGGGAGAGGAGTGCATCTCAGAAATGTCTCCTATCCAAGGGGAATGAATAAGCTAGTGTGGCTGAAGAGAGACAGTGTTTAAAGTCAAGTACATAAATCAAATTGGAAGTAAGCCCCAAAAGGTAGTGAAATTGTTCAATTCCCACTTCATAAAGATAAGTAACATTCTGAGTTAGCAAATCTATCTGTCATCAAATCCTGGAGACTACCTTGCTTTCTCCAGTAGGACTGCCATTTTAAAATTGGAATACCATAACTTTCTTCAACTCCTGCTTTCAAAGAGAATGACAAGAAATTAAAATGTGTCAGGTGAGGGATGCCTTAGAGATGATGGACCTAGTCCAATCCCCTTCTTTTATAGTTTTGTGGGGCTGTTTTCATGGTGAACACTGAATATGTTTTGGAAGCAGCATTGCCTGAGAATTACCTTTACCTGGGTTAAAAAATTACCTATGATATATGCTGACCATGTGACCTTCTACAAATCATATAAATATTTTAGGTATACATTGCAGATCAAGTACTGATTGTGTTTATAGAGGGAGTTTTTAATTTTTATTTTTTTTATCTAAGACTAACATGTATGGTGAAATCATAAGTCTGGATAATTTTCCCTCCTATATGTAAACTAAACTCTACTCTTTGAAGTTACTTAGAAAATAGAATCATTATATATCATCATAGTTCTGAAGGGGCAATAATAACAGTGTCTCCCTAGGCAGTACACATAGGACATAGAATTTAAGTTTCCAAACTACCTTAAATAAGATCCTGAATATGAAAGACATCAGGAAAGACAAGCAAGAAAGAAGTCATCATATTTTCTTTGGCTTCTCCAAAGAATTTGAAACAATCCAAGTGAAAGATCCTGAAGATCCTCTCTTTTTTCACCTTATCCTGACTTTGAATCGACACTTAGAAAATTCAACTTTTTTCTTCAAAAGACAAGGAGAAGAACTGTTTTAACACCTAGGAAAGGCTGATCTGCAGACAAATTATTAAATTCAATTTATTCCATACTTTGGCTAGAATAATTTACACTGTGAGCCTTCTCAGATGTGTCGCGGATAGGGAGCTGTCTGGCTACATGAATTCATTGAGTTTTACACATTTTTTAGGTAAATCAGAACTGCAAAGGCTGACTAGAACACTCAAAGGTAGTATGTGAATTTGTGACATTCCCTGGGGAGCTTGAGGTCCAGAAACCAATGAAGAGATCAAAATGAAACAAATGCAGTATTTTTATGTGAAACAGAGTGATCACAATCTGAAATTCTTAATGTTATTTAAAAGACAACTCAACCAATTTCAATTATTCCACAGTCCAAATCTTCCAAAAGTAAGCAATTCTTCCTTAGATGAATGAAAAATCAATACAGAGCCAAGCAGGAGGCTGCTCAAACTTGTTCCAGTGGAAACCAGTAACCAAAACCAGGATAGAGAGTTCCAGGGAAGCACAGCCAACTGTAGCCCATTCCTAATGATACAAGAACCAGTAGGAAAGAGAGAAAAGTACAGGAAGATTTTTTTAAGATCATGACAAAATTTTGAATTTTTTGAGTGTCAATCCAAAGTTAGGAGAGGATGCAAGAAGAGAAGGTGCCTCAGGATCTTTCATTTAGGTGATTGTAAATTCTTTGGGGGCAGAGAGCAACAACAGCAAAAAATAATATATGACTTAGTTTTTGGTTGTCTTCCTGATATATTCCATCTTGAGAGTTTCCTTTCCCATATTTTGGAGTCTTGAATATTGTTCATGACTGTGCTGAGGATATTGTGGATATAGCCCTTATCTTATGTGTATTACCCAATGAGACATTTTTACTGTTGTCCCTTCATTACTGTGATGGCTGGCTTAGGATTTCTACTACTATTACATTGTGCTCTTTTTTTATGCTTAAATACAGAATTATTCTTAGAATTTCATTTACAAATAAGGAAAGAGCTATTTATATTCTAAAACCATATTAGTCTCACAGATATAGGCCTTCCTTCCTTCAGATTTGAAGAAAGATAACCCTTCAGACTGCAACTATATTAATGTATATTCAACTTAGAATATTTGACATTGCATGTCTCTTCAGTTAGTATATAAGCTTTATCTGGAGTTTATTTTTATTTCATATTTTATTCTATTGTTTTAAATAAATACAAATTTAGCAATATTGCAGATTTTGATAGTATCTGGGAATATGTTTCTAAAACTTAAAAACTTTTCTAATGAATGATTAATTTCTATAACATTTAGCAGGAAGTTAGGAGGGTACTTTTGCATTTACATTTTTTATAATTCCTTATAATTGATTTTTTTTTTTGGTAATAACTTTTAAATCACTGGTGCCAAATTTTGACGAGTTAAATTTTTCATTTTTCACAATACAAAAGATTTGCTATTAAAAACAAAGAAGTTAGAAATAATAGTATAACAAAAGTAAAGGTGGAACTCACACATTTTATTATCACATTTATTTTACATAGAAAAAAACTTAGTTTTTTTTTATAATCTGTTTATTCAGTAAACATAATTAAGTACCTACTGCATGAAAGGTATTATGGTAATTAATGGTAACTTAAGGATCAAAAATGATACAATCCTTTGACCTCAAGAAACTTAACATTTTATTGTCCCTCTAGAAATACATACTGGAAATAAACTATTTAAAAAATAAAGAGAAATGCAAATTAAAATAACCTTGAGTTTCTATCTCATACGTATTAGGTTGGCAAAGTTGGCAAAACAGGAAAATGACAAATGAACTATGGGAAAATACATATGATAACAGACTGTTGATAGACCTAGACATTTTGGAAAAGTCATTTGGGATTATCAAAAGTCTCTGAAGCTATTAAACTGTTCATTCCATTTGGTGCAATAATGATATTGCTAGGTCTATATCCTCAAAGAAATCAGAAAAAGGGAAAAAGGACAATAATATTTATAGTATACTTTTTTTTTTTTTTTTGCAGTGGCAAAGAATTGGAACTTGAAGGGATGTTCAATGGATAAAGTGACTAAATAAGTAATGGTTTATCAATAGCACTATTGTGCTATAAGAAATGATGAAGGGCATAATTTCAGAGAAATCTGGGAAGATTTGTATGTTCTGATGTAGAATAAAGTGAGCAAAACAAGAGAATAATGTTAATGATACTAATAACATTGTAAAGATAAAATGCTTTGAAAGATGTAGGGACTGTCATCAATGCCAATGACTCATGATTCCAGTGGAATCATGGTAAAATATACAATTCACTTAACTGATTGAATAAGGGGTTCAGAGTTCAAATTGATATTTTTTTTTGGTAGCAGAGGTAGGATATAATCAATACTAAGATTTGGTTGCTTAAGTATACATGTTTATAAAAGGAATTTTGTTTTCTTTACCTTATCAACTGGGGGAAAGGATGTTATGGTGTGGGAAAGAAGGCAGACTTTTAATGATTGGAAAAATTAATAAAAAATAAAATAAAATAAATTAAAACAATTGGGATAAGTATGAAGTTTACAAGCATAAACTATAAGCATTAGGACTTTTAAGTTTAGAAAAAGAAAAGGTTGAAATGAAGATAAACTTTCCCTCCATATTACCAATATTAATCTTTGTGACTTTATCAGTGCTTTCTTCTCATCCATATTTAAGCATCATAGGAGACTAAGCACTAATTGTGGGGTCAGAGAATCCTACTTCTAAAGCATATTATTTATGTGACGTTATGCAAAATGTCCTGTGGCCTCAGTTTACTCAAATGTAAAATGAAAGAATTGGATTAGAGGTCCTCTGAGACATCCAATCCTTCTCAGAGAAGTCCTCTGAGATGGCTAACTTTAGATCTGTGATCCTTATTCCAACAGAATCTCTTATAATGCCTTTTTCTCTCATTTTTTTTTTCTTTTGAAAGTCTTTTTTTTTTTTGTTCTGCTCTAATTCTAATTTGTGAGTCAGTATGAGATGGGGAATCAGTTGTGGCTGCAGAATCCCAGAGAGCCCTAGAAGTTTCCAAAATATCATCTCAATGTTGAATATGAGGGAGTTCACTACACTGAGATTCTATAGTGCCCCAATTTTCTTTCTAAAATATTTTATTTCTCCTCAATTATATATAAAAATAAAATTTTTATCATTTAAAAAAGTTTTGAGTTCCTATCTTACAAAAATAAATGTTAAAAACTATCTTTAAATGTAATTGGAAAAATATAATACCATTGAAATTTTAAAAAATAATATAAGTATAAGTTTTGATTCCAAATTCTATCCCTACTCTCCCCTCTCCCTGACAAGGTAAGCAATCTGATATAGTGTATACATGTGCAATCATGTAAAAGTATTTCCATATTAATCATTTTGTAGAAGAAAACTTAAAGAAATAAAGGAAGGAAGGAAATAAGGAAGGAAGAGAAAAAGAATGAGAGAAGGAAGGAAAGAAGATAAAAGGAAAGAAAAAGAAAAAACTGGAAAAAAAAGTGGGTTATTAATAGACACTATCAGTTCTCTGGTGGTGAATAGCATTTAACGTCAGGAATCCTTTGGGATTGTCTTGGATCATTTTATTGCTGAGAGTAGCTAAGTCATTCACAGTTGTAAAAAAGACAATGTTTTTGTGGTTCTGCTCATATCACTCTATCAGTTTATGTAAATCTTTACAGGTTGTTTCTGAAAACATCTCGTTCATCATTTCTTATAGCCCAAAAATATTCCATCATAATCATAACAACTTGTTCAGCCATTTCCCAAATGATGGGATGCCCCCTTATCTTAATTCACACATCCACCAACTTCTTACCTGAATAATTGAAATAAACCCCTAACTGGTTTCTCTGCCCCAAGTCTTTATCCATTACAATTCATCTTCCTTAAATATCAAAGATTTTTTTTTAAGTGGATACCTTTTTGTCTTTTAAAACTCTTTATGACCTGAACTCTCTTTATCTTTCCAGACTTTTTTACACATTCTTTACATTGGCCTGCATGTTTTTCACAAAGGAGGCCCCACTTTCCATCTCTTGTCTCCTTGCCTTTGAATTATTTCTTTCTTATGTCATCTCCCCCATGTGTCTCCTACTCTAGGATGAAATTGTATTTATTTTTTATGTATTGTGCAAGTATTTACTTATTACATATTGCATTCCTGCTTTGAATATAAAGCTCCTTAATAACTTGGGACTGCTTTTCCTTTTGGTTTTATCTCTAGTGCTTATTACACATAATAAACACCTAATGAATTCTTTTTAATTATTGCTTGATAAGGATTTATAGGGGCTCTTAAACTTTTTTGTGTGTAAAGATGATGAAGCCAAAGGAACCCTTTAGAGAATAATATTTTAAATAAAATACATAGTACAACAAAGGAAATATTTATATTGAAATTCAGAGGGGCAGCTAGGTGGTGCAGTGGTTAGAGTACCAACCCTGAAGTCAGAAGGTTCTCAATTCAAATTTGGTCTCACACTTCCTAGCTGTGTGACCCTGAGCAAGTCACTGAACCCCAATTGTCTCAGCAAAAAAGAAAATAAAAGAAATTCAGTAATCACATTATTAAAAAAAAAAATCCAGTAAACCAAGTTCATCAACTCAGTGTTAAGAGCTCCTGAACTCCTGATATATAGCTTCTCTCACTAATAGGAATTAGAAGTAGAAGAATTTAGAGACTACTCATCACAATACCTCACTTTGCAGGTGAAGAAATTGATCTTTATAGAGGTCAAATGATTTGCTGAAGGTCATATAACTAGCATTTCACCTTTCATAACTAGCATATGTGGGGAAGAGGAAACAGAGCTGAGAAAAGGATACCCATAAAGTAGGGCTCATACAATACTAATGCCAAGAATGTGATGAAGAATAAGTTGTAGTTTTCAAAACGGGACAGCCTTTCCAATATCTCCAAACCATCTTATAAAGAAATACTTTGGACAACCTCTCTTTTATTCCCCTTGAGAAAACTGGTGGGAACAAAATTATTCCTATCTGTATTCTATGAGAATAGTACCACATGTGGATGGATACATCTGAGAATAATTAAACATAGAAATTATTTCCAATTAATAAGACTACTTTTTGTTTCCTTGTTCATTAAATTTGTAGAATCATGTGATATGAAAGTATAAATCTTTTCTGTAAATTTGAATTCTAATTAGATATCCAAAATGATACTTGATATAATTTTATAAAGGATATTTTGATATCTTTTCACAAAATCTTTGATGGAAGAATTATTAAGAATCTGAATTATATAAGTAGAAAACAGAGCAAAACAAAAAAAAATTCTTATTTTAAGATAAAAACAAAATTATAATTTTAATGGAGTATTGGGAGAGTTAAAATTGAAGAAGTCATTGGAGTGTTGGGGTAGCTCTAGCAGGTGTAAGTTTAGTTCCTTTCTAAAAGGCATCTAAATCATGAAGGTTCCACTGAGTCTGGAAGATTTTAAGACTTCCTAGAGAAGGAAGAGAACTGTATTAATTGTTTACTATAGTAAATTCTTTATGTGTTTCCTGCTTTGTTCATGAACTTCTTTGAGTCTATATTAAAGCCTGTCCTGTACCTGACAAATGCACCAGTTACCTTGAATGCTTATACTGCATCTCAATACCCCATTCAGGTGGGGTGGCTGTTACCCATATTTTATATACATGGTATAGGTTGATATTACTGAAAGGGTAGAGGATTTTCCCCTGACATTTGACCTGGACCAACCATGTAAATTCAGAATTTAGAGACATAGGGTTTGTAAGTGAATAAAAAATATCTTTTGCCTCATTATAAAGTCAATATTTTCAACATTTACCTTAAAAAGTAAATGAGAATTTGTCAGACTTTAAGATTTTTGTTGAAGCTAAAGTATGAGATGAACCAATTAGTTTCAGGAATATTTCTTTCTTATGATACTAATTTAGAATCAGGGTAGGTAATTGTGGTTCTCATTATTGACTTTCTCTGCCTCAATATTCCCTTGGACTTGTTGGTGCTCTGCCTATATTTGAAGGTCATCTTGTCCTTCCAAAAAACCTTGCTTTGATTAAAGGACCTGCTTGATGTGCTGTTCCTAGGGCAATGGTGGAATTTAAGTGCTGTTAAAATGTTAGCACACTATTGCCTTGAGGATATAATTGACTATTTGAGTATCAAAGTATAATGGCTAAGTATTTGAATGTAGCTCTGCTGTTAATTTGTTGTGTGACCTTGGAAAGTTATGAAATCTCATTTGCCTCATTGGTAAATTTGGAGTCATTCTTGCTATATTCAACATGGAAAGGACTTTGTGTTATACATATATCAGGCCTTAAAACAGGAATTCTTACTCTTTTTATTTTGTTTTGTTTTGTTTCAAGGACTCCCTTGGCAATCAGGCAAAACCTATGGACCCCATCTCAGAATGATGCTTTAAAATATATGCAGCAAAATACCATTACATGGAAATAGTTAAGATTGTTATGCCACAGTTTCCTTTAATTATCCTGCCTCAGTTTCCCTCAATTGTTCTGCCTCAGTCCCCCTGGTTGCAATCCCCCTTCCTGACCATTAGAACTGATATAAATTAAAGCAGAGGTAACTGGCCCTGACTACTAGCATTCCATAAAGCTTAAACTCCAGATGTTTAATCTCTGGGGGGGGGGGGGGGGGGGGGGGAAGGGGGAGAACATTTCCTATTTCAGACTGAGTGGCTCCTAGCCTCCCAACTTATCCAGAATTTATGGTCCTTACCCCCATTTATGGCCCATTCCTGAAAATTCTCACTCACCAATTCCCCACCCCCACTCCCCTTGTCTCTCCTGATTGCTGAGATCCTATAAAAATCTCTGGAATTCTTGCTGAATGCTTTGAGATGCAAGTCCCATTCAGTCTGCTGGGGTTAACATGGATCCTGTTTTGGCCCCAGATAATCTCTTCCTCTCAAATAAAATATTAAAAACTCTATAAGCTCTATCTTGCCTCAGTTTCTCTGGCATTACAAGATATTTTGTAAAATCCCACATTCAAGGGCCATGAGTTAAGGACCTAAAAGTAGGTATGCCTAAGTGATGTGATTTGAGAGATAGTATAAAAGGCTTCCTGCTACCACTTGAGCTTAACACCACTTGAAATTTATTTATTTATTTTGGGGGGTTTAGAAGATATTTTCAGGGTCATGTGTCATGGCAGCATGTTATGGTAAGTCACTGAATTGGAGTCAGGAGGATTTGAGTTCAAATCCAATCCAATAAAAATTTATTAAGCACCTATATAATTAATAAAGGACAATCCCTGCCCTCAAGGAGCTTATAGTCTAAAGGGAGAAATAATGTATAAAAGGAAGGAGAAAAGAAGTTGGGGGAGGACACAGGACACCAGGGGGTATCCAGTAAAGAAGTATCTTGTTCTATAGCATTAAAACTAGGCAGAACAGCAGATGAAAAATTGAATGATGTGAAAGTCCTCTTAAAGAAAAACAGATCCTCCAGTTCTTAGAAGGGTGAGGAAGCTGAAGGAAATTGTGTCAATCAAGGGTTGAGCTAGCAGCATGGCAGTGATTTTAGAAGTGATAAGCTTTTTCTGGGGGGAAGGGGAGTTGAAACTAAGTAGGGTAAGAAATGCAAAGTGCCTTCAGCACTTATTTGCTGTGTGACTCTAAGAAAGTCATTTAATCTTTAATGTCTTAATTTCCACACCTGTAAAAGGGGATTCATTTGAACTTGATGGCCTTCTAACTCAAAATCTATATTTTCTAAGATTTGTCCCATTTAATTTTCAGCTAAAAGTAGGGATGATAGGTGACAACTAAGGGCACAATCTCTGAGAAAAGTATTAAATGAGGAGAGATAGAGGAGGTAGCAAAAAGGAGGTACAGATGGAAAGGCTTCATGCTAAATTAACAGTTCATATTTATGTAGTACTTTATAATTTACAAAATACTTACAACCTAATCTTTAATCTCCACAACAGCCCTGTGAGAGAAATCTTAGTTAAATAGTTTCCTCAGGATCACATAGCAAGTACATGTCAGCCCCAAATTTTCTGCTTCCAAGTTCAGTGCTTTTTCCATAAAACAATGCTGATTCCCGATGACAAACTTCACCTCCTTTACATTTTCACTCAGCTTATACATGGTAGTAACATCACTAGATGGTAATGGAAGAAGTTAAGTATAAAAAACTGTGTAAGTTATTTAAATTGAATTATTGACAGACTGAAGGAAGAAAAAGACAATAAATCATAGTTATGGGGACTGGGTTGCTTTTATCTAGATGTCTAGTTTATTAAGACCATTCGTGGGGGGGTGGGGCAAGCTGATAGAGCAAAATTCTTCAACCTCTTTTCCTGCAGGGTGTAAACTATGCAACCTATGTTTTATAGTGCCTTCGAGGGCTCTGTTAATTTTCTTTAATTATTATCCCTTATTTAATTAACAAAAGGTTCCTGTGACTTCTGGGTGAATTCTTAGAACCATTTCAACCTCTCAAGTCTTATTGGGATTGATCTTTTTTTTTAAGTTTGAAAAGTAGGATATTTCATGGTATTGGAAAATATTATCCTTTTGACCTTCCTGATAACCTTCAACATTTGTCCTTGGTTGTCCCTGGTAGAACTATAGGGACTGTTCCTCAAAAAGTTCCTGTAGCTCCCTGCACCAGTTGTTGGAAGGGCTGCCTTAATTATTTCTAGGCATAATCTTCCTATAAGTTCCTAAACAGATCTGTTTAGGTTTGGAATCACAAGGGATATATCAGAAAACTCACTGGTGGAATAGCCCTTCTATATACTCGAATGCTATGGAATGTAATTTTGTTAAATAAGCTCTAGGAAACCAGGAGACCCAGGTATAAAAATATTAATTTTGCTAAATCTTGAATGGGAATAAAGAAGAGACATGGGTGTAAAGGAATAAGGACTCAATTCAAAGAAAAGAAATGAAGGAGAACTTCAACTCTTACTAAGTGGATGAACTTGGGTAAGTCACTTAAATGCTTAATCTCATTTAACTATCTGTTGAATAACAAATATAACATTTGTACTACTTGTAAATTGTGAATAAACTGCTTTGTAAATCTGAAAGCACTATGTAAATGAACGATAGTCATTAGAAACACACTTATCATGGTTGTATAGATTTTCTGATAGATATGACATTAGACAGAGAATGAAACATACAAACTATAGATTAATGAACTTGAGTTTGATTTCTAGAAAAATGTTTTATTAAAGAGATTATTAGAAAACATCTAGAAAAGAAAGTAGTGATCTCCTAGAATCAGCATGGCTTCATATAGAACAATTATAGATACCATATTTTAGTAAGATCATTGCTAAACTGGCAAGACAAGGAAAGGCAACCCAAGTGATAAAGGCCCTTGAAATGATGCCATAAGAGGATCTGGGAACTAAAGGAAAATTGGGAAATAGCTGAGTAAATTATGATATATTGATATATATTGATATATTGTTGTGCTGTAAGAAATAATGAAAGAAACAGTTTCAGGAAAAACTTGTGAAAAATCGCACAAAAGTGTTGCAGAGCCAGGAGAGCAATTTATGACACTAACAGCATTGTAAAGATAAACCACTTTGAAAGTGTTTAAGACCTCTCTGATCAATGCGATTTTGCATGTTATTGCATTAATTCCAGAGGACGTATGATGAAACATTCTACCTACATCCTGAAAGAAGATGACGAATTCAAGGTTCTGAATGTGACATTTTTTGGATGTGGCTAATGTAGGAATTTATATTACTTGACTTTGCATATTTGTTAGAATGGTTTATCTTCTCTTTATTCCCTTCCTTCCTCCTTTCCTCCCTTGATTTTTCTTCTTTCCTCTTTCCTTTCTCCCTTCCTTCCTTCCTTCTTTTCCTTCCCTCCTCACTTCCTCCTTTCCTTCCTCCTTCCCTCCCTCTCTCCTTTCCTTCCTCTCTCCTTCCCTTCCTCCATCTCTCTCTCCCTCCTTCCCTCTCTTTCTCCCTTCATCTCTCCCTCCCTTCCTGCCTCTCTCCTTCCCTTCCTTCCTTCTTCTCTCCCTCCCTCTCTTCCTCTGTCCCTCTTTCCCTCCCTCCCTCCCTGCCTCTCTTCCTCCCTTACTTCTTTCCTCTCTCCCTCTCTTCCTCCCTCCCTCCCTCCATCTCTTCTTTCCTTCCTTCCTTCCTTCCTTCCTTCCTTCCTTCCTTCCTTCCTTCCTTCCTTCCTTCCTTCCTTCCTTCCTTCTTTCCTTCCTTTATTAATGAGGGTAGGAGGGGAAAAGCAAGTAGATTTTTTTTTAATTAAAATTATTTTAAAACAAGAGATAATCCAGGGAATTGCATGAAATATGTATCCAAGTTTAAATTTTTCTCTTTGACCTCAGGAAGCAAAACTAGAAGCAATGAATAGTTATTGCAAAGATGCTAATCTAAACTTGAGATAAGGAAAACCTCAGGAAACTCAAAATAAAATGGGAGATTTGGGGTTTTCCCTCACTGGGGGATTTAAAACAACAGCTAGATAACCATATGTCAGAAACATTGTAGAGCTGATTCTTGTTCAGGTACAGATAGGGCTACATGTTTTTCAATTCTGAGATTATGAGAAGTTATAATTTTTCTGACTTCATTTTCTCATCTATAAAAAGATACAGTAATACTTCACAGTTATTGTGAGGAAAATATTTTGTAAAGTTGAAAATACTATTCATATGTGATTTATTATTATAGTTATGTACACTGAGCTATATTATAATGATGGAAAATTATACTGTATAAATTTGAAATTTTTTTAGTATTTAAGGAGATCTCAGAGTCACAGAATTGGAGAGTTTAAAGAGACCTCAGAGGCCATTTAGTTCAACCCATTACTGAAAAAAAAAAGATCCTCACTATAACTTATCATATCTAGGAATCATTCGGTCTTTGTTTAAAGACCTAAAATAAACTAGAACCCACTATCACTGAGGCAATTAACTTAACTCTCTGGCATGGTTTTAATTGTTAAGAGATATTTGCATAATTTAAGCCACACTTTTGTTGTTGTTGTTGTTGTTGTTGTTGTTGTTGTTGTTATCTACTGTTCCTGGTTCTGCCTCCTCTGGAAATAAACAGAACTGTTTTCTGCGTTAGCAGATTGGTCCTGTAGTCAGAAAGATTTTAATTCTAATCCATTCTTAGATAATTAACTAGTTGAATAATGTTGGGAAAAGTCACTTCATCTTTGCCTTCCTCCATTTCTTCATCTGTAAAATGGGAATAATAGCAGCTACCTCCCAGGGTTGTTGTGAGGGTAAATGAGGTAATATTCGTAAAGCTCTTGTCACAACGTCTGAAACCTAATTGGTGATGAATGCTTATTTCCTTCCTTCCCTAGGCTAAGTATCCTAAAATCTTTAACTAATCCTTTTATGTAATGAATTTGAGGCCTTTCACCAACTGGATTATCCTCTGAATACTTTCCAGACTAGCCATTTCATTCAGGAAATACAGCACTCATACTGGAACACAAAATGACCTAACCAAGGTGGAGATCGGTGAACTTCCTTCTTTACTTATCTATTATTTTCTTTCATTGGAGTGGGACTTCCTTCATCAATACAGATGACAACCCTCTACCCCTGAACAGATTGTTTTTATGAGTTGCTCTGGCCAATAATATTTTTCACCTGTTTGCCAACATAGATCAATGCAGAGTGGGCTTCTAGTCCATACTCAAAGTGTTTGGGGTTTGGTAGAACCCTGTGTACTACTGGAACAATCCTTGAAAATATACAGTTATTTCTACTTTACAATGAAATGTCAGAGTGGGAGCTTAGGTCAGTGGTGTGTTTTAACAACCAGTTTTCCAGAGGGGGAAATATATAGGCACAACACACTTTAACATTTCATCTACATTTTTAACATTTTCTACATGATGTCCCAGGATGCACTGGGGGACCTTGCCTTTTCTCAGGTCTCAGCTTATCTCACCAGTATCATTTATTTCCTGGGGAACTGAAAGGCTAAATGTTCTGCCCAAGGTTACTGATTTAGTGGATATCTGAGGTGAGAATTGACTTCAAGGCCAGGTCTTTGTTCACTATGCCTGCTTATTGAGCAGGTTATTAAAAGAAACTGGAAAGCTTAGGGAATAATTCCTGAACTTTGAAAGTTAACAACGTGCTCTTTTGTTATCCCCACCTGGAGCAACATACTGGACTTGTAAGATTCCCAAGGATGTCTCCACATGGCAATTCTTTTGTCTATACATGAGAACCAAATTCTAGACATCAGGCTCCTTGGGAGAAAGGTGTTTCTAATAACTCAGCAGTTTGCTTCTTGATTCTCTTAAGTCCATTGTGTTAGGCCTAGTAGTTAAAAAAGGTAATTTGACAAGCATAGCAGGACATTGGAAAAAGTTTAGATCAGGAAGTTATAGACTTCAATTATTTGGGATGTCATGAAGCAAAAATTTATTCTCTCTAACTTTAGAGGTCAGTAACTCTGAAGGAGTTTTAAAGGCTGCAGATTTTACATCAATATTAAGAACCATCAAAACTGCCTCAGAGGTTGCCTGATGAAGTATTAACTTTCATCCCAGAGAATGTTCAAGCAGAAGCTGGATGACCATTTGTCATAATAATGTTGTTGTTGTTTAGTAATTTCAGTCATGGCCAATTCTTAGTGACCCTATTTGGGGTTTTCTTATCAAACATATTGGAGTATTTTGCTATTTCCTTCTCCAACTCATTTTATAGATGAGGAAACTAAAGCAAATAGAGTTAAGTGACTTAGCTAGATCACACAGCTGTAAGCAAGCACCTGATGCCAGGTGAATCATCCTGACTCCAGGTCTATGCTCTATCCATTATCCTACCTAGCTGACATTTATATAGTGCTTTAAGATTTGCAAAGCTCTTCATAATTATTATCTCATATTGGTCTCATAAATCTCTTCACCTACTTTGGAGTAAAGTGATACTATTTCTCCTCCCCTTCCCCCTTCTCCCCCCCCCCCAATTTTACAGAGGAGAAAATTGGATTAAATGACTTGCCAGGGCCTCATATCTCACAACTGTCTGAGGTGACATTTGAACTCAGATCTTCCTGACTAAGGGTCTAATACTTTATTCACTGTACAACTTAGATGCAGGGATTTTTAAAAGAGAATTCCTACATTAAGGAGGAATTGGAATTATATCACCTGAAATATGGTGAAACTTCTAATTTGAAACTATGATTTTATGTCTTCCAAGGGTGTTTAGTATTGTGGACTGTCTAATGGACAGAATTAGGGAACACCAGGGTTCAAATCTCACTTCAGAAAATAACTTCAGAAAAGTTGTGGGACTTTGGACAAGACATTTCTTATCCCTGTGTTTCATGTATAAAATGAAGGCCTTGTTGGACTCAATGACCTTCCAAATCCCTTATAGGTTTGAATTGATTATTTTCTTATCCTCTCATCCTTCTGTATACAATGTGGGATATTAAATCTGTTGACTGATTTTGACTAAGGTTAAGACCTATTGAAAGAGATTGTAATCACTGCTAATGACAACTCATTTCATTTTTAGGATCATAGGTTTATGATCCTAAAAGCATGGATCTGAGAGTGAGAAAACCTAAGTTGTAGACTTCAATTATTTGTACTTGTTTGTGGTTAAAGGTAGAAGGGATTTTAGTCATTCTAACCCCATCATTTGAAAGATGTGAAAATCGAGGCTCACAAACCAAACTTATGTGATCAAAGTCACATGAGTAACAAAGTCAGAATTTTAATTCATATTTTCAATAGTAGCAGTAGCAGTAACAGTAGCAGCAGCAGCAATAGCAGCAGTAGTAATAAAAACAGTATTTATGTAGTGGTTTACTGTGTATGAAGTACCGTGCTAAATGTTTTACAATTATCATCTCATTTTGACCCTTAAAACAACCTTGGGAGGTGCTATCATTATCCACATTTTACAAATGGGGAAACTGAGGCAAATAGAGATTAAGTGATTTGTTGAGGCCACATAAGTCATATGTAACAGAATCAGGATTTTATTTTATTTCGTTTCCTTTTCTGCATGTGATTTAGTGGCCTTTGATCCTCAGATTTGTTTTTATATATATATATTTTTTTATATTTTTTAAATTAAAGCTTTTCATTTCCTCTCCTGTTAATCTGGAAAATCTCTATTTTTGTAAGTATTCCTCCTTTCATTTAGGTTATCAAATTTGCTGACATATAATTGAACAAAATAACTACTAATTATTGCTCTAATTTCCTCTTCATTGGTGGAAAGTTCTTGCTTTTCATTTTTGAGACTAACAATTTGATTTTCCTCTTTCTAATCAAATTAACTAAAGGTTTACCTATTTTTTTTTAATAAAACCAACTTATTTTTATTTATTAATTCAATAGTTTTTATATTTTCAATTTTATTAATCTCCCCTTTTATTTTTAGAATTTCAAATTTGGTATTTAATTGGGGGTTTTTAACTTGTTTTCCCCCCCTAGCTTTTTAATTATAAGCCCAATTCACTGATCTTTTTCTCTATTTTATGCAAATAAGCATCTAGAGATATAAAATTTCCCCTTATTACTGCTTTGGCTGCATACCACAAATTTTGGTATATTGTTTCATTATTGTTATTCTGTTGGATGAAATTATTAATTGTATCTATGATTTGCTGTTTCACCTATTTATTCTTTAGGATGAGATTATTTAGTTTCCTGTTACTTTTTGGTCTATTTTCCACTTGCCTTTTATTGAATGTAATTTTTATTGCATTGTGATCTGAAAAAAATGCATTTATTATTTCTGCCTTTTTGCATTTGATTTTGAGGTCTTTTTGTCTTAATATATGGTCAATTTTTGCATAGGTTCCATGAACTGCCAAGAAGAAAGTGTACTCCTTTCTGTCTCCATTCAATTTTCTTCAAAGATCTATCATACCTAACTTTTCTAGTGTTCTATTTATCTTAACTTCTATCTTATTTATTTTGTGATTTGATTTGTCTAGCTCTGAGAAAGCAAGATTGAGATCCCCACTATTATAGTTTTGCTGTCTATTTCTTCTTGCAACTTTCTTAACTTCTCCTCTAGGAATTTGAATGCTGTACCATTTGGTGCACATATGTTTAATATTGATGTTACTTCATTATCTATGATATCCTTTAGCAAGATATAGTGTCCTTCCTTGTCTCTTTTAATTAGATCAGTTTTTGCTTTTGCTTGATCTGAGATCAGGATCACTACTACTGCTTTTTTTTTTTTTTTAAATTTCACCTGAAGCATAATAGATTCGACTCCAGCCTTTTACCTTTACTCTGTATGTCTCTGCTTTAAATGTATTCCTTGTAAACAACATATTATAGGATTCTGGCTTTTAATCCAGTCTATCTGCTTCTGTTTTATGGGAAAGTTCATCCCATTCACATTTACATTTAAAATGACTAATTCTCTCAAGGGAATTAATGAAAAAAAATCAAATGAAGGTGGCCTAGCTGTACCTGATCTAAAACTATATTATAAAGCAGCAGTAACCAAAACTATTTGGTATTGGCTAAGAAATAGATTAGTTGATCAGTGGAATAGGTTAAGTTCACAAGACAAAATAGTCAACTATAACAATCTGGTGTTTGACAAACCCAAAGATCCTAACTTTTGGGATAAGAATTCATTATTTGACAAAAACTGCTGGGAAAACTGGAAATTAGTATGGCAGAAATTAGGCATGGACCCACACTTAACACTGTATACCAAGATAAGATCAAAATAGGTCCATGATTTAGGCATAAAGAATGAGATTATAAATAAATTAGAGGAACATAGGATAGTTTACCTCTCAGACTTGTGGAGGAAGAGGAAATTTGCGACCAAAGATGAATTAGAGATCATTATTGATCACAAAATAGAAAATTTTGATTATATCAAATTAAAAAGTCTTTGTACAAACAAAACTAATTCAAACAAGATTAGAAGGGAGGCAGCAAACTGGGAAAACATTTTCACAGTTAAAGGTTCTGATAAAGGCCTCATTTCTAAAATATATAGAGAATTGACTCTAATTTATAAGAAATTGAGCCATTCTCCAATTGGCAAATGGTCAAATGATGGAATTGAAACTATTTCTACTCATATGAAAGAGTGTTCCAAATCACTATTGATCAGAGATGCAAATTAAGACAACTCTGAGATACCACTACAACCTGTCAGATTGGCTAACATGACAGGAAAAAATAATGATGAATATTGGAGGGGATGCGGGAAAACTGGGACACTGATGCATTGTTGGTGGAATTGTGAATACATCCAGCCATTCTGGAGAGCAATCTGGAATTATGCCCCAAAAGTTATCAAACTGTGCATACCCTTTGATCCAGCAGTGCTACTACTAGGCTTATACCCCAAAGAGATACTAAAGAAGGGAAAGGGACCTGTATGCGCCAACATGTTTGTGGTGGCACTGTTTGTAGTGGCTAGAAACTGGAAAATGAATGGATGCCCATCAATTGGAGAATGGCTGGGTAAAATGTGGTATATGAATGTTATGGAATATTATTGTTCTGTAAGAAATGACCAGCAGGATGAATGCAGAGAGGCTTGGAAAGACTTACATGAACTGACGCTAAGTGAAATGAGCAGAACCAGGAGATTATTATATACTGTAATGGACTGAGGCTTGAGATGGTGCACTGAGGTCCCAAGCACATGAGGCTAAATAGTAATTGGACCATACTCTATTAATATATAAGCTTGGAGAAAGAATGGCCCCCGACCACTCTTTGTGCAAGTCCTGATGTGTTGTATAGGAAATGACAATTTTGGTGGGTGGAGTCAGGGGAGTGGAAAAGGAAGGGGAGGAAAGACTGCTTTTGCCATTGCTACGACCTTTCAGCTCAGATCCCCCCTCTATTAGCTGGCTTCCTGTCGCAGCTGCCCATATTGCTATCGCAATCTTTCTTGCCTATATTTGCTATCGCACTCCTTATTCACCTCTTCACTTCAATAAAGATTGAAGATTTTCCCCTTAACCTGAATTCCTGACTCCCGCTGATTTTAAATACGCAGTCATTACAATATACTTCAACAATGATACTATATGGGGATGTATTCTGATGGAAGTGGATTTCTTTGACAAAGAGAAGATCTAACTTCATTTCAATTGATCAATGATGAACAGAAGCAGCTACACCCAAAGAAAGAACACTGGGAAATGAACGTAAACTGCATATTTGTTTTTCTTCCCAGGTTATTTTTATCTCTGAATCCAATTCTTCCTGTGCAACAAGAGAACTGTTCGGTTCTGCATACATATATTGTATCTAGGATATACTGTGACATATTTAACATGTATAGAACTGCTTGCCATCTGGGGGAGGGGGTGGAAGGAGGGAGGGAAAAAGTTGTAACAAAAGTGAGTGCAAGGGATAATGTTGTAAAGAATTTTTTTTCAAAATAAAAAAAAAATAAAATGACTAATTCTATATTTCCCACCATCTTTCTCCAAATCCTTTTTCTCTTCCATGTTCCTCTTTCCCTCCTCCCCAGTATTTTACTTATAAGCATCACTTGTCTCAAGCAGGCCTTCCCCTTTAGAGCCCCTCTTCCTTTCTTATACCTTTCCTCTATTATTTCTGTTTTACCATCTATTAGCCTACCCCTTCCCTTTTTCCCTTTTCCCTCCCACTTTCCCATAAGGTAAGAGAAGTTTCTCTCTGTGAAACCAAATTTATCTAATATTCTCTCTTTGAACCAAATCTGATGAGAGTAAGATTCACATAATATTCATCCCCCTTCTACTTTTCCAGCCAAAGTTGTTCTGGCCCCTGAACACTTGGGTGTGTATACATTTTCTTGCAAATAACTGGTGCACTGATGAGGCTTCTTTAGGGTCTCATAATCATGCTGCCAAATAATAGAGTCTAACAAAGCAAACTCACCAACTTGGCATTGAAAATACAGAGAATAATAATCAACTTTAGCCACATGTGGTTTGCCATGTCCTGTTAATATTCTAATCATCACCAGGGTATATAACATTGCCTCAGTTTTGATTCAGTGTAAAGAAAATCAGATTTGGAATAAGAAGCATTGGGCTTCTATCCAGGCTCCTACTGCCTGTATGTGATCTTAGGCAGGTCAAACAATGCCACTGAGTCTCAATCAGTGTACCTATAAAATCAGAAATTTGGACCAGGTGATCTCTAAGCTCTCTTCTAGCCCTGAATTCTATTATTTTGTGATCTTTCATATGGAGTTGGGGGAACAGAGAAGTGCAGAGGGCATCTGGAGATGCAAAGGAAAAAAGGACACAAAACCAATATCAAGTTATGTTGATTTTACTGGGTTCAGTACTGGCATCTATACAAATCACAGAGGCAATGTGAATGAAAGTAAACCCTCCCCCCCCCCCCAAGACAAGGGTTCTTAACCCTTTTTGGTATTATGGAACCCTTAAAAGTCTGGTAAAGTTTATGAATTTATGAGAATGTTTTTAAATATATAAATTAGGCATAGGATCTCAAAGAAAACTAATCATAATTAAATATAGGTATCAAAGTATTTTAAAATATTCTTAAACCTCGGATTAGGAGTCTCTAAGTAGTTGAAATATCATTGGATTTGAAGTTGGAAGACTTGAGTTAAAATCATGATTCTGGGGGGTGGAGCCATGATGGCAGAGAGGACACACTTTTTTCCTGACCTCTTTCCATAACCATCAGACTAATTAGCAAATCTAGTCTCTGAATTCTGGACTGGCAGAACCCATAAATACTGGGAGTGTAACAAATTACCAGCAAAAGATAATTTCAAAGACCTCCAGAAAAGGTGTTTCATTCAGTATGAAGGGAGATGCACCAAGCACAAGCAGGCTGAGCACAGATGCCACTGCAGCCAATGCACAGTCCTGGGGCAGTGCAGGGTCCATGCATGCTGGAGAATCTACAGGGAGGAATCTACTGTCCCAAGCACATGAGGCTAAATAGTAATTGGACCATACTCTATTAATATATAAGCTTGGAGAAAGAATGGCCCCCGACCACTCTTTGTGCAAGTCCTGATGTGTTGTATAGGAAATGACAATTTTGGTGGGTGGAGTCAGGGGAGTGGAAAAGGAAGGGGAGGAAAGACTGCTTTTGCCATTGCTACGACCTTTCAGCTCAGATCCCCCCTCTATTAGCTGGCTTCCTGTCGCAGCTGCCCATATTGCTATCGCAATCTTTCTTGCCTATGATATTTCAACTACTTAGAGACTCCTAATCCGAGGTTTAAGAATATTTTAAAATACTTTGATACCTATATTTAATTATGATTAGTTTTCTTTGAGATCCTATGCCTAATTTATATATTTAAAATATTCATAATATTCATCCATTCATTCCCTCAATTATAATAGGTTTTCTTTCTCTTTGTGAGATGTAATTTCCCTCATTTTACCTCCACTTTCCCCTTTTTCCAGCACAATTTCCTTTCCACCTTTAGATTCTTTTTTATATTATAACAGTAAAACCAAATTATACATGCAATCTCTATGTACATCCATAACAGAGATACAGGTCTCAAGAATTCTTTTCTTTTTTATCTTTTTATGCTTCTCTTGAGCTCTATATTTGGAAATCAAAAATTTTTTTTTTTTGTTCAGCTCTGGTCTTTTTATCAGAAATAAATGGAATTCACCTGTTTTGTTGAATGTCCATCTTCTTCCTTGAAAAAAAAAATCACTTTACTAGGGTAGTTTATTTTTGGCTGCATTGTAAGTTTCTTTGTCATTCAGAATATCAAATTCCAGGCCCTTCAATTCTTTAAGGTGGAAGCTGCTAGTCCTAGGTAATCTTTATCGTGGCTCCTCAGTATTTGAATTGTTTCTTTCTGGCTGCTTGTCATATTTTTATCTTGGTCTGATCATTCTGAAATTTAGCCATGATGTTCTTGGAGTTTTAATTTTGTGGTCTCTTTCAGGAGGTGTTCAGTGGATTCTTTTAATGGTTATTTTACCTTTTTTGTTGGTTTTACTTGACTGATTTTTGGTGTCTCATTGAGTCATTCATTTCCATTTGTTCAGTTCTGATTTTTAGTGAATTATTTTCTTCATTTATTTTTTTAAGTTTTATTTTTTTTTGTATTTGCCCATTGAATTTTTAAATGAGTTGTTTTGTTCAATGGATTTTTTTTTTTACATTTCACAAATTCTGTTTTTTAAGGAATTATTTGCTTTTTCCATTTCACAAATTCTGTTTTTCAGAGTTGTTTTTTTTTTCCATTTTGTCAAATCTATTTTTTAAGGAGTCATATGCTTTTTCCATTTCACTAAGTCTATTTTGTAATGAATTTTCTTCAGATAATTTCTGTGTTTCCTTTTCCAAACCCTCTTGCAAAGTTCTCATTTCCTTTCCCATATTTCTTCTAGCTCTCTTTTAATTCCTTTTAAATTTCTTCTAAGAGAGCATTGTGTGATGGGGACTAATTTATGTTACCCTTTGGGGCTTAATCTGGAGACAATCTGCTTTTAGTATCTTCAGGATTTGAAATCTGTTTTTCACCATAAAAACTATATATGGTCAGAGTTTTTTTTTTTGCATTTGTATTCATTTTTTTTTTTTTTTAAAGTTGAGATTTGCTTTTAGAGCAAGGGAGATTGTTGAATCTTCCTTTACAAGTGGCACCAGCTGTGATGACTGACTTCCAGTGCTGGCTGGGCACAGTCAGGTCTTGTGAAATTCTGGCATTTGGGGGTTCACTATTTGCATTTTGTGTTTTTATTGGATGTTTTATAACTTCTCTGCTGATCTACTGGCTTGCAACCAGAGCAGAGTAGATTCCTCCCTGTAGATTCTCCAGCATGCATGGACCCTGCACTGCCCCAGGACTGTGCATTGGCTGCAGTGGCATCTGTGCTCAGCCTGCTTGTGCTTGGTGCATCTCCCTTCATACTGAATGAAACACCTTTTCTGGAGGTCTTTGAAATTATCTTTTGCTGGTAATTTGTTACACTCCCAGTATTTATGGGTTCTGCCAGTCCAGAATTCAGAGACTAGATTTGCTAATTAGTCTGATGGTTATGGAAAGAGGTCAGGAAAAAAGTGTGTCCTCTCTGCCATCATGGCTCCACCCCCCAGAATCATGATTTTAACTCAAGTCTTCCAACTTCAAATCCAATGATATTTCAACTACTTAGAGACTCCTAATCCGAGGTTTAAGAATATTTTAAAATACTTTGATACCTATATTTAATTATGATTAGTTTTCTTTGAGATCCTATGCCTAATTTATATATTTAAAAACATTCTCATAAATTCATAAACTTTACCAGACTTTTAAGGGTTCCATAATACCAAAAAGGGTTAAGAACCCTTGTCTTGGGGGGGGGGGGGTTTACTTTCATTCACATTGCCTCTGTGATTTGTATAGATGCCAGTACTGAACCCAGTAAAATCAACATAACTTGATATTGGTTTTGTGTCCTTTTTTCCTTTGCATCTCCAGATGCCCTCTGCACTTCTCTGTTCCCCCAACTCCATATGAAAGATCACAAAATAATAGAATTCAGGGCTAGAAGAGAGCTTAGAGATCACCTGGTCCAAATTTCTGATTTTATAGGTACACTGATTGAGACTCAGTGGCATTGTTTGACCTGCCTAAGATCACATACAGGCAGTAGGAGCCTGGATAGAAGCCCAATGCTTCTTATTCCAAATCTGATTTTCTTTACACTGAATCAAAACTGAGGCAATGTTATATACCCTGGTGATGATTAGAATATTAACAGGACATGGCAAACCACATGTGGCTAAAGTTGATTATTATTCTCTGTATTTTCAATGCCAAGTTGGTGAGTTTGCTTTGTTAGACTCTATTATTTGGCAGCATGATTATGAGACCCTAAAGAAGCCTCATCAGTGCACCAGTTATTTGCAAGAAAATGTATACACACCCAAGTGTTCAGGGGCCAGAACAACTTTGGCTGGAAAAGTAGAACTAGTTGAATAAATTATTAATTTTAATCTTGTTCTAAAGGTCCTTTAGTTATTCTTCTATTCATACGAAACTTAAAAAGCTCAATGTCTCTTTTGAGTGAATGTATAGGTCCCATTGATTTCAGTAGGAATCAAGATTCTAGGGCAAAATCTAGCCTGAAGAGCTTTAATTTTCTCTTTGTTTATAGTGGGAGACAATAAAAATGGCTTGTTTGCTTAGACTGTATCAATACTAAGTGTTCTTTCTAGCTGGGTCAAGTGTAGCATTATGACTGAAGTTCAGAGCAAGACTTTCCACATCTCACTAGTGAAGCCCAGGAAGCTCTCATATAAATTGAGTGAGGATAGCTTCAGGCATCAGTGATAACAAGCAAAATAGAGCAGAGAGGAAGGATTTCACTGAGGTGAAAAGGGTAGCCAATAGACAGTACACAAGAGAAAAGTTCTTGTTTATATCTACATCTCTGCCATTAAAATAATTATTAATTCAGGAAAGTGGTATGGCTAATAGTTCGACAGATTTTGTAATATTTCCGAATGCTAATTATAGAAATACTGAACCTGCAAGGCCAATTCAAAGAGTACTTATATACTACATGAAACATGTCTGTGAATTATCTAGTGCAGTGGAAAAAGACATTTGTTTGGATTTAAGAGGAACTGAGTTCCAAACTTGACCCAGCTAATTATTATCTGTGTGATATTGGCAATGTTACCTAAAATCTCTTGGCTTTAGTTTCAACCAATCAACAAGTGTTTATTGAATTTTTAATGTGCTATACACTGTTGCTAAGTGCTTGGGATAAAAAGACAAAAATGAAATAGTCTCTGCTCTCAAGAAGATTACATTCTATCAGGGCAGACGATGTATACATTTATGAGTAGAAACAAAATGAATAAAAGGTAATTTTGAAGAGAAAGGCAAAAGTACTTGGCAAATAAAGAAAGATGCTGAAAAATAGAAATAGTAAGTGCATCCTTTTTAGATCATGATGCAATAAAAATATATATGTAATAAAGGGCTATGGATAGACCACAATTTAATTGGAAACTAAAAAGTCTAATCCTACGGCATGAGTGGGTCAAGCATCTGCTTTGTATCTGCTTTGAATGTGACTGTATAAAATATAATATGGTATCCCTATATTTTGTTTTTCTGGACTCTGACATGACAGATGTGACTGGGCAAATCCTTTTGAACTTTCAATGTTCTTTACTAGTAGTATCAAATTCAAATCATTAAGCCATTGAGAAGGATCCCTGCCCCATATGCTGATTTAGAAAATTACAAATTAGCATTGTCCATTTTTATATTTATTTTGTCAAATACGTCCTAATTTCATTTAAATTTGTTTTTGCACCTCTGTTCTAGTTTGTTGTTGTTTAGTTCTGTTCAACTCTTTGTGACTCTATTTGGGATTTTCTTGACAAAAGTACTGAGGGAGACAGGGAGGAAAAGGGCAGATTTCTTCTAGAGTGTGTGTTCTAGGCAACTCCCTAATATTATGAATTGCAGGGAAGGTGCTAATCTGAAGGAATTTCTTTACTGGGACTTCCCAGTTCGAGTCCCTGCCCCTATATTGTGGATATTGTTCCCTCTTCAGAATATAAGATATCTAAGAACAGTAACAATTTCATCAATTTCATTATTCGTCTTTGTATTCCCAGTGTTCAGTTTGATGTCTAGTACATCTTAAGTATTTAATAAATGTTTGGTGATTGATTAAGAGATATAAATGGTAGCACCTGAGATGAGGGGTTTTTTTTTTTCCCTTTTGTTTCTGTTTTTGTTTTTGTGGTTGTCTTGAACAAGTTGCTTAAACTTTGGACAGTATTAAGCTATCAGAAGTATGAAACGCCTCCTGGAAGTCCCTGAGTATCCCTGATTGGTATTAAAATGTAATTGGGAAATATTGAACAGAATATATATAAATAGAATATGAGATAATGCTTTTTTGTGATTTTCTAAATTAATAATATAAAGTCTGAAGGGAACGATTTCTATCTGGGTTTGATATCACATTTTAATCTAGTTCAGGCCTCATTGACTTTTGCTGGCTGTTTGTAGGCTTCTGGGCCTTCAGTTGACACCTCTGGTCTTGCTGATCTCTGAGATCCCTTACAATTCTAGTTCTCCATCCCTGATCCCTGAATGAAGATTTTGTGATAGCATAGAGAAGTCACAAGGGTTTAGTTTT
Organism: Antechinus flavipes; assembly: GCF_016432865.1. Classification (NCBI taxonomy): domain Eukaryota; kingdom Metazoa; phylum Chordata; class Mammalia; order Dasyuromorphia; family Dasyuridae; genus Antechinus; species Antechinus flavipes. The sequence continues at coordinate 123,852,256 of NC_067400.1, read as the reverse complement.
TGTTTTTAAGATAGCTAACAACACAATATCACCTTGAATTCATGTAATATTTTTCTTCTAAATATAATGAACTCATTTTCCAACTATGTTTCATGAATCTTTCCTATTATTTTTGTCATCTTCTCCCAGTATGAAGCATAGGACAATAAACATATGTTTTTTGAAATGAATAGAACTCTAAGAAATTAATGCATTTCAATTATTCTCAAATTACAATTCTTTTTGCACAGATAATAGAAATTCATTGGGCTTTTGTGGAAAATTCTCAAGAAAATATCAATCAAACTAAATTTTCCTGAGCTATATCCTGGCCCTCATTTTTTAAGATTGGGAAGACATAGATACCAATCTTACCTCTAGTATCTCAGATTCCTCATCTATAAATCAAGAGGATTAAGCTCTAAGATTTCTCATGTTTCTTCCATCTTTAAATCCTCTAATTTAATCTCTTCCTCTTCTAACATGATTGGCTTCTTGCCAAAGTATCACCTCTGTTTCAAAATGTGCTCTAATTTTTTTTTTTTTTTAAGACTCGTTTCCTCTTCTATTGTAATCACTCTAAATACTCTAGTGGTATTTTAACATCAAAATCTAGAAGCCAGTATAAGGACAGCAAGACTATAAAACATGGAGTGAATTTTCTCCAATTATTAAGCATTGAGGCAGTGGGACAGAGCAGCTAGTGAGTGATGGGCCTGGCTACCAATACAAAGGTGGAGTTGAAAGTACCTTATTCAGGTTTATTGATGACAAAAGAATGAAAACAAGTTTTAATTGACTAATCCTCAAAGGTTTAGTCCTTAGGCTAAATGCTTGAGTTTGCATAAGAATCTTGTTTGCAAAGGTTGAGGAAACTAGGTCACACTTCAGAGATTATTTACAAATTATTAAGTGAATTGAAAAGGGATTTATTTCAGAAACTGGAGTAAGTGTGGCCTAGAGGAACCAGTGTGTAGGACAGTCAGAGAGGGAGATATTGAGGAAGATTTTTGGTTCTACAAGCATCTTGTGCCAAACCCCTTTATTTTATAAGTAAGGAAACAGAGACTTGGAGAAATCAACTAATTTATCAAGTTTACGTGAATAATAAACCAAGATTTGAATCTCGTGACTCCAAATTTAGTATTCATTCCCCTGTACTGCACTGCCTCTCATAACTCCATTGAGGTATGAATGTAATTCTATGTCAATGCAACTACAATCATTTTGATTTTATTAGTGTTTTTCTGTGACATACTTTTGTCTAGACACTTTCCTTGGAGTCAGAATGACACATCAGATAGAGAACTATCCTGTAAGCCAAGAAGAATTGGATTCAAGTCATTGCTACCTCCCTCTTCTCCACATACACACACACACACACACACACACACACACACACACACACACACACGGCAAACTATGTCATTGTGGTTGGCTTTTTGTTATCGTTTGGTTGTCTGTTTTGAAACAATTGGGATTAAAGGATTTGTCCAGGGTCACACAGCCAGTTAAGTATTTGAGGTCAAATTTGAATTCAGGTCCTCTGACACTAATAGTGGTGCTTTATATATTTACCACCTAGCTGATCTGGTCATGCCATTCTGGGAAAAAAATCATTTAAACTCTCAGTACTCTGGGCAACTCTCTTTAGATCATAAGTGCAGTCTTACATTTATAGAGGGAATTTACTCTTCCAGGTAGTTCACTATACCAATAAAATCACAGGTTCAATTTTAAGCTTTTTAAGGGAAGGGATTGTGTTCTTTGTTTCTTTTTCCCTTCCTTCCTTCCTTCCTTCCTTCCTTCCTTCCTTCCTTCCTTCCTTCCTTCCTTCCTTCCTTCCTTCCTTCCTTCCTTCCTTCCTTCCCTCTCTTTCTTTCCCTTCTCTTTGTTTGATATTCACTGATGATTCATTAAAAACTACTAAATGACTGAAAGGGCTTATGGAGAACCTTGAAAATGGGTCCCTCCTTTTTGATTGCGCAAACACAACTAAGACTAAAAAGAGGATCTGGAAGATTATCCCAAAAAGTACCTTTAACGGATCTCACTTCTTCCCTATGCTCTCAAATAGATTAAGAGAGAAAAAGATAGAAAAAATCCTCAAGGTTGATTGAGGGATAAAAAGCCACAGAACAAATTTGCCTTATTCAAGTTTTATGAATTGCCAAATAGCAGATTTAAGTAGATTTGCCAGAGCTTAGAGAAACTCATCTGCCAAGCAAGATACCTTTCAAGAAAATAGTTCTTTACATTTTCTCAGGTCAAGAATCTAGTTTTTAGTGTGAGTTAGAACTGCTATTAGAAAATATTGGATAGTAAAGAAAAAATCATGTGTCATATATGAAGAAATGTTGGAAAGGATTGCATCAGGGAGAGATCTAATCTCATGAAAAACAACTTATATTTGATGAGTTCAGCAAAAGTATCAGCAAGAAAATGAACTGACACCCAAGATTTCCACCCCTTCATAGCCTTCAGAACTGATCCTGATGTCCAGGGCTTGCCTTAGGCGATATTGTAAAGTAGATGAAGCTTGTTTTCAGTATCCTCCCATTTGCCTCTTCAGTGTCCTACTTAGATTGGCAGGTGAGGCACATGGTACCTTCCTGCTATTCTTTGACTCAAAGCACCCAAGCTAACCTGCTTTGTCTAAGCAGTTTCTCATATCTTTCCCCCAACTCTTAAAGCTTCCTGTCTTGTGCCTCATTTTCTCCCTCAGAAAGTAGTGTGAAAAAAAAAAAAGAAAGAAAGGTTTAGGATGAGAGGCCATTCACTCATTCTTTCTGTGCCTCAGTTTCCTTAACCTCTAAAGGGATATTATTGGACTAGCTTGAAGATCCCTTCAAGCTCTAAATCTATGATCCTAAGACTAGCTATTTGTTTTGTAGAGGAATAACCTTCAAGATTTATACACTAATCTGTCTTCCAGTATTATATGTTGCTTCAATAGAATATAAGTTCCCTGAAGGCAAGGGATGCTTCCTTTTGGTTTGTATATACCTGGCAGCTAGCATAGTGCCTGACACCAAATAGATGCTTAATAGCAGATGCTTAATACTTTTATCTTGAATCAAATTGAAATTTGTTCATTTCTTACTGACATCAACTAAAACTGATTGATCCCTAACCAGCTTTAACTGTTTATAATTCTTTGACAATGGAAAAGAATAGAAAGAAAACCGGTGATTTCATTGGTTAAGGGAAATCTCAGGTGAGGAAAATCCCCTTCCACTGTAGATTGCATCTTCCCTACAATTTAGAATTTTAGAGGATTGCCTAGGTAGAGCACAGATTCTTTAATGACTTGCTTGGGGTCACACAAACAAGATGTGTCAGATATAAGACTTCAATAGAAGTCTTTTGTCTTTGAATAAACTTCTCTATCCATGATACCAGGACACCTAAATTGACTGATTTATAATGTGAATATTTCTAGCTTTAGGGCAGACAGGTAGTTAGGGTCCTTGTAGTATCCCTCAGATCACATTAGAATGGTGGTCACTTATGCACTCCTCTACTTTTCATAGATTATTGAAATGAGGTCCATGTATCTTTGAAATGTACCATGACTATTCTTGCCATATTCATTGGCTTCACCTTCCTAGAATTTCTCCCTTTAATTGTATACATAACTCCCTTTATATTTTTTTTTTCCCTTAAAGCATCATTTTCCTCTTGGAATAAATCAGGCTGCATTCCTTTCATCTAACAAAAAAAATTTCTAGAAAAACACATTCGGCAATTTATTTTGCCTACCACAGCATTCCCTACCATGGTCTTGTGTCATGTTACCTTCAGCACTCAATTGAAAATCCCGCAAAGGAAGGAATACAGGGCACTCTTCCATATCCTTTTCTTTAGGCTTTCACCTGTCTCCTGCCCCACCCCCTTCATTCCCCCAAACAGACCCATACATTGAACTAATAGTTTTGGACAGAACAGATATTTTTCCAATTGTGTGCTCATCAACAAAAGGAGTATGATCACTGTTAAAGGAGAAAGTATTTGATAATTATGGGCTAGGCAATATGTATAGGAAAAGATAAAAGGAAAGCCTTCTAGCATTGTATGAAACTTAGAATTAGAAGGATTATCTTTCTTCCTTTCCTAGGAATCTATTCATCTATCTATCTATCTATCTCTCTATCTATCTATCTATCTATCCATCCACCTACCTATCTATCCACCTACCTATCAATCTATCCATTCTTCTATTTTATTTGTCCTTCATTTCAAAGAAAGCCAGTGACATCAGAGAGAGGAAGAGTTGCACAAAGTTGTTAGCCTCTATCTCTCTTCCAGAGACACTGAAGCCTATCAGCAAAACAAAAGTCAGGATGATGGTGATGGCCCAGAATGCAGCAGATAAGTTTGGTTCCTTTGACGTCTAATCAAGCTCTGAGTGCTCCACAGTGCCTGCTTTAGCAATCTTCATGACTATTAGAGCAAATTATTCTCAGCCACCCATTCCACCTGTTGGGGGGTGGGGGGTAGGGTGATGATAGTGAGAGAATATCTTCATATACTTGAGGTAGATATTCCCCTAACTCTCCTATGGGTTTGAGGCTTGTCAGTTATTTCTTCAATTGATTTAGCCTGTCTGACTATATGAGCTTGCCTGGTGTGGTCATTGCATAGGCTACAGCTTTTTGGAGCCACAGGTGAGAATTAGATAAAAGTAAACACCAAAAGCTCTCAAAAGGGCACTTGGCAAGCCTTCACACCAGAGAGATGCTAGTCCTCTCTTAACACTCCATACTCCCTCTCTCCCTCTTTTCCTCTCTCCTTCTCTCCCTCCCTCCCTCCCTTTCTCTCTTTCTCTCTCTCCCTCCCTATCCCTCTTTCCCTCTTCTTCCTCCTCCCCCTCTCTGTCTCTGTCTCTCTCTGTTTCTCTCTGTCTCTCTCTCTCTCTGTGTGTGTGTGTGTGTGTGTGTCTCTCTCTCTCTCTCTCTCTCTCTCTCTCTGTGTGTGTGTGTGTGTGTGTGTGTGTGTGTGTGTGTGTAAGGGAGGGCTGAGCAAAGTCACTGGCCTCACTTTCCCTTCTAGATCTGGCTGAGTCCAGTGACCAGATACAGATCAGAATTACTGGGGTTGGTCCTGCATGCAGTGGGAGACCTCAGCCTATTAAAGTAAGGCTTTCAACAGATCTTAATTAGACTGAGGCCACACTCATTCAGTGATTAAGGCTAGGTAGCAATTTAGGCAAAGAATCTCCTCTTTCATTTAGTTTAAAACAAAACAAAAACAAATAAACAAATAAATAAAAAAAATGAAAGGTCTTCACTGTTTCTGGCCAAATCAGAAATGACTTCTATTTACATTCAATCTGAATCAATCAGAAGCCAAACAATGATCCAATGAAGCTTGGTCTAGGACAGATTGATTTTGATTTCAAGCATAGTTCTTAGAAAGAAATCTAGCAAGTAAACCTCAAGATATCATGGGAAGGTTCAGAGGTCCTAGATTTAAATGAAGGACTAAAAAAAATTCCATAATCCAAACCTTTTCAATGGTTTTCAAGTTTTTTGAAAAGAAGATTTTTCTGAGCCATATTATAAAGATATGAGAAATAATGATAAAATCATCTAATGCCCTTGGATGAATAGAAATTGAAGCTTATATAAATGAGAAGTAGATGGAAGGGTGCAGGTTTAAATGAGGATTCTCTTTTTAGTAACATAGGTTCCCTCATTTTTAAGAGAAGGATGAAAAGTGTTAATCACATTATTGAGCCTATTTAAGTTTTTTCATCCAGTACTCCATGATAAATCCATAAATGTATTTTCCCAGAGATTGCAAACACGAAGCTGCTATACTAAGGGAAATATATGAAAGTAAAGAGGAGATAAAAAAAATATAGATATTTTACTACAGAGATTTGGCTATGTTCTCTTTGAACTGTTATTTCAGCCACATGGATGGAATTAACAAGATGGTTATTTGTTTTCTGGACCAAAGATTAAGAATGATATTGAGAAGATTAACAAGTCAATCAAGACAACTGGTGATGTCTACTGTGAATGTGTATATTGGAAAAAATTATATGAGGAAAAAAGGCAAGTATATATATCTGAAAGGGCTATTTGATAGCTAGAAAATAACACTAAGAAAAAATATTATTTTATTATATAGTGCTAGCATTATATATGTGTATGTATAATATGTATGCATGTTTTTGTATGGTAGGATGGTTGGATAGGGAGGTTAATAAAAACATTTAAGAAGGTAAATGTAAAAGAAAAAATAAGACTTCAAATAAAGAGCTTAATAGGCTGAATATTGGGTAAATCTAACATAATGGAATGCAAAATGAATAATTGTATTGTCTCACACTTTGGTTAAAAAACAAAACAAAGTATCACAAGCCCAACATGGAATAAATATGAGTATGTGACAGTTTATATGGAAAAGAAAACAACACCTGGCCATTCTGGTAGAATTAAGGTTCAATAGTGAATGAAATGGTTGTTGTCTAAAAGCTAGAGAGATGATAAATATGATCAGATCATATCTAAAGTATTGCATTCAATATCACATTTTGGGAAGAACATTGATAAATTGGAGGCATCCTGAGGAGGAGGATAAAAAATATTAAAGTCATGCCATATGAGCATTTATTAAAGGAACTGGAGGTATTTAGCCTGAAGATGAGAAGGTTTAGGAGGTGGCTTATAATAGTTGTCATTAAGTACTAAGCATGTTGGATAGAATGTTGGACCTGGAATCAGGAAGACCTGAATTCAAATCATACTTCAGACACTTCCTTCCTATGTGATTCTTGGCAAGTCACTTAAATTTTCTCATCTTCAATTTTATAGGGTTTTTGTGAGGATCACATGCAATAATATATGTAAATTATTTTTCAAATTTTAGAGCTCTATATAAACATTAGCTGTTATTATTATTATTGTTTGTTAACATAAAGACTATAAGGATTATTGCCTAGAAGAAGGATTAAGTTTAGTACTAACTAAATTGATTTTTTAGATGTTCCTCAGAGGTAATACTCCATTTTTTTTCTTGCTTTATATAATCTGCTCCTCTCTTTTTCCTCCTTAACTGTCCTTCCCCAACATCCCATTCTGCAAATGTACTACCTCCTTGAAATTCCTTATTTCTTTTCAAGTTGAGCTTAAGTACCAGCTTTTATATGAGATTTTTTCTGACCCTTCTCTCCCCATTAGCATCCAGGGCCTCTCCCAATACCACCCTTTTATTTATTTTGCATATCCTTATATTAGTACACATTGTCTCCCATACTAGATTAACAAATCTCACTGAACCAGAGTTATAATATCTGCCATTTCCCTTTGGCACTGACTGGTGTCAAATCTTTCAGGTATATGTTGCTTTCTGTTTTTAATTCTGGGTTGAGAGGGAAAACCAGAGTGACAAGATAGATTTTAAAGCTTTTTTTGGCCGACAGAGTCCTAGTAAGTGAATAGCTGTCTGGACTTGTCTAGACATCCCAAAGAAGGCCAGCTTCATGAATTTTATAGTTTTCTTACTTAAAAGGAACTTCTAGATAAATTACAGTGTAACACTGTCTTGGCATACTTTTAAGTATTGTTGCTGTTGTTATTTGTCCTTCTTTCTTGAAGAGGATAATGACATTAGGGAGATGATGCCATGACATACAAGTGGATAGGATTTAAGTGAGGGAGGGCTGTGCAAGGTCACCTCCCTCACTTTCTCCTCCAAAGCCCTGTGGGTCCAATGTAAGATTATAGATCAAAATGACTAGTGATGGCCCTGGAAATAGTGGAAGATTTTGGCCTTTTTAAGACAAGGTCTTTAAGAGGTCTCAGTTTGAGACTGTAGTTGTGAGTTTAAAGAACTTTTAAATGCTTTGTTGGGTAAAGAGTAAAAGAGAGGTGCTTTTTTAAAGCTGGGAGCAATTGTCAGAAAAAATGGGTTTCGTGTGGTATAGATATTTCTAAATGGACTAATAGCACCAATGGCCTGAAGTTTTAAGTTGTGTTACTCTTAGCACAAAGGCTTTCCTCATTTGTTTCCCCACTCTATGTCTATAAAGGTACTCCCAATCTCTCTTATAAATACTGAGTAAATTGATAGGAAAATAAGACTTAGGTTATATGTGGATTGTAATATATTTATTATTATTGATTTTGTTTTAACAAATAAGTACCTGAGATATTATTTCTTTTGCCTTGTTGCTAAGTAAATGATTATGTTTAAGTTCTAAAGGTTTTTTTTTAGCATTGTGATTTGGATATGGAAACATTCCAGTGGGTTCTTTAAAACTAAAATAATGAGAAGAAGCAGTATTTTTCCCAATAACAGGGTTACCTCTATGACACTGAGAGAGTACAGTTATATGGTGGTGGTTCTTCTCTTGGGAACCCAGACATGTTGATGTAAGGGCAGGTTGGAATGAGTGAGTCATTCTAGAGAATGAATTCAGATGCTTTATTTGAAAAATGTGAAGAGATACATTATGGATAGCCACCACCATTCTAACATTGCACATATATACTCTATATAGGCTTTATTGTATACCCAAATGGCACAGGGATTCGTTAATATAGGGACTATATAGATATGTCTGTTCCAAAACACTCCTCACTGATTAGCCCTATTAATTCAGACCATTAACCCTATTCTGACTTGACTTTTTTTTAACTTCCTTATCTTAAACTTATACTTAAAAAGTTCAGCTATACATTATTCTCACCTCTAAAATCTTTTGCCCTTTTTTTTGTCATCATTGTTCATTACTCTCCCTTCCCCCATACACTTTTAGCTTTCTTTTTTCCTATCCACATTCTGCTCAGTGACTCTGGAAGAAGTCAAATCATCATGTTGACTAGGACCTCTGCAAATTCATTCTTTCTGAAATCAGTTGGACCCTCATTTTTGCCTAAGTGACTTGCTGATCCACTTTCTCCAATAGTTGTTTAAAATTTTCTCCATTCCCTAAGCGTTCATACACTTTTCTATTTCAGAAGTACCTTCATCTTTTATTAAGAAAATAGAGATTATTTATCATCAGCTCATACTTTATTTTGTTCTTTATCTCAAAACTATCTTTTATTCCCTTCTTTTTCACTAGTTGCTGAAAGAAGGGTGCTCATCAATGAAGCTGACTTCATTTTTCTAACTGATCCCGTCCCTTCTTATCACTCATATAGCAGCTTGCTCCCTTAAAAAAATTCTCACCCGCCTATCTTCAAAATTTCCCAATTTTTAACTGTTTTCCTTCTTACAAATATGCTTATGTCTCCTCCACCTAAAATAATTTAAAAAATGATTTCATTATATTTTATCCCAATTTCCTCTCCCTAACTTCCCTAACTCTACCAATCACAATATTCATTTTATTAGTCACCAAGAATTACATTTTGGTGGTCACTCAAAATTTACAACCTCAGAATCAACCTTCATTCCACTCTTCCTGACCATTTATGGCCAATAAGTTACAAATTCTTACTAAGTCTATCTCTCCAACATCTTTTACCTTTATATCTTCTCAACACTAACATTATTACACTAGGTTAGGCTCTTGCTGGGCTATTGCAAAAATGCCACCAACTTTCTTTTTGTCATTTTGAACTGAATGTCCTTATAAACATCTCAAACTCAACATGTTCAAAAAATGTAACTTATCCCTTCCCCCAGTAAATGCTCTCTTCTTTCCAACTTTCTAATTTCTTTTGGGGTACCATCAACCTTCTAGTCATTCAGTTTTGTAGCTTTAGTCATCTATTCTCATTCTCCCTTAGTCCATATATCCAATCAATTGCCAAATGTTTTCATTTCCATTCACACAGCATCATTTCTGTATATATATATATATATTTCTCTCCAATCACTTTAATTCAAGTCCGTAAGACTTCTTGTCTTGACTATTACAATAGTTTTCCTGATTCAAGGCTCCTATCCATCCTTCTTGCTAATATGATTTTCCTGTGCACAGGGCTGTGTGCTTCCTTGTTACCTTTAGGATCAAATGAAATTTTCTTTGTTTAGCATTTAAAATTCTTTACTACTTGATCCTTTCTTATCTTTCTATTCTTCTTATACTTTACTTACACATTCTATGATCTAGCCAAGAGAACCCACTTAATGTTACTTACACATAGCAATGTATCTTATGTCTTCATGCTGATTCTCTCTCATAATTAGAATGCCCTTCCTCCTTTTATCTACCTGTCTTTTTCAAGACTCAGGTTTTTCAAAAGTGATCTCCTATCAGAGGTTTTATCCAAGTATCCTAACTACCAGTGGCTGGAACCTTTCCTTATAAGATTACTTTACATCTGATCTGCATCTGTTTAAATGGAATTATTTACATATTGTTTCCCCACTGGAATGTAAGCTCTTTAAGGGCAAGGACTAATTTTGTCTTTCTTTGGAATCCTAGCATTTAGCATAGTGCCCAGCACATAGAGAATACTTAATAAATGCTTTTTGGTTATTAATTAAATAGCTTCCTAACTGCCTCCAATCTTAACCCTTTCTTATCTCTCTTCTATATGGCTGTCAAATAGATATACCAAAAGTTCATATCTGACCATATCACTGTACTACTCAAGAAACTTCTTCAATTGTTTCCTGATGATTCTAAGCAACAGGCAAAGTCATTTGCATCAAATCTAAGACCTTTCTCAACTGAATTCCAAACTGCCTTTCCAAATGGATATCATATTCGTCCCCCTCATATAGTCTATGTTCCAACCCACTTGCTCTTAAAAATAATTTTATTATGCTTTTTTAAAGCTTCCAGTAAGTTTCTTCTCTACTGCCACCTTTTACAGATCTTCCCTCTCTAAAAGTTCAAAAATCAATTATTTTTTGCTAAATGTCCTACCTGGGATGGTGATAAATATAAGAGTTGTGTAGTTAACTCCTTGATGAAGTAGTGGTCTATAGGAAGAGACTCTTGATGCTTTATAAATTTGGGCTTGATTTATTTTTATTTTATTATGTCTTTTATTGTATAAATGAATTTGTTCTATATTTGATGCTTTGTGAATTTGAAAAGTTGTAAGGGGAGCTGGTGCTATAATAGAAGAAGTATCAGACATCGAAATCCTGAGATTGTTAGGGGTTCAGGACCTAAAAAAATGAGACGTTCCTAAACTGTACTTAGACCTATAATGTTGGGAGAAAATGCTTCAAGTAAAGATTATTTATATATGATCAAATTCAATGGAATCATATCCTTTGAAAAGGATGGCCTATAATACACACACACACACACACACACACACACACACACACACACACAGATATGTTGACTCAAGCATCTTTCAAATACCAGTGTGAAAACAACAGTTTTTGTTAACAGCCTACCAAGAATATTAAAAGAAAATTACTTGGGATTCTATGATATCATAGGAAGCTTATTATATACTATAGCAATCAGCTATCTAATAAAATCTCAGAAAGGAAAATCATAATCAAAACCACTATAGTGAAACAGAGATACCAGAAGTATTAGGATTAAATGATTAAAAGGAGGCTTCTATTTTAATTAGAAAGATGGTCAAGTAGTTAGTTAAAAAAGAAGGAAATTAAGGGAGAAAAATAAATACTGATTTTTAAATTACCAAAAAATATTTTGGCTAAGGAGAAAAATATTCATTCCTAGAAGATGAAAATTGAAAAGGAAAAGTGGGAGAAAAAAATGGCTCATTAAAGATGTTTAGAATTAGGGAAAATGTTAAGAAAATGTCATTTTTTTTTCATTTGACCCCTACATATTACAAAGCTGAAAGAAGATAGCAAACAACATGTGAAAAATTATATCCTCATTATTTGTCAATGCACTGGTATGCATAAATGAAACCTATTTTTGTTCCTTCAACTGTACTCAGATTGGGTAATCTTTATGCACTGAAAGCACATGCTTCTTCATGCATTGGTGCATGCTGATAGGGTTGTCTTCTTTCTAAATTATCATCTGTTTGCCTGTGCAATTTCCATGAGCAAATATGGGTATTTGCACACGCAAATGGATGTTCCTGCAAATAATATAGGCTCTGTATAAAGGGAACATAACAAAGATTTGGCTATGTATAGTTAAACACCCTGTAACAGCGAGACAGATTTTTGGAGAAATCCTCACTTAGGAAGCAAAGTTAACGAGATCCCATAAAGACTTATAGTTCAATTAGCAAAATAGCCACTTAAAAAGGAAATATTAGCTAGCATTTTTAGGATTTGGAGTAGTTAGAGAATGCTTCCATAGTATGATTGCACCAGAGAGTTGGAAAAGCTAACTGATAGCTCTAAAGTATTTACTAATATGTTTTGGATTTGAAGTTCATACTATGTCTTTCAATTTGCCTTTTAAATCATCTTTTTATTGGCATATAATTACAAAATATGGGAGTAGGAGACTAATCATCCAGGAGTTACATTGCTACACAATAGCCAAAAAAGCAAAAGATTATGAAAATTAGCAAAGACTAGTAATTACACAAAGCTAGGCTTCCTCTCAGAGGACATGTATTATTTAAATACTTCAAAGGATCTATCTACAGTTTTTCTAGCATGATATTCAAAGCCAAATGTCTCACAGCTACTTTCCCTTTCTCACATATATACATGTACCTCACACATATATATGTACATGTACCTATATATACATGGGCCATAGATGTTCAGAAACCCTTTGTGGAGATATTATCTTAGGCTTCTCAGAATATTAGTTACTTGTCTTTGAATATTTTCTAAACTTCTCCTGTCATCAATTCTTTGTACTTTACCATATTGTAGATTTTGCTTTTATTACACACTGAGTTAAACTTATTATTATTATTATTTTGGTTTTTAATTTGAGTTCCTATAATTCAATTCACACTCAATTTCTTTTAAAATGTAAATGAGAAAATTAACCAATTTAGGATCATGAATTTAGGTTTGGAAGGTTCCTCAGAGATCCTGGAGTCTAATTCTCACATTTTATAGATGAGAAAACTGAAACCTATTGAGATTAATCACTGGCCCAAGGTCATATATCAGGTAAGCAAAAGAAATGAGGATTGAATCCATGTCTATTGATGCCAAATCCAATCCTCTTTCCATTTTATCACATCATCTCTTCCATTTTCATGCAATAGATAGACCAGTCACATATCTGACAAGTATGTAAAAAGCCAGATTGAGCCAAGATGATAACATATAGCCAGTTAGCATAGTGAAGAATTAAATCAGTAAACTGTTTAGTCAGTATACAGTGATATTTCCCCAAATTTTCTAGTGTGAGGACTTCTCTAAAATTTCATAGACTTCCATTCTAATGTTATTTTTATTATTGAGAAAATAAATGACAAAAAGCTAATATGAAGTCAATAAAAGTGGAAGAATTTTAATTTTTAAATCATGGCAGCAGCCACATTTATTAGAAAAACTATATCTTTATATCTATATGCATGTTTGCATATTTATACATACACAATCCATTATATATATGTGTGTTTGTATGTGCATGTGTGCGCAGTGAATGACGTTCAGAGAAGGTTTGCTTGTGTATGTCTAGATTCCTGGGATCTTGAAATAAATTTATTGACTCAAGTTTGAAACCTCTGATTGACAATGTATTCAATACCTAGTTTAATTCTTCCCCCCACCCTCAATCTCTTAGGGTTGAGTACTCAACTTGGACAAAATAGTATAAATCACAGTGATAGACACAGACTAATTAAAAAAATATTTTCAGCAAAAACACCATCAATGTATTAGGAGATGAGATGAAGTTCTTTCCATGTAGTTATCTGCATTCCATCAATGTAATTTTCATATATTTTATTCAAACGGGATTTAATAATTAGTTCATTAATAAGAAGAACTATGCAATGTTTCCAGTATTTCTGTGAATTAAAAATCTTTTTTCTGGAAATAAAATATTAGGAAAGGGAGGATTATAGTACATTATAGAAATGTGGTCTTCAGAAAACACATAAGTAAACTAGACATTTTGTTACTCTACATAGTTCTTTTCTTCTCCCTTACCTCTTTCCCCTTTTCTTTCTTTTTCTTTCTCCTCTTTCTCTTTTCTTTTCCTTTTAATTGACTCTTCTTCAGACCCATTCTGGTGCCAGCTCAAACCAGCTCCAGAGTCAATTACTAAATTTTCACTTTGAGCATTTATACATTGAAAATAGGCACTCACTACAAAACAGAACTTGATTATTTTTTTTATTGTCAAAACTTACAGAAGTGTTGTTAATAGTGAAAATTAAATTAAAAAAATATAACACTTTTTTGGGGACGGGCCAAAAGGGAAAGTATGTTGCTAAATATTTATCAGCACATCCCTGATCTTATTTTTCATTTCTAATCAGCATCAAGGTAAAGGATAATCAACATTTGTATTAGTCAGGGCTCTGTGGGGATGGATGAGTGAGGAGAAAACAGATGCATCCTAAACCCAGCTCCTCCCTTCCCCTAGCTCAAGCAGTTTTTCTATCCATAAAATGAAGGCATTTCAAGTGGCCTCAAAGGTCACGCTCAGGAGCAGTTAATAATCATTAGTTTGTAGATCATTTTAAAATCATTATTGTTCCAATCATGTTGATTGTCAGTTATGCTGACAGAATGAGCTAGAGGAATAAATGGAATCATTAGCAATGTAATAGATTGAATAAGGGCAGCCAGGTGGCTTGGTGGATAGAGTACCAGCTCTGGAGCCAGAAAGATTCATCTTCCTGAGTTCAAATCCATCCTCAATCACTTACAAGCTATGTGACTTGGGCAAATTACAATCTTGTTTGCCTCAGTTTCCTTATCTGCAAAACAAACTGAAGAAGGAAATGACAAACCACTTTAGCAATATTTGAAAAATCCAAATAATGTCATGAAGAGTCAGATATGACTGAATTGGCTGAACAACAACAATAAAGCACTATTGATATTATGAGACTGACTTAAGTACTACTTTAAAATTATCTCTGTGTATATTTATGTGTACTTTGGAGAGGAGAAGGAATTAGTGATAACTTATACTTCTCAAGAAAGGGTCATGGAAGACAATAAATGTAGGGTAAATGGGTTGTTTATGTGTTTATATACTAAGTCTATGTGATTCTCAAAAATATATACTTTGGAAAATGTACAATTTGACACAATAAGTGAGTTCTCATTACTCTTTTGTTTCTATATATGTTCAAAAGTTTTCTTATAAATGAAAACCCTGTGAAAAATGGCTAAAATCCAAGATTTCTTAGTTCTGTACTACCACATACTCTTAGATTTCAGTCCAGCTTTCAAGCCATCTCCTTTGTACATGTTTTTTAAAACCAGTCTAACATATTTAAATTTGAAGGGATCTTGACAATCCCTTGACAACTGGCTAGTCTGGATCATTCATTTTATAGTTGAACCAAAATAAGCATAATTGTTAATGAGGCATTTTCTCTTATTAAAGGTCAACCTTCTCCAGGAAGTTTGTTCTGATTCCATTGGCTTTAACAGATAAATCTCTTTAAATATCTTGTGACATTCTCCTTGATTTCTTTTATGGACTGACCATTTTCCTTTTTAAAAATTTTGGTTATTTATGCTTATTTCTACTCTGACATTATTTCATCTTTTCCCCTTTGAAGTAAACTTAGAATATGATCAAGTCTAATTCTTTTATTCCATATCTAGCAGGAATGAAAGGATAAATCTTTTTGACCAAATAGGTGAATTAACTACAACCTCTCTGACCTTTACCTCATGTAGGTAGATCCATTTCTTCCCAGTCTTTCTCAGGTGGGTCACAACTTTCCCTTAATCAAAATTCTCACTCTGTTGCTCAAAGGAAATGAAGTTCTTTTAAATCTTTCCAGGGAGAAGACAGTGATGGAAAGGGAAATTCCTTTAGATTTTGCATCACACCAAACCAACTCTTGCTCACTTAATATATCTCCTCTCATTAGAAAAATCCTGGCTCATTCTATATCCAGAATGGTTTGTGTTTATTAATTTTTTGTCTGCTTTGAAAGAGTTGTTATAATATGTATCAATAAAATCTCTTTGGTTTAGCCTGAGCCCACAGCTGGTAGTCCTAATGATTAGACACAATCTATTTCTCTCTTTCCCTTTGTATCCCTGGTCAACCATAATCTCTCTCTCATCTGTATTTAATCCCTCAGAGACATATAAATATATACATTTAGATACATTGAACTGTATGTTAGAGAAACTGATTTCTTTGGGAAAAACGTGGTAAATTCAGAAATGAAGAAACCTAATAAAATAAAAACATTGAGGACAAGATAAAATGATAAAAGGCACGAAGAAAGGAAAATTACTAATTTTATTCTTAGAAAAAAGAGACAACTGTTGCCATTCTGTATTTCTGTGTAACTTCTATGTAACAGTTCAGCAATAGTCTTTTCTTGGCATTTTTTCTCTCAGTCATTATAGTAGCAGCAGCTGCAACAATGGTACTGAGTGGTGTCCCAGTGTGGCTAGTCTCTTGAACCCTCACCTTTTCTACCTGTTGGGACACAATTGAAATCACTTGGATATAGAAATTGTGGCACTATGGTTGAAACCAACTGTGGCATGAAGAGATAGCAACTATCTGCCTCCTTATGTTAATACAGTTTCTATCCCTGTCCTGTTTTGGCAACACCATTTTCCTTTGATGATGATGAAATGGATCTGCATATTTCTCGTGTCTCCTGAGAATGCAATTCTTCTGTTCCCAGATAATTGGAAGGAAGCTATATATTTGACAGTCTAATGGTTCTAAGAAATGTGAAGAGAAAGGCATTGGAGTAATTTCTGTTTTCCAGCAAATAGTAATTCAAAAGACTTTCTATATAGAGGTATGATAGGGAAATTTGCCAACAAAAGTCTTATTGTAAGAATGTGATTGGATTTGCCCCTCCTAGTGAACTACATAGAATATGTGTAGATACTCTTGCCTATTTCAATCTAATGTAAAGAATGAGTAAGCCTACTTTTAGCCAAGAATGATGAAGGAGCTAGTGCAAAGTGATGATAAAAAGCCTTCTATTTTGTGTCAAAAGCAAAAACAAAAAACAAAAAAAAACAAAAAACCAAAAACTTAGTGACTCAGTAGATGCCAAGCTAGAATACAGTATACGTGTAAAAATTTGAGTATCTGATGTCTGTCTTTCTTTCCTAGAACTTTTTGTAAAAGAGGAACTACTGTGATTTGTGTAGGTATGAAAAACTGACTTTTTTCCCCCACATGGCTTCCATGCATTTCTAAACATGATTCCTTTATCTCTCCTTTCTGTTTTTCCTTTCCTTATTTTAGGTGAATTATACTCTGAGATGGCAGCACCAAGATGACCAGATCTGTGAAAGCTAATGAAGAAGGAAATACCTGTAGATAGAAGTGGAAAGGACTAGGAAAACAGTATCAACTTGTTACAGAGAGAATATCTGTTTTAGACAGAGAGTCTAAAAAACACCTCAAATTCCAGAAGATAATCCCAAATAAAAGAATCTTGTGGCTATCCCACAAAAAGATAAAATTATTTCCAGGGTCAGGAATTGGGAATGTACATTTTTATCCTTTGGCCACATTTTCTACACCTTATTCTCATTGCACTTGAAGTTCTCTCCAAGAACCTCGTGTATTTAAGAAAAGACCATGCCCCCAAGTTGGAAGGTAATGTTTTGTAATTAATATTCTTTCTAGGTGTTCTCAATAAATATTGTTTTCTAGTCACTGATTAAAAATTGAGGGTTAAATAGGAAAACATCTATTTGTACAAAAATATTTATACTAGTTTTTTTGTTGTGCCTAAGAATTAAAAATTGAAGAGATGCTCATTAATTGGGGAATGACTAAACAAGCTATGGTACACGATTGTAATAGGACATTGTTATGCCATAAGAAATGACAAGCAGGATGATTTCAGAAAAACCTGGACTTACATGAACTGATGCAAACTAAATTGAACAGAACCAGGAGATCATACACAGTAACAACAATATTATCCAATAAAGAACTGTGAATTACAGCCATTCTCCGAAATACAATGATCCAAATAAATATCAAAAGACTGATGATGAAGTATAGTATTTGCTTCTAGAGAAAGAACTGATATTGATTGAACATAGATGGAAGCATGCTATTTTCATTTTCTTTCTTTAATTCTTTTTATTGTATCTGAGTCTTTCTGTACAAAATAGCTAAAATGGAAATATTTTACATGATTGCACATATATAATCTATATCTGATTGCTTACCATCTCAGGGAGGGGGGAAGTAAGAATAGAATTTGCAACTCAAAACTTAAAACCAAATGTTAAAATTGTTTTAACATGGAACTAGGGAAAATTATATATATATATATATATATATATATATATATGTATATATATATATATATATATATATGCATATGCATATATATAACTTTCCTCAAATGTGTATATATGTATATAATTTCCCCCAATTCCATATGTATATATGGAGGACACATGAGATAAGGTGTTGTTAGTGGCAGTATTAGATGCCTCAGTAGTCAGCCACCCTCTGAGTACACAGCCTTCCAGTTCAAGTACAAGTGCAGTGAGTGAGCCCAAAGGGAATAAGAAAACTAATGCCCAGAGTTGTAAACAATTTGATTAAGGTTCACAAATAGTCACAAAGTGGCAAAGCTGGAACTCGAACCTAGTTCCTCTGACACCAAATTATTTTTTTTTTTAAGTTTCTGGGAGATGGAGATTAAATTGCATTCCTTCTTTGAATACTCAATGCAAGCCCCATTGAGCACAATAGGCACTTACTAAATGTTTGTTAAATTTAACCACTATGTTGCTCTTAATGTTGGAGTAGGAAGAATCAAGAGTTCTATTATAATCCCAGTTCTCGCTATCTGCAAGACCTTGAACAATTATCACTTTTAGCCCTCAATTTCCTGGATAAGAGCTTCTTAACCTGAAGTCCATGATATTATTTAAAAATATATATTTTTTGATAAGTACATTTCAATATAATTGAGTTTCTTTTAATCCTATGCTTTAAATTTATGTATTTTTTTATGTATCTAAAATCATTATTCTGGAAAAACGGCTATAGTTTTCACATGATCCAATATTAAAAAAAAAAAAAAAAAAAGAAAACATTTAAGAACCCTCTAGATTAGATGATCTCTAGGGCCCCTTTCAGCAATAACAATCTATGGGCATATGAGTCTGTAATTGAATCTCCAGGAGAGTTGCTTCATTGCTATTAATAAAAGTGTACTCTACCATTCAGCAAATTCAATTTTATACAACTGGATGTGACATAACATTGATTCCTTCCTTCCATGTTTCTCATGATCAAAGAGTACCAGAGTGTAATGCAATGGACAATCTATCAGAACTCAGGACACAAGTACTAGAGTCCCAATTAGGTTAAAGACCTTGGATATGTAACAAAAACTCTTTGACTTTCAATTTTCTCATCTGTAAAATGTATGAAAACAAAATAATAAACATGGTACCATGTGTCCTGGGCTTTAATCAGAGTTCTTTCCACCATGTTTCTCTGTATAACTCTAGGCACTTTCCTTTTCTTTTTTTCTTTCTTTCTTTCTTTTTTTTTTTTTTTTCTGAGTTTCAGGTTTCTTATCTGTAAAATGAGTTTGATTTGATTTAAATTATTTCTAAGGCACTTTCTACTTTGAAGGAAGCATAATATAACAAGAAGCAATGTATTATAGGAAAAAGAATGCCAGATCTTTAGTGACAAGACCTGGGTTTGAATCCCAAATTCTGCAGTGACTAGCTATGTATCATTGAACAAGATATTTGCTCAATTTCACTTGCAAAGTTGAGTTAATAATATTTGTACTATTTACTTTTCTCTCAAGGTTAAGTGAAATTAGTGCTTTTCAAAGTACCTAAGAAATGTGAAATTGATATGAGCTTATGTTTAGATATTCTAGTTCTAAATGTCTATAATTTGGGTGATGTTCTATTACCTTGGTATTTTTCACCTTTGTTTTGTAAAAGAGAGACAGGAAAAATAATTTAAGGCTTGAGTATTTTCATTCATAAGTTTGCCAATTAAACCTAAGTATGGGCAAGTAAGCCTTTTTGATGAGAAGGAGGGCACTGGAACTGTATTCAGTTAGGCTACTCATTTTGTCCATGTCCAAAAGCTATGCTATTACCCGAAACAATTAAGGAATAGGATGGAAAAAGTTGGTTATCAGTTGCCACAGTTGATAAGAGTTCTGGACTTGTCATAAAGACCTGAATTCAAATCTCACTCAGACAATTAGTAGTAGCTGTGTAACCATGAGCACATGGATTAACTTCTGTTAGTTTCCTAATATGTAAAATCCAGATGATAATAACAGTACCTAGCTTATATGATTGTTAAGAGAATCAAGTAAAATAATATATATGAAATACCTTTCAAACTTCAAAGTACTATATTATCTAGCTGTTATTACTATCCAATTTTATATACCAGCAACATTTGGAAACAAATGATGTTGTAGTACAGTTCAGATTTCTTTAGGTTTGGTTGCTAATTTATCTAATATTTGTTCTATCTATATTTTACCTATTTCCAAAACACACTTATAATGATCTTGTGAGATCTGTAAGGAACTCATACTACTAGAAGGCATATATTATATGTAAGATTAGGATGCATAAATTAAATGAAATATTTATGTATTTTCCTGGGAATACTAGTGACCTACACAGTTCACAAGAATATTGGAAAATATTTTGGAGATAGTAAAGACAAAAGATAATTTTGGGAAAAAACATATAGTCATATATACTTATGTATCCATACATTAGGAAATAAAGAATAAATGATCCCCAAACATTTATACTCATTTGTCATATGCCAAGCACTTTGCTAAATGCTAGAGATATGAATAAAAACACGTGTGATAGTCTCTCAACACATTTTTTCATATATCATGTGTTTGTACACATATGCACACATATGTGGATATAAAAAGGTGTTGAATAAATATGCATGTATAATACATATATCATAATATATGATATAAGACCTATTAACCACAAAAAAATCCCTAGTATTTTTATAGTATTTTAAGCTATAAAAAGTACTTTCTCTGTTTTAGTAGGAATCATTTTCCTCCTACTACAAGATAAGCAGTTCATTGATTAAGTCCATCAGTAGACATTTCTTGTTTGGACTTTTAATAGGATGAAGAGAACAGACTTTATTGCCCCTGGGAAATTGTGCAGTAGTGTCAGTAATCTCACGCTGTTTTATGTTACGAAAACCTATCTTTTGAATACCTGTGTTTTTTCAGTAATGACATGGCTATGAATTATAAAATATTACAATTTTGAGATACTCAAAATCATAGGTTCTCCAAAGAACAATCAATAAAATGATTCATGGAGAGGCAGCTAGGTAGTATAACTAGACTAGGAATCAGGAAGACCTGGGTTCAAATACTGTATCAGATACTTATGAGCTATATGTTAGCTCTTCTAACCTTAATTTCCTTATGTGTAAAATGAAAATGATAAGAACATCTACCTTACAGGGTTATGAGGCTCAAAGGAGATTGCATATGTAAAGTTTTTTTAAAAAGTAATTCTTAAAGTGCTTTATAAATGCTAGCTATTATTAATTGGGGTTAAATAAGCTACATCTACTTAACTACCAGCAAAAAATCTCTTGTCACAATTCATCCATCCCAAGAAAATGCATCGATGTCTATGTATATATACTTAGTTGTATATATATGTATAAACATATATATATATGCATACATTATAAAATTAAAATATTCTGATATAGATAATAGGGAAAGCTTTATACTCATTTTTACAAGAGCTTTCCAAGTTCTTGTATCTCTATTGCCCTATCAACAGTAGTGTTAGATACCCTTTATAGAAACAAAGTCACAGTGTTTTCAGAATTCCTTTTCAACATATGGTGACTGAGGAGCTAGGCTGGAAACATGACCCACATAAAGCATGACTTACTGAGTCTGTTCTCTGCACGGAACCATGCACACGCTTAGTTGGGAAGGTTATATGTTTATTTAATGACCTTTTCGGTGCAATGGTTTGGGGCTCTGCCTCACAAATGGCCTTTGGAACATTTTCACTTTTGCCTTTTACATTGTAACTGCAGATGTGATTATGCTTTGGCAAAAAGAAACATAGATATTCTTGCATCTGAAGTTCTCATTTTACCCTAACAGAGCCTCAGTGCTTTGTCCTTCAATCCTCCTTTCAAAAACTATATTTTGTACTTTTTTCTTAATTACCTTTTTGTTTGAGATAAAGTTGAGTTGTCAAATTTGTTACATTATTCTTTTAAGTCTATGTCCTAATTTTCTAGGGCAACCTGAAATAAAACCAAAATACATAAAAGCAAAATTGCCCCTCTCCCCATTTTTTTGACTGGATAAATACTTCCTCTTAAGAGAAAATTTGTACAGTAAATGACTAGGAGCCCTATTAATCACTTAGCTAATTAAATAGGAATTATATTAAATGGTTTATGTTTCAAAAGGAAATTAATGATTATTTATTGCTTATTAAAAAGTGGCAATGAATTATTTGCTTCTTATCCATGTTGACTTGAAATCTCTCAGATGCTGGTGCCTTGTGGAGAATGTGACTCTGTTTCTATTTTGCTCTTACTTACATTAAAAAGAAAAGCTGTTCCATATGGTCAAAAGTAAACCCAGCCCCAAATAAATAAGTGAAATAAAACACAATATAACTGACAGCAAAACCACGGTCCTACTGACACTATGATTTCATTCTCTATGAAATCATGTCCATTTCAGTGGGTTCTTGTTGCAATAAATGTGGCTTAGCAAAACTTTTATTCAATAAGGAAAGCTTCATAAATATAGAGTTGGTGCATTTTACTTGATCTGCCACATAAGTGCATTTTGTTGAAACATATCTTAAAATAGCTTATGAAGACATCCCCATATATTCAGAATTACTGTACTTGCAGAAAAAAAGCAGCAGTAGTCTCCTGTGATTCCTTTAATCATGAGCATTAAAGAAAAGTCCTTCTGAGCATCAGAGGCTGCTGACTAAAGTTAACATTTTCTTGCTTTGCTAACAGTGCTGCTAGCTATGTTTTTCCACCCACATGATGCTGATGCAAAGTGACATTCGCACCTGTTTGTCACCATCTTATGGTAATTAGCAGAGTGCCCTAAGTAGTAACGGGGCCATCACATCTAAACACAAGCCATTAACATATTGCAGCAGTCATCAGTGGGAAAGCTTTTGGAGCTGGTAGATTTGCACACTCTAGCATACCTTGGCTCAGTTCACAGGACTCTCTCCATATTGGGGTCACTGGGGATGGGAGAAGGAAATGTGGGATGTAACCAGTCAGGAGTGAAAGAATACATTTTACTGCAGGTTTACTTTCATGTATTATGCATGGCCTTCAAGGTCACTGCATGATCATTTATAAGATTTTAATGAGATATCAAAGTGGAAAGAATGGAATGTAATTAATGTGATCTTATTGAAAAGATAGATACAGGTAGAAGAACAGGCCAACAGTACCACAGCAGGCTACCCAAACCAAGAATGGGGGAGAAAACCAGGTATTTTGCAAGTATCACATATTGGAATGTTTGCCATGTTGCAAGACATCATTCATTCTAATATGGATTCTTGCTACCAGAGGCCCTTGAACTCTGTACAGCAGCACAGCAATTCCTAAAATTAAAGAACACAATATAAGATTCTGTAGGAGAGCAATGATAGGGTACTTGAGTTAGAGTGTGCAATTCTTCTCTAAACCCAGAGGAGGTAGATGACCTCTTACAGGGCTTCAAGAGGAAGAATTTCTATTTAAGCATGGGGATCATCTATGAATCTTTGGAAAAGGTCAAAAGGTTGGCTATCTTATACTTGTGAGCACTTCATTCCCCAGAAGGCATTTTGTTCAACATACAGTAAGGCCTCTTTGAAGTCAGTTTAGTTTTCTGCCTCTTTTCAACCAATAAAAGTTGCTTTGCTGTAGTGCACTCAGAGCAGGACATAATATAGTTAAACCTTGATTAACAAAACAAAGTCAGCTCCCTGGGATTCTCTAGCACATATGATTATTTGGCTGCTCTACAATTTTAAGAGAGAAAGGGGCAGATAAAAACAAAGTAACTTAGTATCAGAGACTTGATTGAAAGCAAAGCAAAATGAAAGAATAATATTTGGACATATTCTGAAAGATTGATACACATTCCACTTTGTTCCTCATCTTAACATGAATTGTTAGCATCATAATATCATAGATTTAGAGCTGAAAGGGACAAACAGATGAGTACATTCAGTTTGAACCCTTCATTTTACAGATAAGAAAACAGAGTAACAGAAAGGTTTTTCTCCAGAGTTATGCAAGAAACAAATGGAAGGGCTAGGATTTGAATTCAAGGTTTTTTGCTTCTGTATCCATTTCTTTTTCTACAGTACCACATTAGCTCATGTTGCTGATGCAGGTTTCAATGACACATTGTAATTTGGAAAGTATAGTATTTTATCACCAAAGATTAAATAATGCTCTGTATAGTCTTTCTTAAGCATCAGGAAGGTATATACATTGTAGAAGGATTTTTAATCTGAAGAACTAAAACAAATAGAGTTATAAGATTGATTAGGAAGCTAGGACAGTAAGTCACACAATTCCTTCTAAAATCTAAAAGAAATTTTGCCTTCATTATTCTACATAAGCTATTTAGTTTTGCAAATGAACACTTCCTTGGGTAAGAAAAAATATGTGCAAGGTGAGCAGTAAAAAGGTTGATTTCATTTGTAGTATGACGTGGTACCTGGCTCATGGTACCTGCTTAATAAATGCTATTTTCCCCTGCCTATTAGCTAAGAAAAAATATCAATGTATTATATTTATACAACATAAAAAACCCCAACAAACTGAATTTGTCTATCTCAGTGAAGAAAAAAAACACGTCAGATGGGTTAATTGATCCTGATCAGACAAAACATTTAGTTGGGTAATTGATTAAATATTTCACCTTTTCTTTTTTCAAAGATCACTTATGGAGTTATATTAATATAATATTAATTAATTAATGCTTTTAATTTGTCTACAAGGTCCCCATAAAGAGTAAAACATTTTAGATTTATTTTACATGAAAGACATGGTATAAATACAACATCTCCTTAATGTTCCAAGATGGATATTCTATCACATAGCATTTTTGAATATACATTTATTATATAAAACTTTTGAAATATTATCTCTTTCTCCACTAGTATTCTTAAAAAGAGAAGCCAGGAAAGAAGTTGTATTTATGTGATTCCAAAATACTCAGTAGAAAAATTTTAAAAAAGTAAATCATTTGTTTGGATATTTTTCTATACAATAATATTCATGGTGTTTAAAGTTTAAATAGTGCCTTAAGATGTGTAAGGCAGGTCCAACTGGTTATCTTGTGATCTTCACAATAACTTTATGCTTCAAGTATTATTATTATTCATATTTTACATATGAAGTAATGAGGCTCAAATAGATAATTAACTTGATTGTAGTCACACAGCTAGGAAGTATCAGAGGCAGGATTTTGGTGCAAAATCTAATATTCTTTTTCTTTTCTTTCTTTCTTTTTTAAATCACCACATCTTAGCTTATTAGGACACAGACTTGAAAAGATACAGAATATAATTAGTGTCCCTGTAGTATAGTCAGAAGAACATGGTTTCTGATCTCAGAGGACTTGGGTTCAAATTTAGACCTCCTACTTACTATTCATTTGACTGGAGGGAAGTTATTCTACTTTCATCTATAACTTGGGGTTATTTAAAGGTTCAACTGAGCTAATGAAGAGCTTCTTTACAAACCTTAAAGCACTAGATTAATATGAACAATGATTAATTATGGACATTTTGTTATTTATATTTTTAATTAATTAACTGCCATCTAATTCTGGGCCACCTTGAATAGATGTTTAGACTAGATTTGACCCATGAAAATCATGGTGAAACACTCTTGAAGACTGAATGAACCATAGGCAAAGTTTAGGCAGCTCATTTTGTATTGAGAGTCAGAAGACAGGAATTCAAGTTCTGATTCTATTATCTGTGTCCTGTATGACATTTGACACACATAAAAGGAAGCTATGGAATTATATCTAAAACCTACAATTGTGAAACAAATCTGGAAATAAAAGTTCAGCTCTTTTTATTCTCAACTAAATATTTGGGTCAGCAGGATAAAATATCTCCATTAGAAAAGTTAGATTTCTTTTTTAAAAAAATTCTCATTTTAGCTTTCTAGATCCATCAAAATAGCTAATAATCATTTTGTTCCTAACAGTCTGAAATCACAAACACAGTCTTTTTCTGATTGATATTTTTCCATAGCTGAAACTGGATCAAATTTGGCATTTTAGGGGAAAAAGCAAATATTCATTTTTGGTCTAATCAACAAATCCTAGACAAGTGAGATAAAATAATTTAAAATTCATGAAGAAATCATCCTTCCATTTGTAAAAGGTTAAGTTCCCCTAAGCTATGAAAGAAAAACACCTTCTGAAGACCTGGGGAAGCAGTAAACATTAGTGGCAAGTGACGGGAATTGATCCTTCTTTTCTGTGCCTGTCATGTCTCTAAATTTTATTTCCACTATTTCTAGAATGCTATGAAAAGAGAGAGTTGAAGCAGGACTATGGCCTGAGGGCTGTGGTACCTGGGTCTCTGACTTTTCTTCAATTAGGAGGCCTCCCTGCCTGATTGTGAGATGTGCATCTAACTGGGGACTTGGATGGTTGCAAAGTATTGATTAGCCATAATGTGAAGTTAAATCTGAATAAAAAAGCATCGCGATCAAAAGACCTTCATTGGACATAGCATGCCCTGTAAGTCAAGGGTCTAGAAATTCTGATGAGCTCTGTTTCCTTTCTGTTGGAGAGAGATTTCCTAGGTTTACTTATAAAGGCTCTCTTGATAATGAAAGTCCAGTGGACCTTCTGTCAAAAAAGCTGATGTTTTGGGTTTGACAGGTGCTTGTTAGTTTTTCATCCCAGATCACTCGACATGCAGAGGAAACTAGAAAAGAAGATTGCTAATAATATGGTGTTTCATGAAGACTGACTTGTCACTTTCACTGGGAAACCAACTCTTGCACTCTTTTACACTAAAGGAAAACAAACTCTGGCTGGCCATGAAACTTCTATTTCCCAAATATTGGTCCTATGGCAATCTAATATGGCTCTCATGCAGCTCCAATTAGAGGCACCATTTTATTTAGAGCATGTACAAAAGCAGGCATAGCTGATTAAATAAATAACACATAAGCACAAGGCATTAATTTAAGCAAGTTTTCATCTTCAAAATTTTGTTACTGTACAATTTCCCTAGTATAATAATTTTAGAGATATACAAATCACTGTGTAACCTTGGATAAATCATCTAACTTTTTTTTTTTAACTTCAGTTCCCATATTTGTAAAAGTGATGAAGCTGGATTACATAATTTTTAATATCCCTTGTAACTCCAAAATATTATTATTGGAATCATATTACCTATGATTCAGTTAACATTTTGTAATTTTATGTGTTGTACTATTTCTGAAGTTTTTCAAATGTTATCTCATTCATCATTCACAAAGATTCTTTGAAATACAGAGAATTGTTTTTTCCTGCTTGATATGAAGAAATTAAGTGACTTTCTCAAGGTCATACAATCAATGGCAGTCATAATTTGAATTTTCTTATTTCTGGTTCAGTTTCCCATCTACTAGAATAAAACTAAATTATTATTTCATAACAGATGATGGATTTTTAAAGTCAATATTTAATATTTTTCATGTGCCATTTTGCAGTCTACCTTTTAGCAATTGCTGGATTTAGCTCTAATCTCTTTGAGGGCAGAGACCACTTTTTTTTCCCTAGTAGAACTCTTAAGCACTCTTTCTTCATTTGATCTCTGGGTACTTAATAAATACTTGTTAATATAATGAACAACCAGATTCGTTGTTTCTAAAATGAATTTCCTTTACTCCCAGATTTCTTTGAGAAGTCATTAGGAGTATAAAAACAGATGAAAAGATTACTGTTAGAACTGAGATAAGCCTTTCTTTAAAAAACAAATAACCACTCACCATGTCCACTCCCAGCATTATGCTGCCCTCTCCCCCTCCCTTCCCTCCTCCCCTCCCCCCCCCCCCCCCGCCCTATTCCCAGACTTAATTTGGACTTCATAACATTAATTCTGAAATCCCCAAATCCTGCTATTCTCATTTATGATGCTTTGATCCGAGGGCAATCATAGTGGGACTTCAAAGAATACTGGTTTTGATTTTTACTGTTAGCAATGGCATTTTCCCAGGCCTTAGATTCCTTTCTTTTCTGATGTGCATATTATAATTTCTTCCTTCCTTCCTTCCTTTTTTTTTTCTCTCTTTTTTTCTTTTTTCTTTTTATTTCTTTCTCTTTGCCTATCTCTCTTTTTCTTTCTTTTTTTCTTTCTTTCTTTCTTTCTTTCTTTCTTTTTTCCCCTCTTTCTCTCTCTCTCTCTTTCTTCTTCTTTCTTCCTCTCTCTCTCTCTCTCTCTCTCTCTCTCTCTCTCTCTCTCTCTCTCTCTCTCTCTCTCTCTCTTTCTCTCTTTCTTCTGGAAATCCATGCAGTTAGAAAGTAAAGTTATTATCCCTCCCCTTTCTCTCTCTCCCCCCTCCCCCCCCCCCCCCCATACACTCTAACCAGTCTCACTCTGCTTTAACTCTCACTTAATTAGGCAGGGTGTCTAAGGATACTGAGCCCTGGTCAGAAACCCCTCATGATTAAGTAAATTATCCCTGGTGGCCTGGATGTTGCAATCATATTGCTATTCTAGACACTGATTATATAAATTGTCTCTGAAAAGTGCTTATGCTCATTTAAGGCTTCTGAATATTCTCATCCAGGGTACATAGGGTAAACTAGAGTAGCCGTTGAAGGCAGTTTCACCATTTTAGATGTCTAAGCTGTCAGTCCCTCACTGTTTCCCACTCAGTGAAAGTCAGCTTTATAGCAGCATAAAATTTCAGGGCCAGGACTGAAGTAGTTGCTTCTTACTTTTGCCTAAAACATTCCTCTCTTCTGACATGTTCCCAATTTCACCAATTATCCACTGGAAATGCATGTCATCCTTCAAAAAATGAATTAATCACCCCCCAAATGCCTGGCTGAGGATGACAGAAGAGATAAAAGGAAGGTATTGTATAGTCAAACAATGTTACTTAATTGTGCTTTTTTTATTCCAGTTCTGGAAAAGCAACTAGCATATGGCTGCTATGTAGAGAGAGGAGTCCACATTATACACCCTGTGCTTCAGAGAATAATGTTTAACTCTGTCAGCTGAAAACTACCATATGGTAATATTTCACATTGGGCCACTCACACTTAAGAGAAAGACACAGACAAAGATCCTTCGGTTTTGTGCACATATTGATTGAAACCCCCTATTTGTCTCCCTTATCCTCATTCACACTGTCAGTTTCAAACCATCCATCACCCTATGATATTTTCTAAAAGCTGTAGTCTTCCTGGACATTAACCCAGTGATAATGGATGAAATGTCAGCAGAGATGTCAATAACAGTATCATATCCATTCATTCCCGCATCAGTGGATGCTACTGAACCCATAAACCCTTTGGAAGAAGCAGGTATTTAGGCATGAGTGAAGATTACTGGATTACTTACTTCCTTTGCTATCATTTCTGTTAGCTGGAGAGCTGGCTAGTCATTGCTTTGTAGTGTATAATTATAGCCAAGGGCCAGTCTTACTCAATGGTGAAATCCTACAGGGTAGAATTTCAGGGATCCTGCCAAGACCCTCCTGTCTTCACAAAATAGCTTTTGTACTTGTTCTCTAAATCCCATATTGAGGGATTCAATCTTTTGGCTTAAGGGTATTTGCCCCTATTATGTTAAGAATGCTTCTGGGAAGGCCTTTGTAGTTATTATTCAGTGGTTTCAGTCATGTCCAACTTTTTGTGACTCCTTTTGGGTTTTTTTTTGGCAAAGATACTAGAATAGTTTGCCATTTCCATCTTTAGCTCATTTCACAGATGAGGAACTGAAGCAAACAGGGTTAAGTGACTTGCTCAAGATCACATATCTGAGGCCAGATTTGAATTCAGGGAGATAAATCTTCCTTGCTTCTGGCCAGGTACTTTTCAATTGTGCCCCTGAGAAGGGCTTATCGACACTTAAACTTTAATGTAGGAAGCAGTGTAGTACAAGGGGAAAAGAATATTCTTTACAGTTAAAGGAGCTGAGTTCAGATTCTGTTTCTGATGCTTACTATCTGTGTGACCTTGGGTATGACTAGTAAGTGTCTGATGTTGAATTTGAACTCATGAAGATGAGTCTTCCTTATTCCAAAATCAGCGCCACTTAGCTACCCCATACCATATATAAGTGAATGCATTTGGTCCTTTCCTGAGACAAGTTTTGATAGGCAGGAGAGAAGTGGGAAGAAGAAGGTCAAGCAGAAGCTGAGCTGGGGGAAGGGAGAGGACTAGAAGGGGTATAGAAAACTGAGGTTAGAGAATAGGAAGACAAACTGTATTTCATTTGTGTCCCACCCTTGATTTTAGCTTTGGAATTGAAGACTAGAAGTGAGCTGGTACTGAAACTTTGATGTAAACAGGTAGTTGGACTATGGCTTTAATTTTTTATCAAATTCCATGAGGGATGTTTCTTTTAGGTTTGTTTTTCAAGGTCTTATGGTTCCTTCTAGGTTCAATTCATGATCTGTTTCCTTCATGAAGCTTTCCTTCTCTCAACTACCCCATTTCTCAGTAACCACTTCCTTTCCCCAAATTCTTGAAGCACTTATCAACAAACCATTGGAGAAAATCGTCATTGTAGGCTCTCTCGTCCGGACACTAGGATAAAAATATTTGACACCAAATGATTTAGGGGTTATTATATTTATTAATTCAATTCAACAAACATTTATCAAGTGACTATTATGCATCCTATGCTAAGTAGATCTGACTAAAGTCTCATCATCTATCCAAAATGCCTCCCATATAAGAGTATCCCTGGGCCAAGGAATCATAATATTTTAGGACTAGAAGTGAATTTATGTATTAAATACAAAGATACTTCACTAGCAGAGTCAGTTCAGGATGCATGTAGAAAAGGACCTTAGGCTGCCTTTTTAGAATACCTTCTAGAATACTTTTGGTTCTAATTTTACCCACCTTGAGGTTACTAAGGTTTTGAGCTGCTCAGTTAGAAGAACAACTTCAGTGAATATAACTTACTCTTCTGATTGTTTATGTCTTCAATGTTGGTCTACTTTGATGCCAGCAATGTGCCTGTATCACAAAAACAAGTTTTCAACCTTCCATATTTATCATCCTTTTGGGTTCTAAGGTTCCACTTTAGTTTATTGATCGTGAACTTACTTTTACCATCTATAGAACATTAATCTGACCTGATCTATACAAACTCCAGCTAATTTGCCTTCTTTGATAAGAAATCTCTTTGCTTCTGGTTATTTACCAATTCCTTTATGTGCCTTTGCCCAAGTTTTAGCTCAGAATCCTGAGAATTTATATGTGTACTACTTGAGCAAACATTTTTACTCCAAGTAAACAACCTTGACAATTGTGTAGCAGGCATATTTCCAGTCTTATTTCAGCAAAATCATGCATTTTTTTTTTTTTTTGCCCAGAAAAGTTACAGAAAACACCCCATGTGCATAAGAAATGGAACCCAAATTTGTTACATAGCAGTGTTCATATTGGGACAGCTTGGTGGCACAGTATTTAGGCAGTAGACCTGGAGTCAGGAAGATCTGAGTTCAAAACCTGAACTCAGTTTCCTCATCTGTTAAATGAGCTGAAGAAAGAAATGGCAAATCACTCCAGGATCTTTACAAGAAAACCGCAAATGAGGTCACAAAGAATCAGCTACAATAGAAATGAATGAATAACAATGACAAAAGTGAAAGTGCTCCTATTATCATTTGATATAAATTTCCCCTCTGAATGAATAAAATTAAATGAGTGAGTGAATGAGAAGTATTTATTAAGGGCTTATTATATACTACATGGCTTACTTACTATTCTAAGTATTGGAGATACATATGTAAAGGAAAGATAATCTAAGTCCTCAAAAAAGTTTATATTCTAAGAAAGGGAAACAATATGTATGGAAAATGGTGAAGAGTATTTTGATCAAGGAAGTCACAGGGATGGTTAGTGGAATTATTGAGTTGTAAATTGATATTACCTTTCAGAAACAATTTCCAGAATCAATACTGTTCCTGGAATAAGAGGTGGAAAGCTGGGGGGAAGTAAGCTCAGAATGGCTCAGGTCAACCATAGACCTTGGATAAACTAGATATAGAGGACTATGGAATATTCAGCCAATTAAGATGTCCCCATTGTGAGAGTTTAGTTCCTCTCGGCCATAGTATTTAGACATTTAATTTTGAATGTTCTACACCTGCTGCAGCAGGTTAGTCTAACAGGGAGATGGCCAGGGTGAAGCATACTAGTGGGGTGGGGTACAGCTGATGACAGAATATTAAACTAAACTATATGAATTTTCTGGAGTGGTTTGGCCTGAATTGCAACTTTCACATAAAAAGATTTTTCATAACTTTTGTGAAATGACAAAAGCCATGATCAAAGGCAACTGTGTAATTTGAAAAAACTTTAATGTTTATTTTTTTCTGATGAAAGAAACATAAGATAAAGTCATCTTCTAAAATAGATTTTCAGCATTCTGAAGGCAGGAATCTTGTCTTATAACTCTTTGAGTCTCTAATACCTATCACAGGACCATAGACATTTAATAAATGTTTGATGAAGTTGGTGATAATAAAGAGTGGAATTCAATAATATGGTAACTCATCTTGGACCACATCCAAAGGGGCTTAGTAACTAAAGTACCCAAAGGAGCTCATTATAAAGCAGTCTCATTTCTATCCTTTGGAGTCATGCTATGAGATTCCTTTAGAATTAAAAGATAGTGTATATATATATATATATATATATATATACACACACACACACACACATATATATATATTCATGTGTGTGTGTGTGTGTGCATGTGTGTGTGTGTGTGTAACTTTTACAAATATCCTGCTTCACAATTGCTCAATGCAGGAAATAGTATTTCTGTTTTATAGATGAGGAAAAAGGAATCAGTGAAGTAATTTGATCCTTATTAAAAAAACAAACAAACTAGTGAATAACAGCTAGGTGGTACAATGCATAACATGTTAGATTGGGAGTTAGTGAGGTCATTTACTAGCTGTGTTATCCTAGACAAGTAAATCACTTTTAACTTATCCTCACCTCAGTTTCCTCACCTGTAAAATAACTAGAAACATCCATGATTGAAAGAGGTTTGTCTCAGTTTCCTCATCTGTAAAATAAGGAGTTGAACTAGATGGTCTCTGAAGTCCCTTCTAGATCTATGATCTTATGATTCATGAATTATTTCTCAAATGACTATCTATGCGTAGTCAGGTCAATGACTTACTGAAACAAAAAAAATTATTGATTTCAAATCAAAAAGTAAAAATGATAAACTGTATGATTAAAAACAACTCCAACCTACCAGCCTTGAAGTCAGGAGGACCTAAGTTCAAATCTGGTCTCAGGCACTTAACACTTCCTAGCTGTGTGATCCTGGGCTTAACACTTAACCCCAAATGCCTCAGCGAAAACAAAAACAAAAACAAAACGATTCCAACCTAACATGTTCTTGCCAAAAAAAAAAAAAATTGGAAACGTATAAAAATAAAAAATTGACATAGATTATCATCATTTTCTTTTAAAAATTAATTCTTAAGAAGACTAAAAGAATCAAGAAATTACCTCAGCTAGCAAACACTCGATTTCAACAGCTAGAATCATATTGGTGCCAAATACAATACTGGTTTAGGATAGTATCACATTTAGAAAATCTTATGGAAAATAATAGTCTCATAAATATTGCTTCATAAATCCACATGAGGCAGTGGAATGGAAAAGGAAGTTCAGAGAAAGCTTTTCAGGAAATCTAACTAGATCACTTTGAGACCATTTAATGAATCTGGAGAGAACAGACAAAAGTAAGATCTCTTAAAAACTATAAAACCTCCTAAGTGGGAATCAGAATCAATCAAAGGAATTTGTTTAATTATCTACAAAGGGAAAAGTAGATGAAGAGTGTCTGATATGTGTAGTTGAATGAGTAACTCATTGAATTTTTCTATTGGAACATATATCTTAGACAAAGAAGAAAAGAAGTGGGATTGTTTTCCTTTATGAAACTGCAAAATTCATTTAATAACATCAGACCTTACCCCTTACCTTCAAACAAAGGTACATGTTTCAAAAATGATATTCTTTTATAGATACTATATGATTGTGAGTAACCTAACATGTAATGGATATGCATCAGCATGAATAGGCCACAAAATATTACTAGCAAAGTATTGCTCAGAAGTCATGTAAAGAATATCATCAAAATCATGTATAACAAATAAAAGATGTATTATCTAGGTAGCAAAAGCAAGACATGACTGATGAATAGCTTTCTTGTTCCACTGATTTTCTTGTGATATCAATAGACAGCAAAGAAATCCTTTCCTTTATTTGGTGGGCCCCCTTTGGAAGATTAATGGAAGAACATGGACAAAAGCCATATAGATTGTTAGACATGGAGGAATTTTGATTTCCATAGAAAGAGAGAATACTCAGATCAATGAAATAACAGATCTCTCATAGAACTATAAAAAATAGAATCTGTATCTAGATGTTACTGTGTACATAGATATAATACTAATGAAAGTGATATTGATGAACATATCCAGTGTACACTAGTAGATTTTGAAAACCTTAAATATCTGAGA
Source organism: Antechinus flavipes (assembly GCF_016432865.1). Classification (NCBI taxonomy): domain Eukaryota; kingdom Metazoa; phylum Chordata; class Mammalia; order Dasyuromorphia; family Dasyuridae; genus Antechinus; species Antechinus flavipes. The sequence continues at coordinate 123,817,491 of NC_067400.1, read as the reverse complement.
TAACTTGTTTTTAAAAATTCTTCATTCTTGGTCAATAACTTTAACTGTAATAACATAAAACTATCAAATGATTTTATGGGGTTTGAACTTTTAATTCTTTGCAAGTCAAGCAACAAACTTAAACTGCTGCACTAATGCCTATTCCATGAGTTTTTGCATGCAAGACTTGTAAATATAAATTATAACATACATATTATTGTGATATTCTAGTCAGGATGAAGGGATTGTTACTGTTTTGGGGGAGGAGAGGAACTGAAGAGAGAGAGAAAATTTGGAACACAATGTTTTACAAAGATGAATGTTGAAAATTATCTTTGCATAATTTTGAGAAATAAAATATTATTAAAAAATCTCTGCCCTCAGAGAACTTACATTCTTATGAAAAGAAGACAACATTTAAAACGCAGATGAAAAACAATGGTGGAATGGGGAGAAGATATAAAGCATGGTAGAAAAGCCCAGAGTGTCAATATCATTGCTAATTGGAGATCAAAGCAGGACTGGCTTGGACCTTTTTGCAGAGTGGAGAGTTCCAGAAGGAATTCATCAATGGGAGAAAAGAAATTACATACAGGGTTTGGTCATATGAAAGAGGCAGAACAAGTAGAAATTACTTACTGGGACTACTGTGGTGATAGAGATCAAAGGGACAGGTAAAAGACAGAGAGGTTTCTGAATGAAAGTGACCACAATGTTGTATTTGGTTATTTGCTTTCAATCAGGCATCATATATAGAGAAGAGGTTTGTCTTATTATTACCCTAAGCCCTAATATATCTAAATCTTTTTGTAAACTAATGTAGAGGCATCAAAATGCCTCAAATGAGATTTCTTGACTTTTCTACTATCACTAGTGACTCCAATCTTTCTTTATCCATGTACAGAGAAATTTTGATAGTAGATCACTTTCTTCTCAGCTCTAATCTTATATTATCATTTGCCTGTTGGTAAGTCTCATGGGCAGCTCAGACCAGCATGTCTCAAACTGAATTCATTATATTCCACTTCCTGCTCCATATTTGATCTCCCTCTTAATTTCCCTATTTTTGTAGCAGACAATACCATCCTTCTAGCCACTAAGTTTACAATTCTTGCAGTCATTCTTGAATCTGTTCTATCACCCCTTTTATTAAATCAGTTATGAATATTGTAGAATCTATTTGTGCAACTTCTTTGGGAACTGTTTCTTTCTAGTCACTCAGATAGCTTCTAACTTAGGTCCTTATTATCTCTCTCATGGCCAGTTGTAAGAGCCTGTCATGTGATGTCTCTCCTCTAGTCTCTCCCATCTCCAAACAATCTTTCATATAGTTGATGAACTGACCGTTTGTCAACTATCAATCTGACCATGTCATTAATTTACTAAAAAAAAAAAATGTTATTGATGTTGTTCAGTCATGTCTGGCTTTTTTGTGACCCCATTTGGAGTTTTCTTGGAAAAGATACTATAGTAATTTACTACTTTTTTCTCTAGGTCATTTTTACAGATGAGGAATTGAGATAAACAGAATCAAATGACACACAGCTAGTAAGTATCTGAGACCAGATTTGAACTCAGGGAGATGATTCTTCCTGACTTTAGGTCAGGCATTCTTTCTGTTGTAGTTGTCCCACAAAAATAATAAGTAACAATTACCACCCCCACCTGTCACCCCTTTAACCTTCCCAATCTTTCACACTTTTGTGGTTTTTTCCCCCCCTATATATTTTTTGTTTTAGTCAAACTCACTTTCTAGCTTTTATGTGCATGGGATATTCCATCTCCTACTTATATTCCTTTGCACTGGTATTATACCATGTCTGCCATATAGTTCCTTATCTTCTTTCAAAGCATAGTTCAGGTGGCAGCTAGTTAGGTGATGTAACACAATGGTGGGTCTAGATACAGGAAAATAGCCTCAGATACATATTAGTTGAGTGTCCCTGAATAGGTCATCTAATCTAGTTGTATTTCACTTTCCTCATCTGTAAAAGTGGTGTAATAGACTCAACCTCTCAGGGTTGTTTTGAAGATAAAATAAGATAAATATTTTATTGTTATTATTATTCTAGTATCTCTCCTGTTTTGAATGACCTCATCCTCTTAGAATGACTTTGTACTTTCTTATATGTGAACTTATCCCATCCCACACTAGAATGTAAGCTCTTTCAGGGTAAGGGTTATTCTATGTTGGTCTTTGTCCATTTTTGGACTGCAATGCCAAGCACATGTATGCACTCAATGCATATTGAATTAAAATGAGTGCCCATGTTCTTCTATTAGATTGTAGCAAATATTCTAAGCTAAACATTTTGTGTAAAAATTTTTTATCTTCAGATAAACTCTAGGAAAGAGGAATATCACATAAAAGCACTTTGTTCTTATGCCATCCCAGATTTGTGTTTAGATTTCCTTGCATTTGATCCCATACAGAAGGATGGAAGTTTTTCCATAAGACCCGCACTATAGATTTGGCAGCTTAAGGAAAACAAATAGCCTCAATATAAGATATGCTGATGCTTTGTCACTTCTGATACTGGAAAAGCTGCTGCCTCTACATTTTCTACACTTTTCCCCCAGCATAATGTTAAGCAATAGAACAAGGGACACTCTAGTGGACTCTAATGGTCTGATAATGGACCACAATAAAAGTTATGTGTCCCCCGCTGAAGGTGAAGGCACATAATGGTTGGTGAGATCCATTATCTGACCATTAGATGGAGACAATTGTTAAAATAAATTTTAAAAATGTTATTTTCACTCATTTCCCGTATTTTAGAAAAATAATTTAAGGAATTCCCCAAAGAATGGCTGGGGGATTTACATATATGTCTATGGTTTTATGTATACACATATCCTTATAAAGACATATGTAATTCATCTCATCTTACCTAATATGATAGAGAATGAGTATGGAGACACATCATATCCCAGCCATTAATTAGCCTTTTGTGTGTAGTAGAGGAAATAAATTACATAAATCAAAGAATTAGAAAAACAAAGATAGATATGGATTCACTAGGGATCAGCTCTTTGCTTATTCTCCCAAATTCTCTCTCCCTCTGACCCCAACACTTTACACACACACACACACACACACACACACACACACACACACACACACACACACATACACAGAGCAAAACATCTGATAGCTTTATTGCATATTCTGATGATGTCTCCTTAGGAGGAAGCTTTTGAAAGTACCAAGGCCTATTCAGTTACAGAGGTGGTGCGTTATCATTTCTATGTCTTAGTAATATTTCCTTAGCAATCAATAAATACATCTTTAGCCATTTTATTTGGCCTTAAGGGACTCCTAGTATTTGAGTTGTGTCTCCCAGTGAACATAATGGTATCATGATATCAATATCCCTTTTTCATAATGATGCACTTAATTTGAAAAAAAAAGACCTGCTCTCCATTCTCTTTGGGTGATTCCAGAGCTAAAGCAGGTAACCCCCTGCTGTCTTAGCATGGGGTAGTAGTATTTCAAGTGACTAAGCTCTAGCATGTAAAGTGGGTAAGAGATTCACTGTGGTCTTAAAATTGGCTCTCTGGAGTACTTTATAATTTAAAGATCAAAAGTTATTTATGTACCTGTGTTCTTTGAGAGAGATGCATATTGAAGCTCAATGTAGTGGATATCCAAAATGTTTGGCATATTCAATACAGGATTTAAGAAACTCTGGTCCCCCTGCTCCCAAATATGTATTCTTAAAACTTTTGTAATAATTATGCCTATATGAATCTTTCTCCTGTGCTTCAATTTTCTTGGTTTCTCTCATTTGCAATATTGCTTCTAAAATACACAAAAGACTTTTCTAGTATCTTGACTTATAAATTCCCCTCACTTTGGAGGGCTGTTGGTTTTACAGTTTTTAATTGTATTTTACTTCTAGATATTTATTGATTTTTTAAATAAAAATTTTATATTTTCATAACAACTGCTAATAAATGTATTTTGATGCTCTTAAACATGATCAGAGTATAGGATGTTCTGTCCATAGAAATTGCCATATATAAAATACTTGGATTAATGCTTTTCAAAGCAATTAATAAATTACACTAAGTGTTTAAAATTATGTTTAATCTTTTTTGATAATTCAGGGATACTTCAAGATTTTACTCTGCTTCAGGGTCTTGGCTATGATTCTTATTTGTACTACATGAGCTATATGAGAGAAATGCCTATTAATTGAGATCTGTTTGCTGGAATGATGAAGAACAGAAAGCTTGTTATATCAGCTTCCCAGGACCTTGTTCCTTTGTATGAATTTACTATGAGAAAAAGTCTCTTTCATCTTACAGGAGAACCCAAAAATTTATTTTGATTTCTGATTTGTGATATCACTGTATATGTTTTTGTTCCATCACTTATCATTATATGCTGATATTACTTCAGCTTTAAAGAACAGATTTCTTTTATATTTTCATACATTAATAGGAACTGTAAGGATCCTCAGAGATGATCTAATCTAGGTCCCTTCTTTTACAGAGAAGAAACTAAGAAGTTTATATTATATAAGGAAGATCATAGATTTAGAACTAGAAGGGACCTCAGTCACCTTCTAATTCAACCTATTTAATTTACAGATGTAGAAACTGAGGTTCAGGGAGGTTAAATGATTGACACCAAATCCCATTGATAAAAATCATAGATGAAACTTAAACTTTGCTCCTTTAATTCTAGATCCTCTGTTCTTTCCACTGTCCCAAGAAATAAAGGCAGTCTTCAGCAAAACTGAATAGATAGAATTTTAAAATATGCAGTAAGTTAAAAAGTAATCATTCCCAGTGTTTCTTCTTGCATACTCTATATTCTACTGGGGCCATCTCCAATCATTCTGATCTACATCTTGCCATTGGATCCAGGTGGCTTTAGATGAGAGAGTGAGACTGGTGGCCTTGCACAATCTTCTCTCTTTTAAATCCAATCCATGTACAAGTCATGGCACAACTTTCCTGATGTCATGAACCTATTTGAGAATGAAGGACAAATAGCAATATTCCACTAGGTTCATCTTACTTTCATGTAACAGGCAGCTTAGTATAAATGGATTACTGTTAGACCTAGAATAAAGAAGACCTGGATTAAAATCCTACCTAGATCATGAATTACCTTTCTCTCTGTATCTCAGTTTACTCAATTCATTAACTAGAGACCATATCTGTAATACTTAACTCAGGGGGAAGTTGTGAGGATCAGAAAACTAGTGCTTATAAAATGCTTTGCAAACTTTATTCCTTGGATATCTATAGCCTCTTCTTTCCCTCTTCCTCCCAAAAAAGTCTTACCACTGATAACTTTGTATATCCCTCAAATAGCGACAGTAATAATGACTTACATTTATATAATATCTCCAAAAAAAAAAAAACCTCACCACTGAGTCCTTTGTGTATCCCTCAAATAGCAACAAAAATGATGACTTACATTTATATAAGGCTTTATGGTTACAAAGTGCTTTCATGTATATTGTTTTGCACAGTTCTCCCAGACCTGTGAGTCACAGAGTGCCTCATCATTGTTTGACAGATAAGAAAACCAATATTCAGAGAGGATGTGACTTTCCAAAAGATATTCTACTCACAATCTGTTTATAGCTGCTTCTTCCTTCTCCTCCTTCTCCTCCTCCTCCTCCTCTTCTTCTACCTCTTTTTAATAGGGCTAAAAAGACTCAGAATTTGCTTTTTAGGGTCATTGTTACATACTTTCTTTTAACTAGTCAAATGTTTGATATTTTAAGAGCAGTTACTTTTTCTTTTTTGATTATTGACTTCAAAGATGTAATGTATGACATCTTGTTTCATTGCTTAACTTGCACTGACATTTCCTGAGCCCTTTCCTTAATTATATCAAAGTACTCATTTTTAGACTGCTCTTCTCTCCTTCCCCCATCCTCAGAGAGTCTTGGTTGTCAAACTGGAGTTGAATGCTATATTATCTTTAAGTGGCTTTGTCATGTGGCATTCATTATGTGCCCCCCTCTCTGTGCATATTATGTTTTCTGTCTCACATACCTGAAATCAACTTGATAAAACCTCCATCTCTATCACATGCTCAGTGAACAGCAAAACAAGAGCTAGTGTCCCTAGAGAATGTGGAAGCCAAGGACGGTGTGTTCCAACTTTACAATGAAATGCAGATTTCCCATTAAAAGACAACGTTTTTTTTTTTTTTTTCATTTCAAAAGGATGAATCTGATTTTATTTAAAAAATAACCCCTAATGGATAAATATGTAGCACAGAAAAAAATCTTATGCAAGAATATTCCTTGGCTCTGGGGCTAGAGCATTTTCATTTGATTATGAATTAAATAAAATTTCATTAACTTTGAGGTCTTGACTCTCAATATTTTGTTCTATGGTAGTCAAAATGAGTGTTGGAAAGCATGTTGGGTTCAATAATACTCCCTTTCTTGCTTCAATTATTCATTTCATTTGGGTTGTCAGTTAATGATAGCCTTGTGCAGACTGATGAATTTTCAAGAATCGCTCAGGATAAGAAGATGAAGAGGGATTGTAGTCTGCACCAGGGGAGGGAGTTATCCACACTGAGGAGCACAGATCTATGAAGCAACGTAAAATTATGCAAGAAATCTTTAGCTAATTGATATCTCTTCTTAATAACAACTTAGCCTTCCCTCACTTTTTAAATCTCCGTCCTTTCTGCCACGGCTGGAACCATTGAATATGCAGAACAGACAAATACTCACATGGCATAATTTGCAAGTCCCTCTGTGTTCTAGTTTGGTCACAGCCAGTTTTCTGGTAGTTCAAGTTAGATATTGGAACAAAATGAATACATTTTTGTAGGTCATTTAACAGTTAAGGAAAAGAGACTGACTTTGCTATATTGGAAGTTTAGTCACTGAGAACACCTTGAATCGATCTTCTTCAAGAAGGGAGGACAAGCACAAAAGTAATTGCTTATTTAGTTTAGTAAGTAAATCCCTCACCCCGATGATCTGCTCATTGTAATTAATTAGCCAATCATCAGAGAGTCCCTGGGACTCAATGTAATCTGGGAATTAGGAAGTGATATCAAAAGCCTGAACCTTAGTATTAGGAATCAATCATGACTCACAGAAGGTGAAGAACCAAAATAGTTTCCTAAGTGTTCAGAATGTTCAGAGATTAAAGTGAAACAAAACATAGAATCAAGGATTTTTTCAGTAGTGTTATATATGTACAGAATATGCATGACACATGTACATTGATATATATATATAGTGATCAGTATAGGATTAGCTGGGTTAAATTTCTTTAAAAAATATTTTATCTTTCCTGATTGCATGTAAAGCAATTTTTAAACACTTGTTTTTAAAACTTTGAGTTCCAGATCTCTTGCTTCCTGCCCCTCTTCCCATTGAGAAAGCACATATGAAATTGTGCAAAGCATTTCTACAAAAATCGTGTTGTGGAAAAAAAAAAACCAGATTCCTCCCTCCCTCCCCCCCCAAAAAAAAAACCTCTCAAGAAAAATAAAGTTAAAAAGAAGCATGCTTCAATCTGTATTTAGATTTAATCAGTTTTTTCTCTAGGTACAGATAGCATTTTTCATCTTAAGTCCTTCAGAGTAGTCTTAGATCATTGTATTCCTGAGAATAACAAAATCTTTCACAGCTGATCATCCCTCAACATTGTTATTACTTTATACACAGTATTTCACTTTGCATGAGTTTATGGAGGACTTTTCAGGTTTTTCTGAGAGAATCCTGCTCATCATTTCTTATATAAGAATAGTATTCCATTATAATCACATAGCACAGTTTATTCAACCATTCCTCAATTGATGGGCATTCTCTTACTTTTCAATTCTTTACCTCAAGAAAAGAACTTCTGTAAATACTTTTTGTATATATAGGTACTTTTCTATTAAAAAAAATCTCTTTTGGGTTATTTGCTTAGTAGTGGCATTGTTAGATCAAAGAGTATGCATGATTTTTTAGCCATTTAACTAAAAGAAATAGATAATATCTTTTGATAATTTATCAATTTAACTATGACTTACTTTTTCATATAAATTTGACTCAGTTCTCTCTACATTTGAGAAATGAGGCTTTCATTAAAAAAACTTGCTTCAAAATTCTTTTCATAATTACCATAGATAACTGCATTTCCTGTCCATTTATTTTATTCTCTCTCTCCTTTCACTTTGTCTCTCTTCAAAAATGTTTTGCTTCTAAACACTCCCTCCCCTAATGTGCCTTTTCTTCTATTACCCTCTCCTACTCTCATATCCCCATTTCCCTCCTACTTTCCTGCAAGGTAAGATAGATTTCTATAGCAATATTGAGTGTGTATGTTATTTCTTCTATGAGCCAATTCTGAGGAGAGTAAGATCCACTCCTCTCCTCCCATCTCCCTCTTCCTTTCCACTGTAAAAGCTTTATCTTAGCTCTTGTGCAAATAATTTATGCCATTCCATCTCCCCCTTTTTCTTTCTCCCAGTTCATTCTTCTTTCACCCTTTATTTTGTTTTTTAGATATTATCTTGTCATAATTAATTCACAATTATGCCCTTTGTATACATATATTCCTTCTAACTGCTCAAATAATGAGAATATAGTTTAATTTATTTACATTCCTATATATGAGGATGATATTTGTATCTCATAATTTTTAAGTCCCTTGTTCCATTTTCTGATCATCCCCTTAAGTGTTTCCTGAGTCCTGTATTTGAAAGTCAGATTTTATATTCAGCTCTTGTCTTTTTTATCATAAATGCTTAAAAGTTCTCTATTTCACTGAATGTCCACTCCTCCCCCCAAAGAATTATACCCATTTTTGCTGGGTAAGTGATTATTGGTTATAATCCTAATTCCATTGCTCTGTGAAATATATCACATTCCAAACCTTCTGATCCTTTAATATAGAAGCTGTGAAATCTTATGTTAGCTTGACTGTAGCTTCACTATACTTGAATTGTTTCTTTCTGGATGCTTGAAATATTTTATCCTTAAGCTGAGAGTTCTAGAATTTAGTTGTAATATTCATAGGAGTTTTATTTTGGAATCTCTTTCAGGAGATGATCAATGGATTCTTTCAATTTCCAATTTACTCTCTGGTTTTAATACCAGGATACTTTTCCTTGATAATTTGTTGAAAGATGATATCTAGGCTCTTTTTGTTTTTATCATGGCTTTCAGTTAGACCAATAATTTTAAGATTATCTCTCCTGGATCTATTTTCCATGTCAATTATTTTTCAAGTGAGCTATTTCACATTGTTTTCTGTTTTTTCATTCTTTTGGTTTTGTTTTTATTGGTTCTTGATTGCTTTATTGCTCAATTCTAATTTTCAAGGAATTACTTTTCTCAATGAACTTTTGTACCTCCTTCCTCATTTGGTCAATTTTGCTTTCTAAGGCATTCTTCTACTCACTAACTTTTTGTATTTCCATTTGCATCACTCTCATTTCTCTTCCCATTTTTTTTTCTCTACCTCTCTTACTTGATTTTCAAAATCCCCTTTGAATTCTTCCATGGCCTGAGACCAATTCTTATTTTTCTTGGAGGCTTTGGATGTAGATTTTTTACTTTGTTATCTTGTTCTGAGTGTGTATTTTGATTTTTTTCACCCTTATAACTTTTTATGGTCATAATCTTTTTCTGTTGTATGCTCATTTTCTCTGCCTATCATTCTGCTTTTAACTCTTTGTTAAAGGAGGACTCTGTTTCCAGGATAGAGAGAGTATTGTTCCAAGCTTTGGGGGTTTTGTGCAGCTGTTTTCAGAAATCCTTCTAGGAACCTGTACTGTGAGCCAGCTGCACTGCAACCCAGAGCTGAGTATAGACAAAGCAACAGAGTTTTGCCTTACTGCTATCAAATAGATTGCTATAATCTTTTTTCTGCTCAGCTGTTTATTCCCTTATCTGTGAGACCTTTGGAAGCCACCAGTGTTATTGCCACTGCTACTGCTGCCATTGCTACTACTACCACAGCTGTTGGATTCAGTAGTTCCCAAAGTCCTCTTCTGGTTTTCTGGGGCTCACCCCACACTCTAATGTCATAAACCTCTCCTGCTGATCTTTCAAATTGTACTTGGAATCTGTAGACTTAAAGATCTGGAAACACACTGCTGACACTAATTCAGAGGCCACTAGGTCTGCTTGTTTGCTTGCAAGCCTGTGATATTACTGCACTCCAGTCCCAATCTGATACAACAGATCTTTCCTGATGACCTACATTGTCTTTCACTTGAAAATTGTTTCACTCTATCTTTTTGTGGATTCAAATACTCTAAAATTTGTTTCATTTCTCATTATTTAAATGTTTTTGGAGGGATTTGGGGGAGAGCTCAGATGAGTCTCTGCCTTTACTCTGCCATCTTGACTTTGCTTCCTGGGTTCAATTTCTTTCTTCTTCTTTTTTTTTTATTAAAACTTTTTATTTACAAAACATATGCATGGGTAATTTTTCAGCATTGACCCTTGCAAAACCTTTTGTTCCAAATTTTTCCTTTCTTCCCCCCACCCTTTCCCTTAGCTGGCAGGTAGTCCAATTCATGTTAAATATGTTAAAATATATGTTAAATTATACACACACACACACACACACAGACACAGACACATTTATACAGTTATCTTGCTGCACAAGAAAAATCAGATCAAGAAGGAAGAAAAAAATCTGAGAAAGAAAACAAAATGCAAGCAAACAACAATGGAGAGAGTGAGAATGCTATGTTATGGTCCACACTCTGGGTGGTAGATGGCTCTCTTCATTACTGAACAAGTGGCATTGCTTTGAATCATCTCATTGTTGAGGAGAGCCAAGTTCATCAGAATTGATCATTGTATAGTCTTCTTGTTGCAGTGTATAATGATTTCCTGGTTCTGCTTATTTCACTTAGCATTAGTTCATGTAAGTCTCTCCAGGCCTCTCTGGTGGTCATTTCTTACAGAACAATAATATTCCATAACATTCATATACCCTAATTTATTCAGCCATCCTCCAATTGATGGGTATCCATTCAGTTTCCAGTTTCTTGCCACTACAAAAAGGGTTGCCACAAACATTTTTGCACACATGGGACCTTTTTCTCCTTTAAGATCCCTTTGGGATATAATCCTGGTAGAAACACAAATAGCTCTTTGATCCACAAACAGCTGGATCAAAGGGTATGCACAGTTTGATAACTTTTTGAGCATAGTTCCAAATTGTTCTCCAGAATGATTGAATCCATTCACAGTTCCACCAAAAATGTATCAGTGTCCCAGTTTTCCCACATCCCCTCCAGCATTGGTCATTATCTTTTTCTGTCATTTTAGTCAATCTGACAGGTGTGTAGTGGTATCTCAGAGTTGTCTTAATTTGCATTTCTCTGATCAATAGTGATTTGGAGCACCTTTTCATATGACTACAAATAGTTTCAATTTCTTCATCTGAAAATTGTTCATTTCCTTTGACCATTTGTCAATTGGAGAATGGCTTGAATTCTTATAAATTTCAGTCAATTCTCTATATATTTTAGAAATGAAGCCTTTATCAGAACCTTTGAATATAAAAATGTTTTCCCAGTTTATTGCTTCCCTTCTAATCTTATCTGCATTAGTTTTGTTTGTACAAAAACTTTTTAACATAATATAATCAAAATTATCTATTTTGTGATCAATAATGATCTCTAATTCTTCTTTGATTGCAAATCTCTTCTTTTTCCACAGATGAGAGGTAAACTATCCTGTGTTCTTCTAATTTGTTTATAATATCATTCTTTATGTTTAGATCATGAACCCATTTCAACCTTATCTTGGTATACGTTCTGGGTTCAATTTCTTGAAGGAGAAAAGCATTCTGGCATGATGAATCAGGAATATCAGTATAGGAAACTCCAGGTATGGAATATCTTTTCTTAGATTAGATCAGAAACAACTCTGCAGATCGTAGCTTTAGAGGACTGCCTATAGCACTTCATTTGGCCTTCTACTTAGCCAATAATGGTGAGAGAACAGGCATTAAACCCATGTTTTCTTGATTCTAAGGCCAGTGTACTAAAGGCTACTTACCACCATGCTGTCTCTTCTCTAGTTTAATACCAAGTATATAATTTTTTTCTAAATAGTTATCAGAAATTTTAGACATAAAAAAGAATTATGCAGCATTACCATGTCAGAGAATAGTATACATTACCATGTCAGAAAATAGTATACTTTGTAATCTGGCTTCTGACCTTTATCATTTCACTGAAAATATTGTGCCCAAAGTAAATAATGATCTCCTAGTTACCAAATCCAATGATCTTTTCTCAATTCTTCTTCTTCTGAACTCTGGATAGCCTTTCATACTGCTGATCACTTTCTTCTCCTTCATAGTATTCTCTCTAGATTTTTGGGGCAACACTCTCTTCTGATTTTCCTTTTACTTATATGAATGCTTCTTCTCTGTCTCCTTTGTTGGATTCCCCTCCAGATCACATCCTGCACTCATAAGTGTCCTTTATACCTCTGTCATGTGCTCTCTTCTCTTCTTTATTACTTCATTTGGTAATCACATCAGCTCCCAAGGATTTCCTATTTATCTTATATATAATTTACACATTTGTTTGCATGTTTCTCTTCCATTAGACAATAAACTTCTTGAGGTCAGGGACTGTATATTGTCTTTTTCTGTATCCTCAGTGCTTAGCTCATGCCTAAAATAGTAAGTACTTATAAATGTAGGCACTTAACATCAAGGCTTGTAGAAAAGATGCAATTCCAGTTAATTATTTAAAATCCTAAAAGCTGATGCTGTTAAAATGCGGCATTCAATATGCTAGCAAGAAAAGCAAACAGTGACCACTGAATTGGAAAAATCAGTTTATGTTCCAATTCTAAAGAATAGCCTTGCTGATAAATATTCAAATTACTGAATAATTGTACTTATTTCACATTCCAGCAAGATTATGCTTGAAATTCTGCAATCAATACTTTAGAAATATATGTACCAAGAATGATCAGAAGAGCAACCTAATCTTTGAAGAGGCAGAGGAACTAGAGACCAAATTGCCAATATTCACTGAATGATGAAGAAAGTAAGGGAGTTATAGGAAAACATTTACTGTTGCTTCATTAATTATCATAATGCCTTTGATTATGTGGAGCACAATAAAATGTATCAAATCCTCAAAGAGATGGGAGTATTAGATCATCTTACTTTTCCTCTGAGGAATCTGTATACATCTAGGTCTAGAAGCAGCAACTGAAACTAAACATGGAACAATTGATTGTTTTGTTATTGGGAGGGAAATACAACAAAGCTATATATTGTAACATTATTTATTTGGTTTACATGCAAACATGTCACTTAAATGCCAGGATTAATGAATCAAAAGTCAGAATTAAGTTTGTTGGGAGAAATATCAACAATCACAGATATGCAGATGATAACACTCTGAGAACACAAAGTGAAGAAGAATTAAGAAGCCTTTTGATAAGGGTAAAAGAGGAGAGTGCAAAAGATGACTTGAAGCTTAACATTAAAACAGCAAGTAAGATGTTGGCAACTGGTCCTATAATTTTCTGGAAAATATAGGGAGAAGAAATGGAAGCAATGTTAGATTTTATAGTCTTGCACCTAAAGATCACTGCAGATGGTAAACACAGTCATGAAATTAAAAGATGCTTGCTCCTTAGAAAGAAAGGTATGGAATATCTGGACAGCATACTAAAAACTAGAGTCATTGCTTTGTCAATAGAGGTCCACATAGTCAAAAACTGTGGTTTTTCTATTAGCAATGTATGGCTGTGAGAGTTGGATTATAAGAAAAGCTGATCACCACAGAAATAATGATTTTGAATTATGGTGCTGGAAAAGATTTTTGAAAGTCCCTTTGATAGCAACATTTGAGTTAATATTTGAAGATATTTAGGCTATTTACTGGAATATCAAATACGAAATCTGAGACATAAATACTTTGGCCACATTATGAGAAGATTGCATTCATTGGAATATATTTGTGTCAAACACCACTGAACAACAACAGTATCAAGGCAAACAATTTTTTTTGTCCTAAAACAAGAGGAATTTTCTTAGTTTATCACTCTATACCATAGGCATAAATTTTGAATTTTGCAGTATAAGTTGTTGATTTAAGAGGATGTCTCATTTTCTTTGTTGTTGTTCATTTTCCAACTTTTCATGATTTATTTGGAGTTTTCTTTGAAAAAATACTGGAGCAGTTTCCCATTTCCTTTTTCAAGTCATTTTATAGATGAGGGAACTGAGGCTAAGTGACTTGTACAGGGTCATACAGCTAGTTAGTGTCTGAGGCCAGATTTTCCTGACTCCAGATTGGCCTTTGATCTATTGCACCACCAACTTTTTCTTTCATTTTCTTTACAGCAGATATCTATATGATTAATCTACTATTACATTTTAAATTCTCAACTAAAGCCCCTTTCCAAAGTATTATTTAAGGTTCTCAGAGTTAATGCCAGTAGATCATGAACTCTGCCAAGTTCTATAAAGTTAGAAAAGCTACAAATGGTTGATTGGTGATGGACCGTTTCCTAGGGATCTGAGAAACAGCTCAGATAAAGCTACCTGTTTATAATTGTTCTTCACAATGTTTTAAATACTATTTCCACTGTTTGCCAACTGTGTGATCTGCGAGAAATAATTTAACTTCTCTGGGCCTAAGTTACTACTCTGAAAAAAGGGATTGGATTAGGTGGAATGCTACAATCTCCAAGAAACTGAAGATGTATCCTAAAATACAAAGCAGAAAATCTGGTGGCGATGAATAGGTGACAACATATGGCCAGGAAAGAATTATTCAGGAATATCTTTCTGCAGAAAATACACTTTTATCCCTATGGTATAGGATAAAATCTCATTTGTCCCTCTACCACCACCTACAGAAGTGACTATAAATAATGCCTTCCTATAGGGCTCATTGATCTGGTTTCCCAAGTAATCCAGAATGTCTCAGAAATGTTTCGGTCTTATCCAACTTGCTGACTGCTGCTATATATTTTCCCAATATCTCCAAAATATGCTTCCTTGGTAGTTTTGTGGTATAATCAGTTTCTGGATAGTTGCTGCAGGTTATATGACATTAGAGTTGCTATCCTACCATATGACAACAGACAGCTCCTGAGAAAGAATCACAACTGAGATTTCAGAGACTTTCAGAGACTGGGAAGAAAACAAGATCAACTCTTAGCTTCCAGAGAACATGATGAGACAATTCCCAGGAGATGACATATCACCAATAATATATTATGAGATCAATCCAGTTATCCTTTCCAGGTCCCATGAACAGAAATACTTTTTAATCAACACATATAAAGATAGAACACAGTAGAGTAGGCCTTGGAGTCAGGAAAACTTGAGGACACATATTTGACACATATTTACTGTATAACCATGGACAAATTGTTTTCCCTCTCAGTGTTCGAGAGAACATTTTTTTAAAGGTTGTAATTTATAAAAGAGGTACTCACTTGCACTGGTAGAGAGAATTTCATCACTAAATGTTCCTTTTGCATCAGTGAAATCATAGGTCTGATTAAATAGACTAACGAAAAGGACTACAATAGTGACATTTTAGTTTGGGTCTAGATATATTTCCTCCATTGCTTTTACTAATAGAATCCTGTTTTTGCTCTTTTTGTGAGTTTAAAAGTTTTTTTTATTTTCAGAATTAAAAAAAAAGAATCGCTTCTGTTCAGATCATTTGGAAATAAAAGGAGCTTAGTCAGTTTAGTGAGTCATATTTTACAGATTTGTTTAGATCAATGCATAAGTATTTTTATTATCTATATTTCCATTAACTTGCAAGGGATATGAACCATTAAAATAAATTTAATATAAAAGCTCTACTTTTAGCCTAATCTTATGTGTAGAACAATGGCTAAGTTTAAATTCTTTATCTTGATGATGATTATAGTGATAGTAATAACTCATATTTATATGGTACTTTATTTCACAGGTATCATTATAGTTATCCATCTCAATCTAATCTGAAATGTAAATGATCACAGTTGTAAGATCTTCTTAGGAGTCCAGCTATTACCCTAAATATGGCAGAACTTCCAAAAAAATGTAGTACTCACTCAACACATGCTTTTAGGTTCTTCAGATAGAAGTTCATTCTCTAATGCTGAGCATGCCAGACAGATCCTTAAAAATGTACATATAAAGACAAATAGTGGCTTTCCCAGTCTAATCAAGGAAGTGGAAATATTTGATTATTTGCTAAGCACCTTATTTTTCTCTGAAGTCCAGGGATCTTTCTTAGAAATTTGGTCCCCTTTGTATTGATAAATGCAGCCAGAGAAACTATTGAAGACATACTAATTGTTTCTATCACAAATCCATGCTATATAATTTCCAGTTGACCCACATTGTTCACGAATCTCTTCTTTAACTCCATCACATTGTCCATAGTCACTGTTCCAATCCCCCTTTTCTCCCTTGAAGTCCTTAATCTCAGTCCTAGTCCCTCATTCTCAGCAGACATCTTTACTTTCCTGAGCATCTGATTTAAACTTCTTTTATATTTCTTTTTCCACTTCTTAAAACAGTTTTGTAACTTCATCCATATTTACCTTCATTCCCATCTCAGAGGAGAAGTTGTCTATTTTTTCCCTAAGGCTAACATTTCTACTTGCTCTCACCTCCTCTGAGAGTTTGCTTTATCAAGCATTTGCTTATCTGTCTTGCATTTTCAATAGATTCCTTACCAATTACTCCACTGTAACATTGCTCCAAAATTATCTTTTTTTTTTTTTTTTTTTTTTTTTTAAAAAAAACACTTTCCTTTGACTAAATCTCACTTAATCTAAGGTAATGCATTTTTCTGTTTTCTTAATAAGCAGCATGGTGTACTAGAAAGTGTACTGATATTGGAACACAATACAAGGATAAAGAATCTCCTCCTTTTACTTATCACATATGTGAATTTGCTTAATCATTCCAGACATTCATTTTTATCTTTATGCAACCCCTTGATGGAGTTTCCTTTAACGAATATAAAATCTGGCATGAATACCCACAATGTATCCACTTGCATGGGACATTGATCACTCATTCTCTGGCCTGGATTACTTATCTTAACATGTCCTCACATTGGTAAGTCTTCATTCTCAAAGAATATATATCACATGTCTACAATATAAATTTTCTAAGAGACCTAAGAAGAAGCTTTTTGTGGGCGAAATAGTCACTCTCCTCTAAACAGAAATTCCTAATCCCCCACTAGTAAACTTGCTGTATACATGAAATTAGTTATTCATAATGATGACACCATTAATTTTCAAGCATAAGACATTTGCTTAATTATAAGGCCAAAGTAATAATAATCAATATTTCATCATTATTCTTTACAAATCAAATGCAGATGAAATTAATATATCAGAGGTTACACATAAATGTGAGTTACACTTTCCCATCAATGTACACAATATTCATAGGGAAGAATAAGCACATGTTCATAAAGACGCATGAATGAAGATGCTCCATGAATTCAAGGACCTGACTTGGACTCTGGACTATAGTCCTTGGTCCATTAATAAGTCATCTATACTGTATGAACCCATTTCTCCTAATTCCTACTCTTCTGGTTCTACATGCTCTCCCACTGGAAAAATCAGCTTCTCTTTTATTCTTGAAATGATAAAATCATGGCAAACTTTTAGCTAGAAATCATCCAGAAAATAATTCTGGGTATTATTATATTGATAAGTAATTCATAAGAACTACAGAGCTACTTGAGTTAGCTTTCTGGCAAAGCAGACAAATTCAGCCTTTACTTAATGGAATATTAGGTTGTCCAATTAACTTTTTAGCTCACAGGGAAATTTTACAAATGGCTTTAAACATGCAAAGAATTCCACCATCTTTTCCTCAATAGAATTTTGTGTCTTCCAATTAGCTTCAACCTAAAATTTGAAAATCAAATTATCTTTCTCCTCTGCTTTTCTCTCTCAAATCAGATGGGAACGATGTGGGGGTTGTTTGCATTTGCAAAGGACAATCAGGTACTTCTGAAGAATTTTATCTAAATAAAAACTGAAGATATCACTAAAAGTCTATAGTTAGAATTGAGCTGTCTTCCAATGGTCTTCAGCCTTTTTTTCCAACATATACCATCGGTGCCCAGAGGAGTAGCTTAAGATTTTTTTTGTGAACTAACCATACTAATCTTTTCACTCTGCATCTGGTGTCTTCCTAATTGTTATTTTTTCCTGCTAGTTTTTTTTCCTGTATCTTTTTCTCAGTCTCTTGAAATATGACTTCTGTACCAATTTTCTACTAGAACTTCTTTCTCAAAGTATTGTGCACCTCTTAATTGTCAAGTTTAATGGCTCCCTTATAAATGTGATCCCAATTGACCTCACTGCAATATTTGACTCTGTTAACTATTGTTATCATATATTTTGTGGTGCTACTATCTCTTCTTATATCCTACCTCTGAATTCTTTTAATTATTTTCATTCCTTGACTATTACTTCTGTCCTCTTTCCTTTCATCTCCTAAAAATTTAGGTGCTCTTTGGCCTCTTCTCTTTTGTGTTTCATATATTCATGAATTTGTCCCTTCCATTATTTCAATTATTTATGTTATATGAGCAAAATCCCAAATGCTCTCTCTCTTTTCTCCTCCTTCCTTCCATCCTTCCTTCCTTCTTTGCTTCTCTCTCTCTCTCTCTCTCTCTCTCTCTCTCTCTCTCTCTTTCTCTCTTTCTCTCTCTCTCTCTCTCTGTCTCTCTCTCTCTCTCTCTCTTTCTCTCTGTCTGTCTGTCTCTGTCTCTCTTGAAACATTTTTCTATTCTATTCTATTTATAAATTTTATCAATATTTTTCAGTCACTATTATTTTCTAATATACTACCTGAACCATTTAATTATTACTTTTTTTTTTTTACAAAGAAAAAGAAACAGATAAAACAAAGTAACAAAATTACTGTGACTGACAGTGTATGCCACCTTCTATTGTCCCTCACCATTTGACCAAGAAGAGGAAAGTATATTTCATCATCTATTCTCTGAGATAAAGACTGTGAATTCAGACATTCAACTACCTAATAGAATTCCATCTTAAACTTTTTCAGAAACACAAATTTATTTCTCAAAATGAATTCATCATCTTTATAAAATCTGCCTTCATTTTTCATTCACTTATCCATGGTTCCACAATTTTCCCTGTTATGCAAGCTTGAAACCTCTAAATCATCTTCATGTTTTCCCTCTCTCTGGCTCTGTGTGTTCAAATTCTATTTTTTTCTCTCTTTGTGGTATTACCTGAATTAATTCCCTTTTCTTTCTTCTCTTTCACACCATTCCTACTTCAGGAAATCATTACTTCTTTCCTAGACAAAGGTTCATAAATGGTGAGTCATGGCCCCCATATGGGGGTCACATAACAGAAGATAGAGATCATAAAATATGATTTATTATCATTAAATGTTTGATTTATATACCTATTTTTATACCTATGTGCCCATGGTTGCATAAAAATTTCTCTGGTGGAAAGAAATGGAAAAAGTTTAAGAAGCCCTAACCTAGACTACTAAAATAGTTTTCTACCTGCTTCTCCCAAATTCAGCTTAATTCCCCTCCAATCCATCTTACCCACTGTTTCTAGATTAATCTTTCTAATGTATATTCTGATTATATTCCTGGTCTTTTCAGAAACTTTTAAGGTTCCATACTTCTGAGAGAACATACTTCTAAATCTCATATCTAAGATATTCTACACTTGCTCTCAATTTACTTTTCCAGATTTATCCTATGTCATTGCTTAAATTTGTCCAGAGAATTCCTTTATGCTCCAGGCAAATTGGATTCATGAAATTTGCTCCATGCTTTCCCACCTTTGTACCTTTGTAGTTCTTCTATAATGCCATCAAGTCTCATGTGAGATTCATATGTTAAAATTAGACAAGATTTCTTGAAATATTCAACAGGAAATATAATTTTGTTAGATGATTATAACTAAAATATAAAAATAAATTACACAAAGGTGTTTGGCATGGTTATGCAAGATGTTCCCCAAAAGATCAAGTCAAAGAGACATTCCCTATAGTTAATAAGATCTTTTAGACATCCTGTTTTCAGATGGCATTGTGTAATTTGTAACATCTCTTAAAACTGTAGTCTTCAGAATGAGGTACACAATCATTTAAATATCATTGTTCAATTATTTTAGTAGTGTCCAATTCTTCCTGACTCCATTTGGGATTTTCTTAGCCATTTCCTTCTACAACTCATTTTAGAGATGAGGAATTGAAGAAAACTGGGATTAAGTAACTTGCCCAGTAAATGTGTGAAGCTGAATTTTCCAATATACATGAAGATAAGTCTTCTGGATTCCAAATCTAATGCTTTGTCCAATGTGTCATCTAGCTGCCCCAGTCATTTAAATGATTAAATCTAAATAGGAAAAACTAAGTAGATTAAAAAAAATGCTTGTGGTCATGACTATGATAGTAATCAGGCATTCGTACATTGACTATACAGCTTGGATATATGCTACACGATCAGAGCAGATTGAGCACAGAATCAAAGAGAAGAATAATATGGACTGCATTTTGGAAAATGGTGTTGTGCTTTAAATGACTTTAAGCTTTTCTTTGAAATAAAAGTCTATCTTTTAAAAAATATAAATTGAACCAAATTATAAAAAATACCAAACTAATTGTAGCTATATGGTTACAAAGCAGAGTTTGGATGATTAGAGTTAATAGTTATACAGGAAGATCAGTAGGTTGTTGTTAGTGATGCAGAATTGCATAGGAAAAATGTCATAAAATAGTTTAAAAGATTTTTGGAGAAGCAATGTTACATGGCTACATGGTGGATAGAGATAAGGTTTTAGAATCAAAACTGGATTCAGAGTATACTTTACCTATAAGCTATGAAATTCTTATAGAGAATGTACGGGGAGAACATGGATACAAGTTCAAGGAGATGTGAATGTGCTGAGATATTCAGTCAGGAAGCAAGTACCCACTTCTGTGAGATCACAGATCACTCAAAGTATTATAATCTTTCCAAGTTAACATATCTATACTTAGTGGGCTTGCACATAGCAGGAACAGAAGCAATGCTTGTTGAATAACTAGATTATTATTTTTGTTGTTGTTATTGTTTGTTTGTTTTTAATTAATTAATTAATTGATTGATTTAATAATTATAACTTTTTATTGACAGAACCCATACCTGGGTAATTTTTTTTTACAACTTTATTCCTTGCACTCACTTCTGTTCCAACTTTTCCCCTCCCTCCCTCCACCTCCTCCCCCAGATGGCAAGCAGTCCTATACATGTTAAATATGGAATGACTAGATTCTTAATGGAAAATTAAAATTTTGCAATTAATGGACATGTAAGAAGGATACCAATATTATTTTTATGATGGCACAGTGAAGAGAGAGATAGGCCTAGAATTAAGAAGATCTGTGCAAAAATCCAGACTCAGATAATTATTAGTTGTGTGATCCTAGTCAAGTCACTTCTGTTTGACTCCATTTCCTCAGATATAAAATGGGAATGCTAATAATACTTATGTCTCCAATTTATGATGATCAAATGAGATAATATTTGTAAAGTGTATGGTATATAGATATTATGTCAATAATTATTCACTTTTATGATTTTTTTTTACCACGCTGAAAGTAAAACAAAGTTTTATGTAATACTTTCACAAGTATTATCCATGCTAACATATTTTATTTTCATAACCTAATTAAAAAAAAAGAAACTTGGCTTGAATCTGGGTCAGCAGGGTGCTGATAGTTAAGCACCTACTCAGTGGGAGATAATGGTTCTCTATGGTGAGGTAATGGTTGCGTGTGCTCAGTGTGCTGTAGTAACGTAATCATACTGAGCTTCGATTTAATGGAGTCTCAGACACAGCAGATTCTCTCAGCCACAGACACAGAGAAGACTTCAGACTCCAGACTTCAGACACCAGACTCCATCTTTGACCAGCCTTATAGTGACTCTCCTGCCTTCTTCACTCCTCCACTAGGACCGAGGACTTGGATTGATCCCAAGGTCCTCCAGATAGCTAGTTCGAATATTAAAGAGTAAGATGATCTGGGTTTAAGGGATTGACTGTGTGAATTTGGGCAAGCCAGACAACCTCTTTGGGTCTCATTTTTCTCATCATGTGGGAGACAATGATACTTGCAGGAGATTAAATGAGATCTAAATTTTCATATATATGTAAATTATGACAAAGAAGATTTTTTAGCTAATTTACTATAGTTGCCACAGTTATAGTATAGAAACTAGCATATTTCCATTCACATGGTAGGACTTTTGAAAATATTTGTTGACTGACTGAATGTATTCCAATATTATTAATGTAGAGATAGTTACTTGTTCAGTAAACATGAAAAATTCCATTAATCCACTATTGGTTATTCAAAACAATGTGAGGTTCAAAGTAGTTACATTACTGTTTTTTAATAAAAAATATTGAGTAATATGAGACTTGTTTAATTCAAAATCCATTTCTCCCTGACCCCATGAGTTTGAAATTAATAAGATTTTACTATAAATGTCTAAAATCTTCCTCAGTTAACTAGCTATTCTTAAGGACATTAGAAAGGCTGCTATTCTGCCTGATTTAGATTTCCCTTTGATCTATACTGATTCTCTGTCATCCACCCACAGCATGCACAAAGTTATATTATATTTTATTTTTTTGGATTCTTCCTTCTTGAGCTGAGTAAAATGTTCTACTATATAATAATTTCATTTATGTGGTCTCTTTTACAATGCAATCTCTTAGAGGTCAGAAACTCTCTCATTTTAGTTTAATTAAGTCCAGTACAATGTCATTTTCATAAGGATGCTAAAAATACTTAATTCTTATATGTGTCTGGATACACACATAAGCCCTATATTCTATGCCTAACCTTGATTCAGAGGATTGTTCATTCCCTAAGGCTATCAACATTTTAAATTCCTATAGAAATGCAGCTTTACTCTGTAAGGCCTCATGCTTGCAGAATTTCTGACTTTTATTCCTATACAAAGCCACCTTTTTCTTTAGCTGGACACCATAGAAGACCCTACATTACTGCCAACATCATTCTCCTTCTGCTACATGACCTGTTGTGGCTGAGTTGTACTTCTTATTGTTTCTATTAATAAATCTATCTCCAGTCACTTACTTACATGCTCACTGTCATGGGAACCCTGGTGTTAGCCCTATTAGCCTACTACCCAAGGCAACTACTTGTGCAGAAATTATCCACAATGCCTGAGGGAAAGCATCCCTTGGTGAAAGTGGCTGCTGCCCCAGCCCTCCAGTCATTGAGCTCCAAGCTGCTGCCTCCTTAGACTTAGCAATGAATCCATCCATCATTCCAAAACACTCAGTTGTAAATGTGAGTCCAACTAAAGAAATACAGTTTTTGTCTACAACATTTGTGAGCTTCCATGTGAGGTAATATTCAGCCAAGTATTGACTCCTCATGACAAGCGGCTTGGCTCCCATGCCAGCTTCTTATAGAATGCCCATCTTCAGCTTTCTCTCAAATTGCCCTTTTACTAGTGCCTTCCTTTCAAAATTTATTTTGTATTTGCTTATTTTTATATTTTACTTATAAATAAAAATTCATATTTTAGATACTTGTATTTTAACTGATCAAGGTATAATTATTTGGTATTTAATAAAATATTTACTTATCTGTATTGTTTTTTTCAATAAGATGTAAGCTTCTTGAATGCAAACATTTTCACCTACATATAGTATGTGCTAACTGCTTTTTGATGAACTATTATCACTGAAAATTTATTACCACCACTGGCAAAATCAAATGAAAAATATACCCTATAGAAACACTGGGTCAATAGTTTCATGATTGCACATATCAAATTATGATAGTAATCTGAGGCTGATATGTCATGATCTTAAATTGTTTTTTTAAACTTGTTTAAGTAAAAATATAATCATCATGGCTATCAAAACATCTTTATAACATAACATTTGGCATGATACTGGAAATTGAGTATATATAGTTAAATGCTTTTACTACATAACTGAAAGGGAAGAGTTTCCCAGAAAACATCTAATCCAATTTTTCTTAGTGTTATAATACTTGTGTAGACCAATGGTGTCAAGCTCAAATAGAAATAGGGGCCACTAAATGGCAGACAGCATATTGACTTAGAAAACCACACACTGATATTATCTTTGTTTTATTGTATTTTAATTTATTTTATTAGATATTTTCCAACCACATTTTAATCTTGTTTGAGCCACACTTAGGAATGTTGCTTGCTTCATGTGATCTATGGCGTATTTTATGCTTCTGTTGTAAAACAAATATCTCCTTTGTTTATTTAGCATCATGGTCCACTCATGATGAAATGCTTTACTTAGGTAGCAGCAATTAGGTGGAGCAGAGGACAGAGAACTAAGCCTGGAGTCAGGATGAGTTCAAATCCAACCTCAGATACTCATAAGATGACTCTGGGCAAGTTTGTTTTGGTTTCCACATCTGTAAAATGGGGACTTTAATAGCATCTACCTCCCAGGTAGATTGTTGTGAGAATTAAATGAGATAATATTAACAAAGTTCCTAGTACAGTACCTGGCATATACTAGATATTTAATAAATGCTTCTTTCTTTTTTTTTTCCTAGCTACTAACTAGCTGTGGGATATGACACATATTAATACTTTACCTCTTTCTTCTTTTCAATTCCTCATGTATAGCTAGTATTTATATAGCAATTTAAGGTTTGCAAAATATTTATATATGTCATCTCATTTGAGCTTTAAAAGACCCTGGATGTTAGATGCTATTATGATTTTCATTTTACAGATGAGGAAACTGAGCCTGAAAGAGTGTTCAGATTACCCAGGCTCACTTATCTAGTGAATGTTTGAGGTAGGAATAGATTTGATAAAATTTTCTGTTTGACAGAGTTGTGGTGAGAAAATGGAATAGGGTTTTCACATCTAGCAAGTGTGTACAGATAGATAATTAAGATATTCTGTAAAAATCCCAAGGGATCTGTTTTTGATGACTTGAGGAAGAAATAGAATTTACTAATTTTTTGTGAACTTGTGAGAATTAGTATTATAAATGACCATGAAAATCAATATCTTCAAATTTCAATTGCCTTTTTGATAATAATGATAAAAACACTTGTTTTAGTGGTAGATCAGGAAAGTAGATTGGATCATATTGAATGATGTGTGTGAGAAAGCCTGCCTTTCTTTGGATTCTTCTGACAACATCAATTCAATGTAATTTATCAGATATCATTTTGGTTGTTCAGTTATTTTAGTTGTGTCTCACTTTTTGTGATTCTATTTGGAGTTTTCTTGGCAATGGAGTGGTTTGCCATTTCCTTTTACATCTCATTTTACAGATGAGGAAACTGGGGCAAATTAGGTTAAGTGACTTATCCAAAATCACATAGTAAAAATTTGAGGCCAAATTTGAATTTAGGTCTTCCATATTCTAGGCCCAGCATGCTATCCTATCCCATACACTTAACCACTATAAAACAAATAAAAATAAAATATTACTATTTCAAAATCAGAGGATTTGAATTTAAAATTGGCACTGCCTATGTAACTTTGAACTCAGTTTTTTAATCTGTAAAATTATGGAGTTGGACTATGTGATATTCAATCTTTGGTCCTATGATTCCTCTGCTTGACTGCAGTTTTCATCCTCTATAAAATGAAGATATAGGACTAAATGATCTCTAACCTCCAATATTCTACAATTGCTTTATAGTTTCACTGTAGATGTGCATATATAAAGCACAGAGAAGTCCTACATTCAAACAATATAGTTATACTGAAAGAAAAAAAAATGCAGGCATCTTTGGGAGCTTGCATTGCTATATGTTTTCTTAATGGGAAATGAATGTTGGAGCTTATTATACTAATATAGGCCTGCCATGTCCTCAAATTTATTACTCTAAACCAGCGGAGTCTGTGTCGTTATTAGGCTGGTTGCTAGTCAATACTAAAAAGCATTCATTAGCTACAAATGACAGAAATTGTACTACACTATAGATTTTTTTTTTATTGTCAGGGTAAATCTGTACTTCCTTTGGAAGGGAATAATGAGATAACGGTTAAATGAGAAGTCTAAGAAGGATTTACAGCATTGTGTTGATAATCTCTAAACACTGTGAAAGGTTCTGCTCATTTTTTCAATTTTGGTAGCTTTCATAATGAAACAATGACATAGAAGGGCAGGGTGGGGCAATGGAGAAAGTAGAAGCCAAGATAGACAAACTTGGGCTTGAATCAAAACTCTATCACTTGGAAATCTTGTAACCTAGGACAAATCACTTATTTTTTTTTCTGAATTCAGGCTCCTTTTATTTCAAAATTGGGGATAATGATATTTGAACACTAGATATATCACAAAGGGTCTCATAAGGAAAAGACTTTTTAAGTGCTAGAAAAAAACGACATTATCATTATTATAATTTTCTATAGCTTTTATGTTAGAACAACTTTTGAAAACTACTTAACCTCTTTTTGAAATATTAAAAAAATGCATTTTTTAAATAAACATTCTCATAATGAGTTTATCTATCTGCTTTTAATTTGTAAATTTCTTCTTCCAAAATGAAACTCATTGCCTTTCTTTTTTAAACTCCCTGGTCCAAATTTCTTCATAATTATTATGGGTACCATAATTGACCAGACATGTGATTTGTTATATTACATCAATTTACAAATCTTCCCTTTCCTTCATACCTCATCTTTGTACATCCAATCAGTTGCTAAGTTCTATTGATTCTACATTTATAACATTGCTTATATCTGTTCTTTTCTCTCTACTCACATAACCATCGTTTTAGTTCAGAACTTCATTACTTCTTGTCCCAATTATTACAAGAATTTCTTAATTTGATATCAGTTTCCATTCTCTCCCACTTTCAAACTATTCTATGCATAGTTGCCAAAAATATCTGCCCTAAGTATAGAACTGATCATATAATTCTTTCACCCTAAGCTTTCAGTTGATTTTTATTTACTTTAAGATAAGATACAAATGAATCATCCTGGTTCTTAAAGCCTTTCACATTCTTACTTCAATCTTATTTCCCAGATTTATTTCATTCATACACTATATCTTTTAGTCAAACCTGACTATTTGATATTCCCCCTTCAAAGCTGTGCTGAAGTCAGATCAAACATTAGAGAGCTGATTGTTAAATTTTTAGTGAAAGCATTTATACTTTGGAAGTTGGTAAGCTACATAAATCAGGAATTTATCTGCTTTTTTACTGTTTCTCTAGATTTAAGAAATTGACAATAATGCAGATGAAATTTAATGGTGTCTCATGACCATTTCCTTCCTCCCAGCCCACTGAAGAGTTGATTGTTCAACATTCAAAACTACATCTGTAATCAACATTGCAATTTCTATGCCTGTGTACTAACATATCTTCCATCTAAATCTGAAATACACTCTTTCCTCAGAGTTTTCTTTAAGAGTTCATATTTTCCTTCAAAGCTCGCTACAGATACCACTACTTATGTGAATACTTTCTTCATTCCCCTAGCTATTTTTTTCTCCCTCTTAAAATTACCTTTTACTATATTTAACTGTGTACATGTTTCATACTATTCCATTCTCCCCCTCAGAAAAATAAGTTCCTTTAGGGTTGATATGGCTTCATTTTTTTCTTGATGATATTGCTAAGTGCTTGTTAAATATTTGTTTATTTGAATTGAGTCCCTGCTTTTAAATTCAATATGTCAATGTATTTTTGCTTTAGTCATAGAAATACCTTATTGGAAATATATAAAAACAAAAATCTAGTATTGTTATTAAGCATTTCTATTTTTCATGTTATTCAGATTTGGATCCTAAGCAACTCAGAATATTAGAGATAAAAGGAAATCATTTTATAGATAAAGAAATTGAGGCAAAGGGAGGTGAACAACTTGTCCTAGTGATAGAAGTCATTATTAGCAGAGTCTAGATTATAATTCAGGTCTCCAGATTATCCTTGCAATAATCTTTCCCCAAAACCATGCTGCCTACTAGAAAGAGATTTGATATAGCACAAGGAATGATAAACATGCACAAATTTATGCAGAGTAAAATAAACAGAATAAAAAGAACCATTAATAAGGACAAGAATAATATCAAGAAAAACAACTTTTCAAAAGATCTCAGAACTTTGATGAAAAGATTAATCATGAAACATACTTTTTGATAGAGAAGTAATGGACTAAGAGGCAAAATGTGTTTCTTTATGTTGCTAGACTTTGAATATTTGTTATAAGGGAGGATTTCTATTTAGAAAGGGGTTGTTATATTAATGGATAGTGATTATATATATATATGCATATATATATATATATATATATAGAGAGAGAGAGAGAGAGAGAGAGAGAGAAAGAGAGAGAGAGTTTAATTGAATTTTAATTTCAAAGAAAATAAAAAAGATACAAAGAAAATGGTTTGTTACTATTTCCTATATATTACACATATAAATACACACACATTTAAGAATATATATAAGATTTTATGAACATTACACCTGTGTGTACACATATACATTTTATACATTTGATTTATACACACACATAGACATATAGATTAAATACATAAATAAACTGCAAAGAAGTCTATGGTATACTTATACATGTCTTTTAAAAATATATATCTTGACATTTTTTAAGATGATGATAGAAAATGAAAAAAAAGTGCTGGTTTGTTGTCTGATTTCATGTCTATTAAACAAATGATCAGTATTTAGGGCAAAAGAATTATAATAGTTAATTCTATATGATTAAAATGTAGTGTGGACCTGGGCTAATTAATTATCTGCTTCCCTAAATTTTTATTGTTCAATGAATTGCATGACTGAAGTGTTTGATTCATTGATGTCAGTTCCCTAAGTTCCCTCTTACTTTTACTATTATAGAGCTGGCCAGTATCTCAAAAATATAACAATTAAAATATTGTGATAGCAGGGTAAGAATTGGAAGTCTAAATTGGACCACACAAAGGCAGCATTTGGATATTTCATAGATTCATTTAGAATAATAGACTCCTGAATTAACAGAGACAAAAGTGAAAGATCCAAGGATGCCTCTTAAAATATTTTAAAGGCTAATTTCAATTCCATTTCATTTTCCAAATTTTCCCCAAGATCATACAAAGACTTAAAGGAAACATTAATAGAAAATTAAAGAATCTTATATATTTTCTTAGCAACTCATCTTTCCTTTAAAGTATAATACTATTAACAAGTACATGTGACTCAAAAACAGTGTTAAGTTCTTTTACATAATCCCCTGAATTGTGTCATTTTCAGTAACCAGAAATAAAACATTTGGACTATTTAGTGAAATAGCCCATCTTCATAAAGTGCCTTCTCCCCTCAGCAAAAGCAGAAACCCGCCAAGCCAGACCTTTTCCATAAAAGCTGCAGCTTATAGAGTAAAATTGATAGTAGATGGAAATCCAAACATAAAACACTCTCTTAGACATTTTTCCATTGAGTGTGCAAGTTGTGTTGAATCTCTCATTTCTAACTCTTAAGTCGATTTATCGGACTCCGTGTGTAAAAGCACTTTAGTAGGGAAAAGTGGCAATCTCAATGCATCAGAGTTAGGCATTCGTGAGGTTATCACTCCGTGAAAATCATATAAACATTCCACATATAAAATATTATTCATCAGGGCAAAATCCTCTAAGGGTTTGAGAGATGACAATGGTCTCATGGAACCCCTTTTTGAACAAGGAAAAATGTATTCCACTGCTCAGATTGATTCTGTAGCCACATAGCAAGCCCAACAACAAGCTAAGGAATGAGTATAATTGAGCAGAGAATTAGCAAATCTTAAATATCTGCTTCTGCAATATCATTACCCATAAACTTGCCCTTTTTCCACCCTCTTTTCCCCAAAGACTGACAACCCATAACTGAACTGAGGGCGACTGTGTGCTTTCCAACTGCTAAATCAACAAGGTCTCACATGAGTAGTGCCGAATGGTGTGGTTGACTGATTTCATGAAAAACTAATCATGTATTCATCATTGAGATCAAACACTTCCCAAGTAATTATTATCAAAACCAATTTGATAAGACTCGGGGAAGTGCCATTGCTGATCTAATCAGAGGTAGAACAGAAATAGTTTTCTCAGCTTTTGTAAACCTTAGGTAGGCGAGCACAAAACTGTAATTGTGTTTTATAATTAGGAAAGGCAAAGTTGGCAGGCTGCAATCAATTATTTCAATCAATCATAACCATTTTAGCTTCACTCGTTATTTACTGGAACACACATTTTAAAATTGACTTTTCATATATAGATCTTATGGTATAGTCTTTAAACTGAAAAACAACAACAACAACAACAATAAGTTTGTTGAATTAAATTGAGCCTGGGAGAAGTTATCTAAGATAGTGATATTCTCTAACTGTAAAAATCCTTCTACTTAATTCTTTTACTTCTTAAATCTTCCAGCTAGACATTAATGCTTTCCTACCACATTGATAAAATTGAGGGGTTTCAAAAAATATCATTTTACTTCTAAGTTTGTGACTAATAATTGAGAAGAGTTAGTAATGTTTTAGAAATTTAACTTGCCTCCTTCTGAGGTATAACCATAAAAATGCCTTGCATTGGTACATCAAATAGTCACTCATTTGGGAGTCACAATAGTTTACTGCTATGTAAACTTGTGACCTAAAGTTTACTACATTAATCATAGCAGAATATTTACAAATTATATTGAATTTAGAAACAAAGACATTTTTAATAAAGTGACTACAGCATACACATATCTTAAAAGTTGTATTTTTGAAAAATTCTAAAAATAAAATTGACTATGGATAGAATCCCAATTTCCAGTTGGTTGATAAAATTTTCAAAGCACTTCATTTCATTTCTGACATCTTTAATTGGCTCCTAATGTTTAGTATTAAATTTCTCTTAAACCTTATCTTTGCCATCACTCCTCAGCTCACTGTACTTCAATAGATACACACACAATCGGCTTTTCTGTTAAGTAAGGATCTGTGAACAAACAATCAAATGATGAAATGATTTAAAGGAGCATATCTTATAAGAAGTCCTATGTGGATCATTTTGCAAAGCAAAGAATTGTTTGCGAATATGAGTAATCATCTCCTAATTTATCTGTTTTGTAAACACAGGTTTTCATATATTAGCTTTTCTTAAAACTGAGCCCATAACATATTAAAAACATTGTATGTCTTTGTATTAATTGCTTAAATATAAATGAATTAAGTTAATGAATTAGTAGATCTTATTAATCTAGAAAATTCTGGCTCTTTTACAGATTTCTTTCCCATTTTCTTCTATATAGGCTTGGAGAATTAAATTCAAAAGTTTATCTCTATGAATCACATAGGAAGTGCTTTTGTTTTTTCTTTAGGAGAATCAGTGGCTGAAATTTGGAAGTAACTCTGACTTAAGTCCTCCCTCCCCCAAGGAAATTCTATTCATTTATGTACAATTTCTCTAAAATATTTGAGAAATTTTTTTTTTTATTTCAGATTATTTTACTTGGACGACACATTTATATAGACATATATTGCAAATGTCCACTGATTTTAAGGATCTTTGCAATAAGAAATCATTTAGTCACAAAAATAAGTTTCATGTTTCTGCATGAGAAGAGCCATAGTTTATTTTTGGAATTCTTTTGAATACAATCAGGACCTTTTATAATGAGATCAAATTTTTGCATCTAATTTTTGGATCTCATTGATTTAAAAGGATGATTTGACCTCTTTACAGAAAAAAACACTGAACCAGAAAGCTTTCATTTATCATTGTATTCTTTGTCAATAGAGGTTTTATTTCACTAAATCAACTTTGAGATTTTATATTAATTTTAATAAAACAGTCCACTGATTTCTGTGCCACTTAGACTAACAAGTACTTTGACTTTTGCAGACAAAATTTATGAACTAAGTCTATGGTTAAAGGCCTTAATTGATTTTTGAAGCACTTTCTATGGCCAGATTATTGAAGGATGACTTGAAGAAAATATCTGACCCAAAAGGCAAACATCACTGTTGATTTTGGTAATTATAAAATCTGATTTTGCTAAGCATTTTTAAGTGAGTGAAAATAACTTCAGTGTCTGGGTAGTAAAATACAATGTGGTGTGTCATCAGCCAAGTATTTTGAAGCTTAAAATGATGGATCTTGTTGAGTTAAACTAATTTCAACCTTACACTTCTCTTTTCATTGAAGTATGTTGCATAATTTAAAGTACTGCTAAATACATTCTCTAGAATATATTTATTTATGAATAGCTTTTTATATTATTTTTAGATTATTGAATCATGACTTTTAAGTTTTTATTCTCCTAAATTATCTATCTTAATACTTTATGTGTTTGATAGCTGGAAAGGATATGAATTTACTGCTTAAAAATATATTAAAGCTTCTCAGATAAGTTGACCAATTAATTAGTCAGTAAGCATTTATTAACTGCCTACTATTTACTGGAGATATAAAGATGGAAATTAACTCAATTAATCTTCTAAATATTATTATTACTATTGATATGTCTTATGACTAGGTAGATCAGGAAGTCTGATTAGCACTAAAAGTCATCATCATCTTGTCAAATTCTTGGATTTCTCTAGTATGTTCTTTAATATTAAATAATTCATCTGGCACTCATAGCACAAATCAAAGCAATTTGAAGTACAATGAGGCAGAAAATGTTCATAATTATGGGGAAATAATGGTATAATATATTCATCACAGTATTCCAAGAATAAAAATGTAAAGCGTATACATTCCAAAGAGCATAGCATAACTTGTACGACCCATGTAAATAATATTTTTAGAGTATTTGAATATAATTTTGATAATAGATATGATAAAATCTTAGCTATACCATTACTACACACAAATTGTACACACCTATTCTATAACTTAGGAATTGCCAACCTCACAGGCTTTCTATGGTGTATTTATATATTACAGCCAATTTGTGCCTTGCCTATTGTTAAGACAGAGAAGACCAATGAATGATAAAAATGTGCTGATTCCCAGGGATTTGATATGAAGGCTCAGTGTTTCCCATTTAGATGGTTTTTTGGATGCTGTGAAATTTTCCTATAAGTTTTCATCAAAGCAAAGTTTCTTTCAAATCCAGTTCACTTGGAGAGAATTTCACTGGCTTGATGTAGCACTTATCAACAAGTGAGTCTGATGACAGTATTAAGGCTTTGCCTCCTTTTCTACTAGAGATGATATGCTAAAATATATTAATAATAAGCTGTGATCATTGAAGGGAATAGGAGCAATTGAGGCATTGGTAAGTGTGCTTCCTATTCATATTTGTGTACATATAGCTGCTTCATACCTTGTGTATTTCTCATCTTTTAATCCTTTTACACTATCACACAAGGCTTAGACTTCCTTCAATTTTCTTTCTACCTTTTCTATTTTGCTAGAAATCATTTAGTAATGTAACAATGGTTATGGTAGAATAGCTGCATTTTTTCTCTCTATGGCACTCCCAAGTGTTCCTTTTCATTACAGACATCTGCATTGCTAAAAACACAAGAGAATGAGGCAGGTCTGTGGGGAGCAACTACAAGTAAAAAATAAGATAAACAATAAGGAAAAAATTTAAAAGCTGAGCATGTCAGAAATAACAGAAGAGGTAGATGAAACTCTGGGGTGGGGGCAAAGCTCTGCAAGAAATATAACTGCATGAAAAAAGAGTAGCTTAGTGTATGTTTTCCAAATGGGTGAGGGAAACCCTTATAGAGAACACAAACAAAAAGATTTGTAATGGAAATAAAAGTGTAAAGAAGGAAGCAGGACTGCTGAGACAGGAAAGGTGAAAAAGCTAATGCATGTTAGTCATGAAAAAAGCTAAAGAGATTATGGGGTAAAAAGGGAAGGCAGAGAACATTAAGAAAAGAAAAATAGTAGCTGTGTAGCCCTACTATTGGGGATGGGTGAGACTTTCTTAAATTTCCAACTAGATTTCCCCCCTCAAATTAGAGAATAGAAATCTAGATATGTCCTTCATAGAAGATAATTTCCTTATTTATTATATACAAATACAATTTGTATATTATTTGGGATAATTGTGGTATCCTCTCATTTTTGCACTTTAACCAGAAGTTTAACATGGTCTCCTATAGAATAATTTGTCAAAGAATTTACATAATGAATTTGGTTTTCTCCATTGTATTTAAAGTAGATTTGTAAATTGTAATGTTATATAAGCAACTAGATGGTTCAGTAGATAAGAGGGTTGAGCCTGGGAGACTGGAATTCATGAAGAGTTGGGTATGATTAAAGAATGTTACATAAGTCAGCTATTGAATCACAGATTTAGAACGAGCAGTGACTCAGAAGCCATCTAGTCCAATCTGCTCATTTTATAGCTGAAGAAACTGAGGCTTCCAGATGCTGAAATTTGCTCACTAAGATCATACAAGTATTCAGTGCCACTGGCAAAATTTTATCCTATGATCTAGAACCAATTACCCCCATATATAAAGATGAGCTATTATGACTATTCTAATGGTGATGATTATTATTATCATAGTAATAGCATAATTAATTAAAAACATTTAGATAATACTAGGTTCCAGCCATTCCAGTAGGCAAAAAGATGAAAATGAAACAGTACCTGTCTTCAG
This sequence comes from Antechinus flavipes, assembly GCF_016432865.1. Taxonomy (NCBI): domain Eukaryota; kingdom Metazoa; phylum Chordata; class Mammalia; order Dasyuromorphia; family Dasyuridae; genus Antechinus; species Antechinus flavipes. The sequence continues at coordinate 123,782,918 of NC_067400.1, read as the reverse complement.
GGAGCTTACATTCAACTATGAAATAATATGTTAATGTGGCTATAGACTATTATTAATAGCCATTCAATGTTCAAGCCAAGTAGGAATCAGAGCTAAAGGCTGTCACTTAAAGATGATGAATATCCCCCTAATTGGCTGCTGATCTTGAAGAGCTGGTGATTTGAAATAGAAAAGAGAGAGATAAGCTTCTGGCCTTTTCACCAGTCTTTTCTTCCTTCTGCCACAAAATGATTTAAATCTTTCATTGCAGTTGTAAAAACTCTACAATTCTAATGCCACAATATATCCATCTCTTTTTAGGCTGAGAAAAACTCTGTAACCTTTATCCCACTTAGACTCTCTTGCAAGGCATCAGGTCCTATTTTTGTCTGAATGGTTTTCACACACTTAGAAGTATGTAAAATGTAATATTTTTATTTTTCCAGACAATCAGTCAAGACATTTTTAAAAATACATACCATGTGTCAGTCACTGTGGAAACCAAAGTCTTCTCCACTTTTGCTTAACTGAGAGGGGTTTCTACCATTGTTAATAGTTTCTTTAAAAAAATTCTTTGTTTTTTAAGCAGAGGAATTTACCCTAGTCCAGTTTTGCAGTGAAGAATGGAAAGCAATGAGAATATTCAAAATTTATTTTTATTTTAAAGTTTTGGAATTAATTTTATTTGATGGAATGATAGTTTAGTTCATTCATTCCAGTGGTGTGACAATAAAAATAATTGTTGACACAGACTGGTACCTGGTTAGAACCAATTCTGGTTCCTGCTGGTTTTGTAGAGCTGGTCAGGGACCTGCTTTTCACGGATCTTGAGTGACATCTCCTGTCTACTGGGACTTTTTTAGCCATTCACTTTTTACCCCTTTCAAGTGAACCTTAATTCAAAGACTAGGATTACCAAAAAAAAAAAAAATTAATGAACCAGCCAATCAGAGGAGATTGTAAGATAAAGACAGGATAGCTGAAGTCCTATGGGTAAATATAAGCATCACTGGTTCACATGGCACCAATAAAAGCACATGATTTCTTGTAATTGTTGAAAAAATCAATATCAATCACACATGCTCATTATAAAAGCTATATGTTCTGTATTTAATATTCACCAATGTGATGCTTAACAAATAGATTTGAACTAAGCTACATTTGCATTCGATTTGTCAGAGCTTTAAAAAACAAAGACCAATGGCTTTCACCTACCTTTCCTTTTAAACAGTAAGAAACAATAGCTCAGGTATGGTTTCTAGGAAATGTTAAAAGAAAATTTTCCTGCAGGATATGGTGACCTCTCACCCCTCTAAGTTAGAATTTTCAACAGAATGCAAACACTAAAGAATTACTTTCTCTAAAGAAACTATAAGTTCAAAACTGAATAGTTCTCACTTACAACAGGTACAATCCTCTAAATGCTTAATTTTCCATATCTTCAGGGGTAAAGAGTTTCAGAAAATTATATAGCTTCATATATTTAATGGTCAGATTTCATTGAAACTGATGTTAGTACAACACATTGAAAAGAGACAAAAGATATGTAGAGTAGTCTCATCCAGCTAGGGTTTTACCTTTTTATGCCTGCTTTTTCTTTATTATCAAACTTTTTTTGTTAAAGAGGAAATCACCAATCTTAGTATGTGTGGAAGATAACTGGAGAGAGCACTGCAGCATCTTTTTATTAAGATTTTATATAGTACTTGGTATCTGTAATGTACTTTCCTGTCAGCTGTTTGTTAATTAGTTATTTAATTAAATTTAGAAAGATATAAAGGCATAAAGTGGTTGCAGTGGCTTTTAAACTAGAGCCACTTGAGCTGCTTGGCCTCCTCAAATGATCATTATAGTAACACTGGCATTTGAAATAAAAATTCCAAGCATGGAAATCTTTATTGTTCATTTTGACTAAAGGGGAAAAAGAAATTGCATTTGTCTTGTTTTAAAAAAGAGCATCTCTCTCCTTCCATGAGGACCATTCCTAAAAATCTAATAGGAGCAGTAGAGTGGTGTCTTTTGGAAGCACAAAGATTGGCACAAAGATGAAACATTAGAAGTATCTAATTCCACTTCCACACTTTATAGACAAGGAAGTAAAACAGCCCACAGAATTTGAGTGAGTTGACCAAAGTCGTAAAAGTAGTTATCCCCCCACCCCCACCCCAAGCTGGAATTTGCAGTTAAGTTCTCTGCATTGCACTTCAGCATCATTACATGATGTTCATTCTTATGGGATGCCTCAGGCTTCTTTAGCCTGACTACTTATTATCTTATCCCGAAGCTTATATCATGTTCAACTTATTATAAATAAATACAATTTTAATTTATTTTTCTTTCAGCTTGATATACCATATATACTTATATGTGGAGTTTTTATCTTCCCTATTACAACGTAAGATTCTTGTGAGTTGACAAGATTTCCTATGTTGTGTTTATATCCCCAGAATGTAGCACAATGTCTCACACATAGTAGGGGCTTACTAAATAGGTGCTGAATAATTTATTGATATTATTAAAATTAAATATTCAAATGCATTCATTTACAATTCATGTTCTCCAATAGCATCTCCCTATATTTCACAGATAGAGAAATGAAGGCATAAAGTTAGTCAATATAGTGTTCTCCCTCCCCCCCATTGGTGGTTTAAAATAGCATCAAAGTCCAGGATTAAATACTTAGACATGTAGGTACCTTCTCTGCTTTTTTACTAACAAAATGCTTAGAAAACTTTACAGTGGCATTGTACTAGATCTTACAAAGGCCTTCATCTTCAAAGAACTTCTATTCTCTGGATCAATGATGGAAAATCTGCCATTTCAGTGAATGGGTATTATTAATTTTCTTTGTTGATGATGGGGATGGATGATCGATTAAGCCAATGATATGGCTTTCTGTGAAGAGACAGAATGACTGGCATGTGGGCAGTCAATTTACTCTGCATCTATGAAATGTGAGGGAAAAAATACACCAATAAATAGTAGAAACCACATGTTTAAATAAATGGTTCACAATGACTTTTTAGAACAGAGAAAAATATCATCCCAAGAAATTCAGAGTAATCTTATATGTTTAGAGGAATGCAGCTTTCTCATAAGTCTCTGTGTTCATCTATTTCTTCATTTTTTGGTCAAGACAGCCATTCATGACATGGCTGTTTTGACCAGTGATATTTCACACTCTGGAAAGATGTGGGTAATCTTCCCTGGGGCATCATATTGTAGTCAAACTGGTCAGTGAGAGTGCAAGAGTGAACCTGTCACTTGTACTTTGGCTTTGAAACCAGCAGGCTTCATCCTTTTCCCTGAGCTGGTTAAATAATAGCAACAGTTCAAGTTTGTATTTAGTACTTTACAAAACGTGCTTTCCTCAAAATAATACTGAGAGATGGATATTGCAAGCATCATTAACCTCATTTGACAAGTCCCATACTTGGTTGATGGCAGAGTTCCTAGATAGGCATACCCTCTGCCAATGCAGATCAGCATTGACTCTGAAATTCATAGTCTTAGCCTACAATGGCTTTTAACCTAGGGAGCCAAGAATGTACTTTTTAATATTTTGATAACCATACTTCAATATAATTGCTTTCCCTTAAACCCTGTGTATTTCATTCTATACTTAAAAAAATTATTCCAAAGAGTTTATAGACTTCATCAGATTGTCAAAGGCATCCATGATAGGAAAAAGGTTACCAATCTCCTTTTTAGAGGATTAGTATTGTGTTGGGCACAAAGTAGTTAATCAATGTTTACTGACTGAATTTTAGAATTGCCTAAACCACTGAGGACTTCATTGACTTTAAGTTATACAGAGAGTTGATTTGTTTTATAGAATGGGATTTGAACTCATCTTCTCAACTCTGATTCTCTATTCATTGTTCTATATAGTCTCCATTTTCTAATTTTTATTTTCACAATACCACACCACGTGTCCACAAACACTCACTATTAGGCCTGTGACTATTATGAAAATATGAGCTGGTTTTTAGCCTCCTAATTCATCTTTTGTAGCTAGTATAGAGTAGTTTTGGGCTTATTACAGAGGCCAGAGGTGGGACTGAAGAGAAACTCATAAATTATTCTTGGTTTCTTTCACTCTGACCTTTATGTGTCACTTATTCAACTTAGTTAGTAGGGCACAAGCAGAACCAAGTTTTATTGGGTGTCATGAACTTTTGGGAGAAACCTCAAATGATTTATGGCACACATGAGAGCTTTTAAGACGAAAAAATACAAAACAAAAATCTAATTAGAGGAAATAAAAATTCTTTGGGCATTTGTTAACCTTTAGAAGTTGATATAAGGTGGGGAGGACAATCATGACCTCCTCCAGTATTTCTGTGGAGTCATTGTCAAAGATAAAATTCTAGACTGACTTGATATGTCAATTTTTACATCTGACAACTAATACAGTAATCAAAGCTATGAATATCCAGGAAGGGGGCAAAAGATAGAGATAAGCTCCTCTTTACTTTTAAGGTATGCAGAGTAGAACATCTAACACCTTAACCATGTTTTTGTATTACAGGAACATGAACTGAAAAGGAGATCAATAGCAGATTGCCAGTAATCCTCATACAAACTGCTAATATTTTTAAGGGGATAGAGTTTTCATATTCAGAGTTCTCTAGATGGATGAAATCACAGATCTCCATTCCCATTCCCCAAAACAAAACAAAGCAGTAACTTGCTAATATGGTGAAAAATATCAGATGAAGTAGAGGTGTTCTGGATGGTTGTACAATTCCAAGCAAGTTGGACAGCCAACCTGGCTAGTGATAACTGACAGATCTGGGAAACCAGTCAACTAGAGAAGGGAGAATTGAGCAGGCACAACAGGCTGTCTCCTTAGGGCATGTAAAGGCACCAAACACAGTGATTTTCCTAAGGTCCAACTTTCATGCATCTGTGGCCAGTTGATTAGAGAATGGGCTATGAGACAGGATGTGTTGGTGAAGTTGTGGGGCCACAGCCAAGTCAGACTGTACCCTGTGGTGAACATCTCTTGCCAAAATAAGACACGGCTTCCATGACTGGGATTGCAGCAACTTGCAGCGCTGAGTTCCAGCTGCAGCTGGCAGAATGTAGAGTGACAGCCCTGGAGGGAAGCCCTATTAGTCTCTGGCTGTGAGGCGCAGCTCTGGGAAAGCCCAGTTCTGCACAACCATGGCCATGGTCTGAATGCAGCCAGCAGTAAGCAAGGCAGCTGAGCAGAGAGGGCAGCATCACTGCTTGGTAGAAAGCAGAAAAGAGATTGGAACATCATGGAACAAACACTGCTGAGAGAACCCTCTGGGCTCAGCAGGCTGGGAAAGGGCTAGTACCGATCAGCTTTGGCCAGGGGTATCTCTTGTGTATAGAGCTTGGCATTATGACAGCCTGATCATCAAAACTAAGAGGCTGCTTTTTCATGAAAAGCTTCACATCCTCACTCTTTTATTGAAAGGTTGCTTATTGTTTTTGAGATTAAAACTCTTTTTTTCCCTAGAAAATGAAGGAAGGGGAATTTTGAAAGGGATGCTTACAATGGAAAAGAGAATCACCAAATGTTTGTGAATGTCTGTCTGCAGAAACAGGTAAGAATAATTGCAGAATGATTTGTTGTGCTCACTGGAGATTCATGGTAAAAAGCATCCCCGTGCAATCATGGGTGAAAAACAACATTATTTTATTGTTTTAAAATACAGTTTTGTCAAGAAGTACTGTCCATTGTACAACATGGTTCAGTGGATAGCATGCTGGCCTGCAGTCAAGAAGATAAGAATTCAAATTTAGCCTCAGAGATTTATTAACTGTGTGGGCCTGGGCAAGTCATTTAATTTCTGTCTGCTTATATTTCCTCAGTTATAAAGTGGGGATAGATAGCCCCTAGCTTCCATGGTTGTTGTGAACAACATTTGAAAAGCACTTAGCATCCAGCCATTCTGGAGAGCAATTTGGAACTATGCTCAAAAAGTTATCAAACTGTGCATACCCTTTGATCCAGCAGTGTTTCTACTGGGCTTATACCCCAGAGATCTTAAAGAAGGGAAAGGGACCTGTATGTGCCAAAATGTTTGTGGCAACCCTGTTTGTAGTGGCCAGAAATTGGAAACTGAGTGGATGTCCATCAATTGGAGAATGGCTGAAAAAGTTGTGGTATATGAATATTATGGAATATTATTGTTCGGCAAGAAATGACCAGCAGGATGAATATAGAGAGACTTGGAGAGACTTACGTGAACTGATGCTGAGTGAAATAAGCAGAACCAGGAGATCATTATACATGGCAACAATACTGCATGAGGATCAATTCTGACGGAGGTGGTTCTCTTCAATAATGAGAAGATTCAAACCAGTTCTAATTGTTCAGTAAAGAAAAGAATCAGCTACACCCAGAGAGAGAACTATGGGAAATGACTATGGACTACAACATAGCATTCCCACTCTTTCTATTATTGTTTGCTTGCTTTTTTGTTTTCCTTCTCAGGTTTCTTTTCTTTCTTTCTAGATCCAATTTTCCTTCTGCAGAAAGATAACTGTATAAATATATATACATATATTGGATTTAACATATACTTTAATGTATTTAACATTTATTGAACTACCTTGCCTCTAAGGGAGGGGGTGGGGGGAATGGAGGACAAAAGTTGGGACAGAAGGTTTTGCAAGGGTCAATGTTGAAAAATTACCCATGCATATGTTTTGTAAATAAAAAGCTATACTATTACTACTAAATAAATAAATAAATAGATGAAAATAATGGTAATTAAGAAAAAAAGAAAAGCACTTAGCACAATGTCTGGCACATAGTAGGTGCTTGATAAATGTTTGTTTTCTTCTTTCCTTCTAACACCAATGAAATCTGAATTTTTCAGTGATTCATAAGAAAATGACATCATGGTTAAGCAATAGAATAGACAGATGGACTGTGAGTTTTAATTTAAATTCCATAGTCTTCTTTATCAACAACTCTTCAAAGCTATATAGGTAGAAATATCAGAGAATATTTAATCTTTCCAATCTTTCAAATTCACTTTTCTGTTCATACTAAAAGAGTCAATATCTCTGAGGACTACCATAATAGTAGCTAAATCTTGTGAATGAGAGTGCTTAAAAAGAAAAATAATAGCATAGTATATTTAGCAATATTAGGGATCCCAGATGCTTCAGCCCAAACCTATATTTATCTAATGCTCAAGAAATTAGTAGCATAGGGATAGCAATAGAGATAACAGTTGACTGATTTTTTTGGGGGAAGGGAAAGACTTTTTGCTGTCTCAGTTTGCCTATGGAAGCACATCTCCTATGTGACCATAGGGGCATTGCTTAACCTCTCTGTGCCTTTAGGCATGTAGACACATGCCTTCTGCCCTACTTCAAAAGCACATCACTTACATTGTCCTTTTGAAGTTGGGCATATGTTCTACAGAGTGTACAATGTGGCCAGCGGCAAATCTGACTCTTTGGTTTTTTTTTTTTTAAATCAGCACATTGGTTGATGTAGATATGTTCCAAGTAAGGTGCCCTACAATGCAGACAGAAATATATTACTATATTACTTATGTTGGAAAGGATTAACAAAACTATGTTTTTTTTCAACAAAAGTAACATTCTTACAGAATGCATCTTGATTGTACAAAAATAAAAGTTGAAAAATACAGTTGTGCTCCTCATAATTTCATGGTGGCAAATAGGAAAAATACCCTGGTTTTACTTTTTACTTACTGGTGTTTATTCTGAAACCTGTAAGAACAAATTTCTTAAAGAACATAAACCATCATTATCACAAACATAAAAGCTGTCCTTACACACAAAATGTAAGATAGAAAATCACAGTAATTATTTTGGATGAGATCAAAAGAAGCACTGTTTTTCTAACTATATAGATAACTGGAAAAATCATTTTGAATCTATACCTAACTTTTATTGCTTCTGTTTTATTAAGGTATCCAGCTGAAAGTGAAAAAATGTTATTTTTATAATTTTCTTTTACAGTATCAACTCTCCAAGATACCATGTAGACTAAACATTGAAATAATGGCCCTTTTCATTTCTATCTTAGTTTTAAAAAGAAATTGAAGGTTTTCTTACATATGTATGTTTGTTTGTATCTATATGTATGTATGTATGTGTTCATAGATGGGTGGATAAATGACCCAAATGATAACAAGTGACATTGATGGGTTTTTACTTTTATTTCATGTCATGAACATTTTTACTGGGTTCTTCAAACAGGTTAAAGGGCTCACTTTTTTCTTTATGTTTTCTTGTAAATCCAACACCAAAAGGAAAGGTGAGAAAAATGCTCAGCCCATTTTTTCTCCTAATTTTGAAGTTATAGATTCAAAAGCTCACTTTTCTGTCACAACAAATAATAAGGTAAAACTTAAAAGCAAAAGTAAAGAAAGTCAAGTTTGCAATAATATGATCTGGATTTGAAGCCCAGTTCTGCCAACAATTAAGCATGTAAACTTGAGTAAACTATGTAGCCTTTCTAAGTCTCAGTTTGGATTAGATGACTGATGTTTAAGGTTCCATTATGATTACATGATTTTCTTTTGTCTCTCAGTTATAACTAATTCCAACTCTGAACCTAGAAAGTGTTTGTTTGTTTTTGTTTGTTTGTTTGTTTGTTTTTTAGGATAGCTAGGTGGCCCAGTGTTTAAGGTGCCAGATCTAGAGTCTGGAAAATTTATCTTTCTGAGTTCAAATCCAACCTCAGATAATTACTAACTGTGTGACCAGAGCAAATCACTTAACCCTGTTTTCCTCAATTTCCTCATTTATAAAATGAGCTGAAGAAGGAAATGTCCAACCCCTCTAAAATCTGCCAAGAAAAGCCCAAATGAGCAGTCAGACATGAAAAAAAAAAGACTGGACCATAACCACAACAACATGCTTGACAATCCAACTTCCCTGTGGATATATTAGATCATATATGATTATATAATATAGGATAGCATAGAATTATAGCTAAAATAAACTCTCTGATGCCATATATTCTAACCTTAAAATGTACATGTGTAAACTATATTTAGCAGCCAATTTTAATTTTAGATCTTGATTACTGAAAGCCACAGAATGCTTACATAATTGATGCAATATTTATTTAAACCATTACATGAGGACATGCTAGCGTGAGAAGTACTCACAGATATTATTACTAGAAGGCTTTAACAGAACATTCCTTCATAATGGGGTTATGAAAGATGAACAACCTCTCTAATTTAGTGAAATTCTGCTGCAGACCACAGGTTGTTTTTCTTTTTTCAAATGTTCAAAGCTTACAAGAGATCCCAGGTGAAATGATTTTGTTGTTGCTGTTGTTAGAACATTTTAAGGATATGGAAGTTCCTTAATTAGATTGAATATTTCAGTGACATAGTGGGTCCCTTCTGTAAACAGAGCAGGTTTATTGGGCAGTTTATTTAATGATATCCATGGCATAAAATGAATTACTAGCCCTGATCCTTATAACCAGTCAGTTAGGCAACCCCTCCCCCATCCCACCCCCTCTTTAAAAGGATGCAAAAATGACTGGAAAGATTTATAGCAAGTGGTCCAAATCAAAACTTGTCTGGGAGCCCCTTTTCCATTTACCTACCCTTGCATCTTTGTGTTTTTCTTTAAATGGGTGGCTACAATAGACAGATTGCCTGAAGTTTAGAGCACATATTATGATATGTTTCTATAAAAACCCTATTATACAATCAGCATGCATAGAGGGCCTGCTTGCTGCGGGAACAGTTGCATGCCTATAGGTCATCCCTGGGGGATAGGCTGTATATATAAATACCAACTGAAATTTCACAGTTTGTACAAATATAAACTCTGTTAGAACAAGATAACATGTATAGATTGTGACATGACAATATCTAGCTATGCATTTGTGTGCCTTGCTGTATCAAGTTCTTGAAACCATTTGGGGACCAGTCAAAACAACACATTATTTCCAAAAGACAAAGGGTCCAAGGGTAATAAGGAATTCAGGTTGAGTTTTAAACAAATACTTCACAAAAATCACTTACCTATCCATCTACTCAGATGTCCAGGGGAAAAAGAGCTGTATTTAGACATCCTTAGATTCCCTGAAGCATACATGGGAAAATACATATATTTGTGTGTGTATGTATAGATAGATAGATATAGGTCCATAAATTTATATAGACATATGTAGTTCTGTACATCCATATGTATGTATCTTTCTTTCTTTTTCTTTTTCTATCATTTATCCACCTACCTCTCTAGCCCTCTATTTGTCTCTCAATCTGTTTATTTACACCCCTTTTTTAGGATATTTATGTCTGCCTCCCTCTGTGTAGATATCTATGTAGCTATTTCTTTATCTATCATCTATCTGTCTGTTTTGTCTGCCTGCCAATTTTTCTATTTGTCCATTTATCTATCTACCCCTATATTTTTCTATCTATTTATCTATCAGTTTGTATGCCTTGTTATGTCTACATAGCTATCATTCATTCATCCCTCCATCCATCTGTCTTTACCCACATATACATGTGGAGGTATACAAACACATACTCAGTACCATATCGAAAATTATAATACATGTTTACCTATATTTGATTACATGATATTTAGGGGAGGTGATGAAGAGGAAAGAGGGAAAAATATTTGGAATATGGGGTTTTGCAAAAGTGAATGTTGAAAAAAACTATCTTTGCATGTACTTGGAAAAAATGAAAAGTTATTAAAATGGTAATACAAAAAAAAAGAAACAAATGTATTTAATGAAGAAAAAATAAAATAACATTTTTTGAAATGAAAAAATGTGATAGTACTAACTCTCCTTTGGGGTAAACAAGGAAGGAACAATAAGAATATGAAATCATTCAGCCTCTGTGGCAGATTCTCCAGTGGCAGTGGGAGATAGAATGGTATATCATATAATATGGTAATGGAACTAATTCAGTTCTAGTCTTCACTTTATGTCCTATTCAAAGTGACTGTTAACAGCTAGTTCTGTTACTTATAGCCTAGATGACCTTATTCAAGTCAACTTGGTTTCCTGCGTCACAATGTCCTTATATCTATAATGAGATCTTTGAACTAGGTGAGCTCTAAAGTATCTTCTGCTCCAAATCTTATGATCTGATGATATCTCCCCTTCTTTCTCATCTTCTTCCTTCCATAAATGATCCTAACTCAGCAGTAGCTATGTTTACAGCTATACCTAGATTGTTAGGAGTATAAAGCCAGGTAGACAGAAGGCAATGTACATGTCCATGGGAGAATAAAACTAATTTTGTCTCATGGTCGCAAATCATTTTAAAATTAGATAGGGTTATATTCAACAATTCTAGTTGTTAAGACTATCCTGTATAAGCATAAGGGAAAAAATTGACCAAATTTAATTCAAAATGATTTTAACTCACTGGACTCCTAACTGGACTCAAGATAACAGATGAGTTGAAACTAGTGCCAAGCTGCTCTCCTTCTGCCATACTTGTTAGTTGTTGCCATCCCCTAATGTCATAGAATCATGTCCATAATGAAATCTGCTACATCTACACTGAGAGTTAGAGTATATAGTCAAGTAACAGAAACTTTTTGAAGAAAACTCTAAGAACTGGAAAAAAAAGATTTAATTTAGATAAGGCATAGTGAAGTGTGTTTGTAATATTGTAAAAAGATCTAAGATGGCAAATGCTGTAAATGTGAGAATATTAAAGTGAGGCTGTCTTAGTCTAAAGCTTTAAAAATGACAGAAAACACAGGGAGAAATATTGTAGGCGAATGCATCCTAAGTGAATTTCATTGTATTCTGTATGTATAGATATGCCATAAAGATTTGTTTAAAAGGAATTTCAGGAAATGCAATAAAGGTGATGGAAAGCAGAAAGTATGATGGTAAACCAACGCTGATATCATTAGCCTTGAGATTCCCCTAATCACTACCTTTTGATTCTTTGTTTGGAAGATGGGGCTGTGAATTCCGGGTCTCCATTTAAGGAAAGAGCTCAGCTTTGACATTTCATAACTCACCTGGCAGCACTATCTTGAAACTTCTCTGACTGACTTCCCCACCATGCCTTGCATTGGGTATTTTTCCCCACCTCCAATTTTTTAGCGTCTTTTTGTGTTTTATCATTCTCTATTCGATTATAACCTCCTTGAGGGCAGAAATTATCTTTAATTTTTTTTTAATTTATGGAATAAAATAAGCATTTCCATAACACAGTACAATAAAAAGATGATTGTATATGAAAATGAAAATCTACTATGCACAAGATGCTATTCCTTTCAATCTACAAGAAAACTGTCAGGTAAGTTTACTTTTTTTCATTCCCTCCTACCTTTCCCTAGAGATAGCTACCATTGTACTTAAATGAGTATGTATATATACATACACACATGTATATACACATACACACATACAAATACATGTGTATGTAATTTTACATATATAAATCTATAATATTCATATTAGTTCTTTCTCTGTATATAGATTGTGTCTTTCTTCATATGTTCTTTATAATTAATTTGGGTATTAAAATAGTCAACGTAACTTATTCATTTAAAGTAGTTCTTAAAAATAATATAGATTTTATTGTGTATGATATTCTCTGGTTCTGCTCATTTTATTCTTCATTATTTCATGCAAGCCTTTTCATGGTTTTCTTTTTTGTTGTTGTGGCTAAGGCAATTGGGGTTAAATGACTTGCCCAGGGTCACACAGCTAGGACCTTTCCATGTTTTTCTAAAATTATTGAGCTCAGCATTTCTTAAAGCATGGCAATATTCTGCAACTTTTTCACTAAGCACAGTGTTTGGCACTTATTAGACACTTAATGACTGTTAATTGATCTGATGCCTCAAAATGTTTTAAAGTTTATCTTATTTGCTAATCATAAACCTTGTAAGGTAAATCTGATTATTATCCCCATTTTGCAGAGAAGGAAACTGAGGACCAGAAATATTTGGGGATTTAGTCAAGGCTACATGACTAATAAATATGTGGGGCCAAATTTAAAGCCATTTTCTTTCTTGTTTCCTCTCAGCAGACAAACTAAACTGCCATGCAGCTTCTAGAGATGTTGTTACTAATTGAAGGAAGGTCTGATGAAACCCAAGAAATGAGATATCTAAACAGCAAAAGACCCTGAAGGTGTTTCCTCATCAGACAAGATATTTAGGCTCCTGGAGAGAATGTACTCCTTGTTGCTGTTAATATATAATCCACATGGTGATTGAGAAAAATAACAAATGATGATGATTCTATAAGCACTGAGTCAATCATTAAGCATTTAGTAAGCAAATATGTTTGGAGAATGTTGAAATAATCGAATACCCTCATTTTATGAATGAAAAGTATGAAGTTCAGAGTTTAAACTGCTTGTCCAAAGTAATGTACTTTGCTTTTAAAACTATTACTGGAATCAAGCTCTTATAATTTCAGTACAATGTTTCTTATACTACTCCTGGCTTCTAACCAATAATCATCAATATGTTTTTATTTTTATTAAAGATTATTTACTTTATAAATCTTTTTCTATTTTTTTGTTACTGTGGTGCATTAGACATTAACATATGCCCAGAAAAATGAAACATATACAAGGTGAAGAGACTAGTTATAATGTGAATGTAAGGCTCATATCAACATCTTTCTGTATCTGACAACATCTTTCAGAATATAGTTTTTTCAATCAAAATTTGCTTGATTACTTAAGAAAAATTTGACATTGATTTGTTTTATTTTGAGTTCCAAACTTTCTCCCTTTCTTCAGCACTTTCTCCACCCATTAAGAAGACAAGCAATATGATACCCATAATCCATGTGAAACCATGTAAAACATTTTTATACATTAGCCATTCCAAATATTTATTAAATACCTACTAAGTCTGGGTCACTGTGATATGTGGTTGGGGATACAAGCAATATAGTCCTTTCTGTTAAGGACATAAGAGTCCCCAAAGTAGCCAAGATGCAGATAACTATGTATATATAATATAAACTGTGTACATGAAAGACAATCTTAGAACCAAGGCACTAGTTGATGATGAAACAGGGAATGGCCTTCTTTAGAAGGTGGTTTGTATTGAACAAATACAGGAGATAGAGAGGAGGGGGCACATTCCAGATATGGAGTTGAGAGATGGATCTTCAGATTCCAAAAACTGTTTTTCATATTAATATGATAAGGAAACATAAGTTCCTTGAAAAGCACAATTGTCCATGAAAATTAAAATTGCAAAAGGTAATGAAGAGCTTTTAGCATGGTCTTGAACTATTTTGTCCCAGACACACAATGTGATACTTCCTTTCCTAATATATAGGTTAAAATGGGCAATGTGTTATCAAAAATGGACTAGTCATCTGAATTTCTTTGTTTTTCTCATTAAGTGACTTATTGCTCCCAGTCCATTCCTTTCACTCTTGGAATGGGATAAGAAAAGGTACTTTTGGTAAGTAGGAAGCAATAGTGATGCCGAAGTTGAAAGAAAGTACCTGGAATGTTCCAGGTACCGCGATAAGTGTATTAAAATATTTGATACAAATATAATTTCATCTTCAAAACAACCCTGGGGGTAGGTGCTATCATTATGGCCATCTTATAGATGAAGAAACTGAGGCAGGCAGATATTAAGTGACTTACCTAGAGTCATGGAGTTAATTAATATCTAAAGTAAGATTTTAACTCAAGTCTTCCTGATGATTGACTCAATGAGCAGTTCATTGTATTCATTAGCTTCCCAGATGCAATAGTAAAGACAAGAAGGAGAGAATAGGATTGGATTACTCTGTAAGAGCAGTGGGTGAAGAAAGAATAAGTAGCAGTGGATGCAGCAATCAGTGGTGACAGGTTACTCAGAATTTTGTGTTATGCATGTTCAGGATCTCTCCCATTAAAGCTTATAATTTAAAACTGAATGAACTCTGTTACTACATATGCACAGGGAAGTCATATTCAAGTATTTGCATTTTTATAGAACTTTTCATTTGATCCTATGAAAATGCTGCAATATGATAATTACTTAAGATACTGTCTCCCTATTTTAAATGCATTGATGTATTTTTCAAGAGTTCCTAGTCATGAGATTTGCAACTAACTAGAAATCATGATGCTGTATTTAATGTATTGAAAAGAAATGAGTCTGATGTTGTACAGGCAAATCAGAGGTTTTTTTTTTCTTTTTTTTTTTTTTAATGCCTAGGACTGGGGGATTGGGTTCCATGTAGTGATTTCCCTGACAACCAATTTGGCATCTTATACTGTCACAATAAGCTCATGATTTCAGGTGAGGAATAAGCTGGAGCACATGAACCCTCAAGCAAAAGAGATGAAATTTTCATCCAAATGTCCTGAAGAATAAAAATGATGGAGATAAAAACAGAAATTATATGACATGGACAAAGTTGTTTCTAACTAGAACATTTTTCAAAGTTTTCTAGGGGCATCAATTGCTTTCTGAGCAAATCATTTAGTACAGAGCTCCAGTGAGGGCATTAGTAAATGATTCTCTTCTGCCTACAATTAGATTAGTCATGGACTTGTAGGCTTGAATTTATGATGATTTGGATTTAAGAAAAAAAATCTTGTGCTTTGGTAAAAGAAAATAAAGGCCACTACTGAAACATGAATAAGACTCCTAGATTTCTACTTGCCCTTAAACCTATTTTATTTTGCAGTTATTTGCATTGTCTCTTAGTTTAGGGATTGGGCAAATGAGAGAACTATACCCTGGAATTTTATTAGATAGAGAGGTCCCAGTGAAAAAAATTCCCTCTCATGTACAGATTAATTGCATCCATTGATCCTTGAGGTCATAGAAAATTTCCTAGTCCTAATAGATTATATGACCTTTCCAGAATATGTCAGAAGTGAGGATTCAACCTAGATCTTTCTGGATTTTAGGCCATTTCTCTATACCATATACCTCTTTATAAATATGTGTATTTATAAAAATATATACCAAGATATAAAAGATAATGCATAATTATTATGCTTCCAAGCTAGAACAAGTTAAGAACAATTATTGCTAACACCTATATACTTTCACTAATATCCCCCTCTGATATCTCTTCAGAGTATGGAAGTGGCCTGAGTTCTCAAAGGTTATGTTAATGTAAAGTGCTACTGGATTCTATGGAAAAGCTTGAAGTATAAGATCTTGCAATATACTTCTTGCTATCCAACAGCTAGCCTAGCTAAATTTAGAAGGCATCAGTAACAGAAGTTTTGCAATGAATTATTTTGCCCACAGTCATGAAGATAATCTATCACCTTCTCATTGTTCCTTGGACAATATTTTATTTCCTGACTTTATGCTTTTACTCAAGCTCTGCTTTATGTTTAGAATGCTTTCTTTCCTTATTTCTTCCTCTTAGCTTCCATGGCTTCCTTAAAGACTTCTCAAATCTTGTCTTTTATAGGAGATCTTTCCTATTTGATCTTCAACAAAGACATTTATCTTTCAGAAGATGGATTTTGAGCTGAGTCTTGAAGGATATCAGAAATGCTAGGAGGTGAAGATGGAAAAGGAGAGTATTCTGGATATGTGAGAAAGCCAGTGAAAAGGCATAGAATTAGGATCCTCTTGGAGGATCTGCAAGTAGGCCAATATATCTAGGTACTAAAGTGATTTGTGGTTTTATTAAGATTAGCATTCAAGAATATCAATGTTTGCTTAGTATTTATTAGAATTATTCACATTGTAGTTCTGTAAAGTACATGCTTTATGCTGTTGTAAAAGGTCCATTCTAGTACCCCATTGTGGTATGTAATTGATTCTAGATTCTCAAGGCCTGTGCCTGTAGAATTCAAATTTGGATAGATACTATAATTATGAATTTGCCAATAAATCGGGGGCCAACTTAGCTGAGTGTGGAGATTTTCTTTGTTATAGAGTTGACCACAAAATAATAAATTTGTTCAATATAGGAAACCTATGAAGCAAATAAAATTACAAAATAGTCCTGAGCAGATGAAGTGGCAGAGAAGGAGGTAGAGATCAACAAGTTTTTTGATTTTTAATTCTTAGGTTACTTAAATTGCTGGCACTCTTGAGTGTGTGATTTTCATCAAGTGGCCAGTATGAGCCAATGTAATATTGGAGAAACTGAATCACATTACTCCTCATTAACATTATACCCATATATGAAATAAGGAGACAAAGAAAAGTTCAAATTTAATAGAAAATATGACTCATAGGTCTTCTTCAGAGAGGTAAATAAAAATTGGTTTCACCACATGCCCCAAAACAGCAAGAAACATTGGGGTATTTGAACATGATATTCTTAGTGAGCATAAAGAAAGAGATAATCAAAAAAAAATGTAGTTTATGCATCAGAATGCTGGGAGAATAAAAAAGGTAGAGATTTGGTAAGGCACTTTATAGGATTCTCTAAACCAAGTAAACAAATACCTTTATAATTAGTGATCAAAGTGAAATGAAGAGAAGAACAATTGAAAATATGTTGAAAAATACAACTTGGGATATTAAAAAAGATGGGGGAGAGAAAAATCTTTCTCCCCAAAACCAAGATGAAATTAACAAATAAATTAAATTTCCTCTTTTTTTTATATTTCAGAATTCGGTATCAGAATGGCCTATATATACATTGAGATAATTCCTGCTAAAAACATGAAAAATGAAGAGGTAGCCTTTTCCAGGCAATTATCTAGAAAAGAACACATCTTCAGAGTTATGTAAATGACATTGTTGTATCTATTATTTGTGAACATTGTTCACAATATTGTGTAATATTGTGTTCTTATGGAACAAATCACAACCTTGAAGGCTTTTCTCAAATTGTTTCCCATTTATGTGCTAGAAACCACACAAGATCCCATATTAGATGCAGCTATGAAGATGAAGTTGATCAGGGATCACTTTAATATTAGATTTTTAAAAAGAGACATATGGTTGATTTAAGCAAGTCATGGAGAATATCCCTGAGTAAGGCTGACCCCATATGTGTTTTCTTCTCCTGCTAGAATGTAAGCTGCTTTAGGGCGAGCCCTGATTCCTTTCCCCCCCACTCCCTTTATATGTGTTGTCTCTCTCTATTAGAATGTCCCTTGCAGGGCTCCAGACAGAAAATGGATATCCTACAAGTGGCCAGTCAATTCTTTAGATGCTTCTGTCATAAATGGCATTATTATTTTGGTTATATAGAACCCTGGATTAGCATTATAGTACTGTAAAATATTACAGAGATTACTTAATGAGAGTCACTGTCATTTGAAAGGGATTGGCCTAGCCATTCATCCTAGAAAAATAAAGTAGACAAAACTTTATATTGTCTGGATTACCCCAGTCAGTTTTCTAGGCTTTTTAGTTGATTTGCCAAATTATATAGTGAGGGAACTGGATGATTTTAGTTGATTTGCCAAATAATATAGTGAGGGGCTAGAAATAGAAGAAGAAAATTGATTAAATTATAAGTGAGAAATTATGTAGCACTTTGATCTCAAAGTGTTTCCTGATACACTATGTCCTACAATCTAAATTTTGTTTTATAAAATAAAAACCCGGCAATACTTACCTCATGGTACTCTAGGGTGGCGAATCATGAAATACCACAATATCTAAAGAGACAAAAATAAGTGACCTCACATGCAATGGAATTATTCATGGTGAGTAAAAGTAGTATAGTGAGTAAAAGTAATATAGCATATTACCAGCCATGATGGAAGTGAATAAAAAGTCATTGTCCAGCCATCCACCCAGACTCTCTTGCTATCTTTCCTGCTACCCCTGGCAGACCATGACTCAGTCCCTGCTTTCTACCTAGGCAGAGTAGTCAAATCAATACTACTTTTGCTTCTGGAAATGGAAAATCAGTTGGCTGTTGTGTGGATTAAATCATGGTCTCTCTGATTTCCTAGACCAAGATTCCTTCCTTGGCTAAGACTCCCCATATGTGTTTTCTCCTACTAGAATGTAAGCTGCTTCAGGGCAGTTTTGGAACATTTTTGAACAGTCCCTTATATGGATTGTCTCTGTAAGAAGTCAGATCCTTTTGGGAAGAGGTTATCTAACTTTTGAGACTTGAACAAAACTTGACACAAAATAAGGGCTTAGTAAGTACTTCATTCATCCATTTACGCATGCATTCATTCATGTATCCATAAGATATTAAAAAGAACTAGAAGAATACTTTCAGTCTACTCTATAGATCCTTTATAGAGAATTTCTAGGAAAATATGGATAAAAACAATAGGGAATAAGAAGGAATAGCTCCAGTGGAGAGAGTTCTCTTGACAATAAGAGTATAGAACTACTGAAGTAAATTATATACCAGAACCACGGATGTTCGTCCAAGTTCTTTTCTGTCTCCTTGGTCCCCACTTCTCACAAGTCCAAGTCTCCTGGGGAATATCTGGTTCATTTTGGAGGGTAGCTGCAGAGTTCTGTGCCTGTCTGTCAGAAGCATAGCATCATGAACCTTGGGCAGGAGGGTACCTTTCCTGCACATTATGTTTTCCAAGCAAAGGTAAGTGAAACGATGATGAATACCATGTCTTTATCACTGTTTCAAGTGAATATTGTTCTGCAGAGGACACCAGGACAATACTTCTTTGTCTTCCCCCTGCTAATAACCCACAGTGTAGGTCATCAGCATCATTAACATTTGCTGCCTGGGCACTGGCCTCGCCTGTATACACTCCCTTCGAACTGTGGTGCCCTGCTCATTGTTTTCAGAACCTTGGTTTCCCTCGCCATTCTCATCACCTAAATTTATTTAAGGATAAAACTATTAGAAACACAATTGGTGAATTAATGTCATGAGGACTGCTGCTGGCAGCTCATCCATTTTTGATATGCCACTCAGACAAATGAAACATAAACCACCCAGAACAAGGGGACCTTTTGACACTTCAAAGGAAACCCCTATGGGTGGTTTCCTCTTGAAGCTACACTAAACTAGCTCGATCTCCTCAGCTGGAAGCTGCCAATGTCTCATTAACCCCTAAACAGGCCCGGCATGAGCTTTCCTTTTCAGCTATAATTATGCCATGCACTCCTGTTATGCTGTACTGAATTGCAACACTGTCACCAGCACATTATAAACATCTACCCTAATTGAAAAGCAGATTAGACTCTCGTGTTAATTAGCCAAAAAGCCCGCCCACTTGCATGCATTATGATTGCCTCTTAAATACTGAGGATGTTGAAATCCCTCAGAAAGACAAGGCAGACTTAATTGCAATAACCTGCAAATTAAGTTTAATTTACTTTAAATTTACCGGTTTAGCAGGCTCATTTGATGGTGTTAATGTTCTAGCAAATTAATTATCTGAATTAGTCATGCCTGGTGGAGTTTTGCAGCAGAATACATTGTACAGTGGCCTATTAATAACAGACAAACAGGACAGGATTAATGAGAAGATTATGCTCGAGTTCTTAAAAAAAAAGATCTTGCATGAATTCAAACATAATCACCAAAGTGCAAATACAGACACAGAATATAAACAAACTGAAATTTATTATACTCTATGGCATGCCATCTAGGAGAAACAGTAAAACATTGCCAGTGAAATATCTGCTAGACAGAATCTTGTTCCATACAGTCTGCTCGATCACTTTTCTCACCAACCCCATTTCCATTAACTGCTGTCTGTGCATCAGCTCCAAGTGTATAAGTGCATTAGAGGGGATATGGACTACAGATATAGAACAGATACATGAAATTGAAAGAACATCTCCTATGGTAATTCTATTGACCTCTTTGTAGTCTTAGGGACTCTGAGATGACTTTACTGATCACATACTGCTAACCTCTCTCTTTGCCAGGAGGAAAAAAAAAAGACCCATGAAGAGAACTAACTGCAGTAATTAAATATATGAATATTCTGCTTGGCTACCCTTTCTTCCCCAAACAAAATAAAGTAAAACAATAACAAAGTTGTGAAGGGAAATATGGAATAGGGACCTAATAGCCTTTAGGAATCTCTTAAAATAAAGACATAATTGACCTCAGAGACAACTTCAAGGGAGAAGAATATCTCAGCCTGGAGAAAATGTTGAATGACACTTCTGATAAATAATAAGCCACTCTGAAAACATCTGTTTGATGGAGCCATTATTTTAAATGGTTAGATTTTTGAGTTGCCTAATGTGGCTTCTTCCATTAGGGTTCGAAGACACCCAACACTGTCTGTCTCTAAGCTCTCTGCTGCAGAATGAGATTGCCCTTGGGTGTCAAACTAATAATCCTTGACTGGCTGGAACTGAATGTGGCCATGCAATGATTGACCTCCACATGCCAGATTATTGATTGGGATGTAGATACCCCAGCCATCATTTTCCTGAAGCAGTCAATGCTTTTGTCCCTGACCCGTCCACAGCTGTCACGCTGTGGTTTGCCATTGAAAGGGCTCCCATTTGCATCCTTCTTGCATTTATAAGTCTCTGTGTAAAATAAAAATGCCACCACTTGAAAGGAAGACTGAACTGTTCACTCTTTAAAAAACAGATTATCTCATTAAAGAAAGGAAGGTTTAGTGAGGGTGAAAATATGTATGCTTGCTTTATGGGCCATATTTTAATTTTGGGAAAAAATAATGAGAATAAAAATTGCTTCAATATGTTTTCTGTATTGTGGCAATAAATCACCCAGATCCTTTCTGGTAGTCACATTGCCTTTGGGGTGGTTGATTTTTTTTTTTTTTTGTTGGTTGTTGTTGTTGTTCTCTGTTGAATTAGAATTTGCAGTAGTAAATGAAACTGGCACAAAAGCAGGTGTTATTAAAACTGGGCAGGAAAAGGACAATAACAACATAATTCCACTTTAAAAGGCTGGTATGTGTATAGTTGCAATGACTTTGGTTAGAACCCGTGGGGAATAGTATATACACCATAAAGAAAATAAATTTCAGTGACACATAAACAAAAGGCAAATGACTAATATATTTACATATAACATGTGGTGTATTCATTGCACACCATGGTGACAGAATTGTTTATTTCATTTATAATTTATACAGCAAAACCTTATTAAATGTGTAACTAGTTTGCCAGATGATAATATACAGTAGGAGATTAGGCTTCCATTATAGAATGTCATTAACAACAAAAGATTTTCATTTGTCAATTTTTTTATTTTATTTTCAGTCTGTTCTTGTTTATAATATATGCCCTGAATATAATCCTGGATCCCTTAAATCATAATGATAGTGATATAAGAAGAAAGTAGCACAGGATTCCTTGAAAAGAAGGCAAAACAAACAAAAAACAAAACTTGCCAGAAAAATCTTCAACTTTCTGAATTTATTAATATATTTATGATGAAAATATTTTAAAAAGAATTGTTTAATATATACCCTCCTAAAAAGTAAAGATAAATATACATTCTATTAAAAAAGGTTTTCTTTGTAAAGGATTTAAGATATTCATCAGAACAATCATTAGAATCCACTATTAGAAGATTAGATGGAGCAAGAGAGTAGGAGCTGATAAAGAAATTACTTTACTTTATAGCATTTCTTGTTGCTGCACAATAGAAAGCCTCTTTAAGGGAGTTTTTTTTTTTTAACACTGAAATAGTATTGCAAAGTGTGTGTGTGTGTGTGTGTGTGTGTGTGTGTGTGTGTGTGTGTGTGTGTGTTTGTGTTACATTTAGTCCAGAAGGCAATGATGTCAACTTCTGCTAAGACAGATGTAGTGACAAGGATACTTAAACATCCTTGTTAATACTTTTAGTCTTTATATTCAATATCTACTGAACTTTGCACGATAGGCACTTAAGAGATGCTTGTGGACTTGGATTGAATTAATTTCACACAATACAAACATATCACTCCATGTACTCATTAATCTCATTATTAGGCAGAAAAAAAGCCAAATCATTCTTTAGTATTTTTCCCTACCTTGTGTAATTTTGTAATGACCAAGATCTTTTAGAATACTCATTGAGAAAGTCAGGAAATGGATATTCTTGTGTGTAAACAAAAAGGGTAGTGGGAAAGGGGCTAGAGAGGGGGAGAGAGAAGAAATGCTTTTAAACAATAAAATGTATTTTACTTTCAAGCTTAGAGCTGTCAGACTTCATTCCCAATAATGTATCCTGACAGTTCACAGCTACTCTTAAAAAGTAGGTAAAGCTTTTGTGGTTGCAAACTAGTGTGATAAAACATAGAAATATTTTATTCAGTTAAAGTGGAAACTGCTGTTCACCCTGGTTATATTGCACACAAACTCTTCCTCTCTAAATTAATGTACTGTGCAAATATCTTGACTATGACACCCTCTCAGTCCATTAATAAAAGCCCCATTCCATCAGAACTAAGTCTCAATGCACCAAGACACATATGTATAGAACCTAAAGGTTGGCAAACCTCTACGTTCAAAAAAGGTTGGTTTATATCAGGGAAAATAGGGTGTGTAGAATTCAAAGAACATGAATATGTTTTGTGTCTATTCCTACTGTGAGCTGAGGCAAAGAGACGCTACTCTGTTTTGTAGTCATTCTCAATTCATTAGTTCTTCCAGAAACTTGGTAACAGAATAAGTCATTTAATGGGATCTTTCTAGCTGGACTTTCAGGAAGTATAGGGATATCAAGGAAAGTAGAAGAGATGGAGAATAGTAAATGGAAGAAAAGATTAGCTAATAATGAAGTTAAGGCTTTGCAAGTTTTCTCATCAGATAAGATTCCTTTGAAAAGACAAATTTGGGAGTGGCATTTCATGTGCACGTATCCATTTGTAAAACAAGGATTTGGATCTGGTTTATCTTCAGTTACTTCAAATATATCCATACAGGTATACACACATATATACTTATGTATACAATATGATATATTAATTTTTGGAAGGAAATATCTGTTCATGGTCTCTCTGAATCTCCATTTAGTTAGTAGATAGTACTTAATACAAATCTTTGTTTAATACATAGCTGAAACCCATATATATATTTCTCATTTCAATATTTGTAATATATGATATGATGATATGACGATCTATAATATAATAGTACAGCATAATCTATTTTATAGTAAATTGTGTGATACATACACAGCACAAATATATGTGTGCATGTTTGAATATACATACACACACACACACACACACACACACACACACACACACACATATATTTCTGACTTTTAGCAAATTTTTCCTGAGGAATTATGAAATGCATATTGGGTACTAAAATGGAAAACAGCATTAGTAGAATGAAAATTAAAGACATTAGCCAGAAGATTAGAATAGATTGCTTTTCAAGTCCCTTCTGATACCAAAATTATATGATTCTATATCTATATGGGGCACATTTTGGGTCAATTTACTTTCATATGTTATCATATTAGCTAAGGGTCATATGAATCATGAATTGTTCAATTCTGTCTTGTCATCATGATAACTGAATATACAATTTGTGTTCAGTTTGGAAAGTATAGTTACATATAACATTTGCTTACTATTTGTATACATTATTTCTCCTTCTAGAATATAGACTCCTTGAGGGGAACCACTATTTGTTTGTCTTCATATCCCTAGAATTTAGGATTGTACCTAGTTCATGGTAGCTTCTTAGTAGATTGACTCATTGATAGATTAAAGAATAAATAAAAAATAAAGATTCCTTTATTACCATATGAAAAAACATTATTATAAATATGTGTGTGGCAGCTGCACATTTGATTGACAAAGATTTGGACCATCATGATTTACTCACTAATGGAGCTTCAGAAAGACAATTAGCAATTCTCTCCTCTGTTGATATTTAACAACTTGTGTGGTTTTCTCTTCTTTTGTTATCAGTTAACTGCTCATTTCAATGTGTGAAATAATACCAAATTCACCTCCAAAGGTTGTGTTAATTTGATCTAAATTGTTGGATGGGCATTCAATTCTGTTTAGATTAATGTTAAGTGTTACCATCTCCCTTTCTGGAGACTTGACCTAATTAAATCACCCACATGTCAATGGCAAGATGAGGAATTGTAGCTAAGCTTCTAATTCCTTTTTTAAGGTTTTATATACTAGTTACACTACCTCTATTCTAGCACCTGATTTATTTTAAGGAAGGTATAGACTGTAAATTTTTGTCTTCATAACAGTTTTCTCTTTTTAATAGTATTTTTTCCAATTACATGTAAAAATGTTTAACTTTTTTTTCCCCCCTGAGGCAATTGGGGTTAAGTGACTTGCCCAGGATTACACAGCTAGGAAGTGTTAAGTATCTGAGATCATATTTGAACTCAGGTGCTCCTGACTTCAGAACTAGTGTTCTATCTACTGCACCACCCAGTTGCCCCTTAACATTCATTTTTAATAACATTTTGAGTTCCAAATTTTCTCCCTCTTTTCCTTCCTCACCTCTCCCTAACATGCTTAGCAATTTGATAGGTTACATTTCAATAATTTTATGATACCAATTATCATTAGTCACTATATAATTAAGTATTAGCCAGCTAGCATTTAAATAGCATTGTAAGGTTTGCAAAACATTTTACAATTGTTACTTAATTTTAATTTCACAACAACTCTGGGAAGTATGTGTTATTATCCCCTTTTGCAGATGAGAAAACTGAGGCAGAAAGAAATTAAATGATTTAATCAAGACCTTACTTTTAGTAGGTGCCTAAGGCTGTATTTAAACTTAGGTTTTCCAGTCTCAAAACCAATATTCTATCTACTTCATTGTATTTTAAATATGGGAATGGAAGAGGAAGAAAGACATTTTCTAAATATTCCAATAGACAAAGCATAACAATATAAACAACACAATGATATCATGCTTTAAAGGTGCCAAATATCTTGCTCCATGATAGATAACCTTGTTAGGGAGGCAGTATAGGAATTATTACTCTCATTTTACTGATGAAGACCTGGAAGTTCAAGAATTAAATGACTTGCCCAAGATTATGCAACTTTTAGTGTCACAGCCTGCATTTGAATCCAGGAATCCAAACTTTGAATCCAAAAAAAACCCCAAAAACTTCCCCTTGCACTAAATTTTCTGTTTTGATGTGCCAGAAGGCATTAAATTAGTAGTCTCCCCAATTATTTGTAAACAATCTTTAAAATTCTTTTTTTAAAGTTTTGAGTTCTGAATTCTATCATTTTCTCTCTTCTTTCACCTCCCTGAGATGGTAAGTAAACTGATAGAAGTTATACATATATTGGTAGCCTCTTGCAAAAGTAAAGAACCTATCTTGTGCTCGATCCCTATAAAGAAATGAAGAGTCCTTCCTTTACCAGGAGAGGAATGTATATTCTCTGCATGCCTATAACTTAATTTCTTCCTTAGAATATGCAGTGATTACACAGGAACTTTTTTTTTTTTTTTTATCATTGCTTCACCCTACTCAGTCCCACTTATAATCCCATCATATCCATTCCTCTTAATAATTTTTCTAGACTATGTATCATTAATCTAATTTTAGTTTTAGAAATAGGAAGATGGAGGAAGACTTTCAAGGCCCTGTATTTTTTTTTTTTTCAGTTGCTCTCTCTATCAGAGGTGCTTAGCTTTCTGTACATCATGTAACCCTTAGCAACACTCTGGTGAAGTTAATGATTCCTTCTCAAAATAATGTTTTAAATTCGCAAAATAAAATATGTAGAATTGCAAAGGAAACAAATCAATTTCAAATTCTATTATCAATTTTTTTTAAATTTCAAAAACTTCTTGAAACTGAGGTTAAGAATTCTTGCTGTACGATAAGCTTCAGAATAGATATGGATCAAACTGAATTCATCACTAGGCAGTTACTATCAACTCCTAAAAAGAAGTAGTCATTTCATTACCACTCACTAAATCCTTCCATTCTATGAAGAGGTACACAACTCAATTGCAGCTTATAAAACTTTGGACTCTCTTCTCCTGGGGATATGAAGGACTATCACTATCATTTTAAACCTGAATGCCAGAGTATTGGATTTAAAAGGAAAGAAAAACTCACAAAATATCTTTGGATGAGGAGACAAGAGAGTCCTGGTCATAAGATCCCATGAGATTACAGAGGGCTGACTCTTTCCATGGAAAGGATCCTGAAGAATTTCCCTAGTGCTTTCTGTTTCAAAAAGTTCTCTGCAGGACTTGTGAATGAAATACAATAGATGGCACCAGGCTTTTCACAATCAACATGGAAGGTTGTGTAGTGCTTATTTCCATCACAAACAGCTAGGAAACATTGGTGGCCATTTCTAAATTCCGAAGGATTATTTCAGGAAATGTGCATGTTAGATTTTTTGGAGTACCATATGAAAACCTGATATAGATGTGAAGTCTAACTTATTACCCCCATTACAATCTCTACTGATCATCCTGGTAGAGCTCACATAGCATCACAGGATCAAAGAGTGAGAAGAGCTTTCTAGGTCAATCTTCTTATTTTATAGGTGGGATAAACTGAGGTCCAGAGAGCTTAAAAGACTTACCCATGATCACATAGGCAATAAGTAACAGAAGTGGGATTTGAACCCAGATCCTCTGATTTCCTCTGATTTGATGTCCAGTGCATTTCTATCATACCATCCTGTTTCCTTTTAGATTAAGACTAACTGAATCATAAAGTGAAAATTTGCATATTATTTTGTAACAAACATATATCAGAGCTTCATTATAATCCATTTTAAGGTCCCATGACATAGAACCACCTCATAAAATGAAACAGCACATTTTAGAACTTTAGGAACTAAGCTCTATTTAATGTGGTTCCATATGGATAAGCCTTATATCAAATTTTCCTCTAAAATGAACACTGTGAAAATAAAGTCTTGGTGACCCAGATCCATCATTATGACGTGTAGGTGCTTGATTTAAAACCTATTTGGTCATTCCCAACCTTGGGTTAAGCTAAAAGTACTGCCGAGACCTCTAGGGCCCTTTTTTAGCTAGTAGTAACCAGGCTTCTATAATTGAAGAGTGAAGAGGTAAATAGATGAGGGAGAAATAATAGTTTTGATGATTAGGGCTTAGCTCCAGTGAAGCTGAAGGCAGAGGATTAAGCCGTTAATTGTGGTGAAGCCCTCTCCATGCAGGGCAGCTCCATGCTTCATTAGACTCGAGGGTTTGAACATTATAGATGCAATATTGACTGGGAAGGGAGCTTAGCAACTTAGATTAGCAACAACATGACTTGTTCATTTGGAGCAAAGCTAACCACAGGGATTCTTAGCCCAGGATTAGAACAGCAGGAGATTAAAAAAAAAGATTTACACAGACCCTAGTCATTCTGTTGGGAGAGTGGATTTTCCATATAGAAACTTCATTTCAGGATAGCAATATAAATTTTGGAAAAATTTAGGAAAAAAATGAACAGTTTATGAAAATCCTAAGAAATTTTTTGATGTTTGTTATTTGGTCATTCATGTGATTTGACAGGCAATGTGGGGTAGAGGTTATAAAATCAGTTTCAGGGCCATGAAAAAATGGGCAGAATCAACTTTAATTCTAACACATTTAAATTGTGCCAAGTTATCTAACTATTCAGTGCCCAGACAACTCTTTAGAATTACATCTTGCCAAAAAGATGCTGATAAGCATTCATAAAGGAGTTTCTTTACTGGGATTCCCTATGCCAATGTAATCACTGCTCTGTTTTTTTTTTAAAGTTTACAATTAGCAATAATATTATTAATTGATTATATTATATGATAATTAATAATATGAATAATTATTCTAACAAATATGAGTTAGAGTTCTGGGTTTTTACCACAATTTGCATGGTCAATACCCCCAATAACTAAATTTATCCTACATATATCCCACAATGGATAGAGTACTAGAGTCAGAAAGACCTGGATTCAAATACCTTATGCTGTGTGACTATAAGCAAACTGTTTATCTCTCTTGACTTCACTTCCTCATGTCAAAAATCTAAGGTTGGATTGAATGTCATCTAAAGTTCTTTCTAACTACAGACCTATGTTTACAAAAGTCTCAGTTTGACCATGGGATAAATTCAAAAGCATCTTCAAGTCAC
The DNA here is from genome assembly GCF_016432865.1 of Antechinus flavipes. Lineage (NCBI taxonomy): Eukaryota > Metazoa > Chordata > Mammalia > Dasyuromorphia > Dasyuridae > Antechinus > Antechinus flavipes. Next base: position 123,754,051 of record NC_067400.1, on the reverse strand, counting down.
TTCAGTGCTTTATTGGGATAGAATATGTGGAGAAGATAACTCAGATCTGCCAGTATTGTGTGAATTTACTTTAAATTTAGTTGATCCTCAAAGATTCTCAGGGCCCTTGGAATTTAAGAACAAACTCTTATTTGGCATTTAAAGTTATTCATAGCCTAATTTCAGTTTTCATTTTCAGCCCAATTACTCATTACTCCTCTTTACAATCAATCATTAATCATCAATTATTGATTAAATCCTTGGTATGTGTGAGACCCTAAAGCAACAAAAACAAAAGTCTATTGAAGATGCCATTCTAAAGGGGAAGACGAAATATACACATGTGAAAGTCAGAAGAATATAAGTTTAGATTTGGAAATGACCTTTGGGGCCATCTAGTTCACAACTTTCATTCTGTGGATGAGAAGCTACACTTAAGAGAGATGAAATTACTCACCCAAGATCTCATAGCAGCTGAATCTAAGGCAATTCCTTTACTATCTTAGAATTGTAACCAACTCTCTAAGACTAAGTTTTAGAAAAAGTGACAATCTACCTACTTCAAGACAAATTGACCTTCTGGCTATTCATCACATGCATTATTCTACTATTTCTGTGACTTTGCATTGTCATTTAATGTTTTTCCATCTCAATTTCTCCTACTCTAGAATGAAAATAACAATAGCACTTACCTTACAGAATCATTATCACTATCAAATGAGATAATATTTGTGGTGTTATTGTTGAATCATTTCAGTCATGTCTGGTTCTTCAAATTTCCCATTTTACATTTTCTTGGCAAAGTTATTGGAGTAGTTTACCATTTTCTTCTGCAGCTTTTTATTTACAGATGAGGAAACTGAGGCAAACAGGCTAAGTAACTCACTAAGTAACCCAGAATCATGCAGTTAGTAAGTGTCTGAGATTGGATTTGAACTCAAGAAGATGAATTCCTAATTCCAAGCCCCGTAATCTCTCCACTGCATTACCTGCTTTAAATTGGCATAGAGAAGGCACTTAATAATGCTTGTTCCTTTCTCTTTTCCATGTCTGGAATATACTCCTTCACCCTCATCTCTAGTCGCTTTGCAAACTCAGTCAAGTACTTTCTATATGAGGTCTTATTTATAATTCATGGCTTCTAATGTTCCCCTTCCCATTATCTTACACATATTTTGTCATATTTTGTATCACAAATAGGTTTATATTTATACTTATCTGCATACACATGTATGTAATATATATGTACACATGTATATACATACATGATCTTCCTTAATAGAATGTTCACACCTTTTAGGGGGAACCAATTTTTGTTTTTGTATAACTTAGTTCTAGCATAATATTTAGCAATAAGAGGCATTTAATAAATGTTTGTTAACTGATGGTTGGGTTGAAGTTTTAGGTTGAATTAAAATTTCAGAGTATCTTGGGGCTAGGCAAAGATTCTTAGGGGAAGCTCAGAATCCATCTGGTCTCCTGGGGTTCCCAAGACTAGGAGCTAAGCTATACTGAAGATAGGTAAAATGGTTCTAGGTCCACCCTGGTCTCTTTGGATTGGTTTTAAGATATTTACAAGAACCCACACATATGTACACTCTGGGAACTCATTGAGCAACCCTGCTAGAGTTTAGCAGTGAACAGGAAAAAAATCAACCACATTCTTTATGCCAAAGGTAAAAGGAAATTAGTGGGAACAGACAGAAAAACAGACAGAAAAAAAGGTCAAAATTCCTTATCTGTAAAAATGAGGAGATTGGACTAGATGACTTCTAAGAACCCTTTCACTTCCATGTCTATGATATAATATGATATGAGTCTAACATATTATTTTCTATAGTTAAATTCCTTGAGTCCTCTAGAAAATGAGCAATTGATAGCAATTTTATAGGAAAGAATCTCCTATGTATAAGAATATTATACTTTTTTTTGCTTTATAACAAACAAATTCTGATGCTATCATTCAATTGCCTTTTTCTAGGTTTTAAGTCAGGAATTTTAGGAAGTTGCATTTATTTTTCCAAGGCTAGTGGATGCTATTTAGTACACTTATAGCCTTTTTTTTTCTTTTTCATCACCTTCATCGTCATCATCATCAATTACATGCATTCTATAACAATATAATTCTTCATATAATTTCATTTAATCATTATAAAATCTTACTACTCCCTTTAACAAAAACAACTGCTATTGCCGAGTACATTAAAACATAGGGATTGTAAATGAGTTGTCCATGATTACTTTTGTAGTAAGTGGTAAATCACACATAGGGCAGATTGCATGGGAAACAGTGTAGTACAGTGGGAAGATTAGTGAATAAGGATCCAAAGGACTTGAGATCAAATACCAGTTTTTCTACTTAGTACCTGTTTGATCTTACATGAGGGTCTCAGTTTCTTCAGCTGAAAAATAAGGGATTCAGCTAGAAGGCCTCTATAGTTCCTTCTCTAATATCCCCCATTCAAAGTCTATGATCTAGTGAGTCTATTAACCTAAAGTTCCTGGCTCCCAGGATAGAGAGTCATTTGAAAAGATAATGAAGGTTTCAAAGTGATTAAAATTGGGATCATAATTCCAGAGACTATGATAATAGTCTCAGAAGTCATCTGGCATGTCTTTGATTTTACAGATAGGAAAACCGAGGTTCAAAGTGCTGAAGAATTTTACCCTATGTTGTTCAGTTAATGACAGGGTCAGAATTCTAACCCATGTCCCCTGATGCCAAATAATTTTCCCCTATGATTCCACCTTCACAGCTAAGGCAAAGGTACTGAGATAGGAGGTAGCTGCATAGAGTCATCTAGGTGGCTCAATGCTAGACCTGGAGTCAGGAAGACCTGAATTCAAATCATTTTTTAAAATAACTTTTTATTGATAGAACCCATGCCAGGGTAATTTTTTTTTTTACAACATTATCCCTTGCATTCACTTCTGTTCCGATTTTTCCCCTCCCTCCCTCCACTCCCTCCCCCAGATGGCAAGCACTGAATTCAAATCTGAATGCAGACATTTGCTAGCTGTGTGACCTAGGACTTAACCTCTGTTTGTTTAAATCCATTGGAGAAGGAAATGGCAAGTCATTCCGGTATCTCTGACAAGAAAATAACATGGACAGTATGGTCCATGGGGTCACAGAATGGCTAAATAGTAACAAGAGCAAAGTACTGAGATGGGATGTAGAGTATCACATGTGAAGAACAAGGGATAAGTTTGAGTTGTATTGCAGAGAGTATAAAGAGGGAAAAATGTACATTTGGTTATCTGTTTCCTCATGTATAAAATGAAAGGTTGGAGAAGATAGTCTTTGATATTCCTCCCAGCTTTATTTCTATGATTTTAGGATTATCGGAACTTTTAGAGGAAAACCAAAAAGGTTTGAAAAAAATGTATACGAAAAGACCAAAAGAATTGAGATAATTAAGCTTGGGGAAACAAGAACTAAGAGCAAATGGTATCACAGCAATGTATCTAACTATTATAGATAGATTATATTTATATTATAGATATTTATTATGTCTATAGATATAATTATTCTAGATAATTATTATAAATAAAGATGATCCATTTCTAAGAATGGCAATAGAAGAACTAATAGAATAAGGTCACACACTGTATTCTAAGCAATTCTAATATCAGATTTTGCCAGGGTGGATGAACAATGCCTTTGACAAGAGCTGTAAATAGTCTGTTTGTTTGACTCTCAAGTGCAGAGACTTCATTGGCAGCTAAATGGTGTCAATCAGGTAGTGCTTAGCAGGTCACTTAAGACCCAGTTTCTTAAACTATGGTTTCTAACCCCATTAGGGGTTTCATAACTGAATGTAGGAGTTGCAAAATTATGATTTATTGTCAGTAAATGTTTGGTTTTATATAGCCATATACCCAGGGTCTTGGGTAAAATGAAGTTGTGAGTGGAAAAAAGTTTGAAAAGCCCTGATTTAAGAGGAATGGTTGAGTTTTATGGCTTTTCAAAGACCAATTCTCACTCAACTACATCACACTGGTTATGGAAATTCTTACTACATCACACTGGTTATGGAGATTCTTACTACATCACTCTGGTTATGGAGATTCTTACTGTATTGCCCAAATTAATCTGAACACTCATTCTTGTGTCCCTCCTAAACAGCAACCTCTTCATAGGTACTTCTGAAAATGCATTAATAACCTAAAGTCAACTTTAAATGTATATTCACATCAAGTCTGATAGCATACTAAGCATCATATTCCATTTTGCTCCATAGGCATTTGCTATTGGAAATTAGGTCACTAGTGTGCTGGACCTGGAGTCTTAAAGGTCTAAATTCAGATCTGGCCTCAGACACTTAATAATTGTATGACTCTAGACAAATCATTTAATTCTTATTTGCCTCAGTTCCTGTAACTGTAAAATGGGGGGTGTATAATGGAAAAGGAAATTACCAACCAAAGAATTTTTGCCAAGAAAATCTCATGGACAAAAGTCTATGGGATCATGTAGAGTTGGACATGACTGAGCAACAATAACAAAAATTAAAAAATGATCAAGAATACAGCAAGACTGATAGGACAACATTTTCAAGATGCTTGGTGCAGAAGAATGTGAATGATTGGCTAACTGGTTGTTGGACATCTGTGTCTGTACTGTATGATAATTTGTCTTTTTCCTAATGACTTTCATCCCTTTTTCCCCCTCATTATCTCCCTTGTCTTATGGACTTAGTATATGTTTATCTTTTTTTTATTCTAATTGATTTCATACACATTATGTCCCTTTACTAGACTATAAGTTCCATGTAGATGATGATTATGTACTATCCAAATTTTGTAATTTCAGTGAATAGTACAATGGTGTATGCAAAGTAGGTCAGTAATAGATAGTTATTGAATTATATTGAATTCAGGAGGTGATGTTTTTAATACAATATATTGTTCCCCTAAATTTGATTTTTCCTCCCTGATAGAGTCTTTAATTTCTCTACAACTTCTTTATCTTAGTGTATAGGACCCTTTCCTAAGGCTCTGACTGTTTGATCCAGCCTCTCTACTTTTTCTTTTCATTCTTTACTAATAAATTATATGTATATAAAACCTATATGTATATGATATATATTTATTATACAAACAATAAAACTTTCTTCATAGGGAAAAGATGGATGAAGGGGATTGCAATTAGATTAAACTTTTTAAAAAAAAATTTGTACCTGGATTTCATTATTATGGGGAACTTTTGGAGAAGAAATTTTTCCTGCTAATGCAGCCTAGTGTCTTATCTTCAATGAATAGTCATACAACATCACATGTTATGCTGCAAGACCTGACCATGGATATAAAATTAATGTATGTGAAGCAGGACTCAAACCCTTATCTTCCAACCTTTAATCCACCACAGACTTAGTGTCAAAGCCAGAATTCAAATCCTGCCTCAATTCACTATGACTATGGGCAAATCTTTTAATCTTGATGGGTCTCCAAGTCTCCTTTTATCTGCAGAATGAAGGGGTTAGGTGAAATATCCTTCTCACTTTAGATTTCTTGATGATCAGTTGTTACTATTTGACTGATATTCCTAAAAACATATTTTTCATGGATCAATTCTTTTTGAAACAAACATTGGAAAACGTCATATTTTTATCTTGTTTAATCTTATACAAAATATCTTACAGGGAAATGTTTTAGTTGATTGAACATGTAGAAACTATAATAAATTGCTTACTGTTTCAGGGAGGATGGAGGGGAGGGTTAGAATTTGGAAATCAAAAGTAAGAACATGTTTAAAAATTGTGTTAACATATAATTGCACAAAAAGAAAATATATTAAAGACACAGACTTTTTTTAGAAACTGATTTTAATTTTAAAAAGGGACAACATAGTAGTGGAAAGATCCATTCATTTTTTAAAAGTTCTATTGATGCCTTAAAAAACCCCAATTAGTTTCCCATAACTGTCACTTTTCCACTACTGATTTTTTTCCTTATAACAAAGAAAAATGTTTAAGGAAAATTGATTGACAAAATGATCCAATTTAATAGTTTATTCAGCTTTCCTTACCTGTAGTCTCCCTTCTCTTTATATAAGAAAGAAGATTGTCTCTTTTTCAGGGGTAGGATTGATCACTGAATGAACTGAAGTTTAGCTCTCTTTCAATGTTAATCTCATATATGTATCATTGTCACTGTTTAGTGTTTATGTGATTCTGTTTTCTTTGCTTTGCATCAGTTCATATCTTTTCCATATGTTTCTTTTAATTCCTCATTAGTCATTGTTTTCTGGTGAACAAAAATATTCTATTACATTCAGATACCTTTTTCATTTATTTTATTTTTAAATTATGAAATAAAACAACCATTTCTCCTGCAAATCTACTATGTATAGCTTAACATTCCTTTGAAATACACCACAATTTATTCACCCATTACCTCACTTGAAGAGAACCACCAAAAGTGCTACTAGAAACATTTCAGTATACATCTTTCTGTTTTTTCCTTCCTTGGGCTGTATATCTGGTTGTAGAATTATTGGGTTAAAGGGCATGAAAATTTTGATGATTTTTCTTGCACAATTCCTAACTGGCTTTCAGAATAGTTGTGCTAATCTATAGTTCTATTAGCAAATAACACTGGATTTTGAATCAGAAGACTTGGGTTCAAATCTTGTTTAAATTTTGTTTGGCCTTAGGAAATTAATACATTCTCTCTGAACTCAGTTTTCTTATCAGTAAATTGAGAGGGTTAGACTATATGAATCTTTTCTGCTCTATATTCTAGGATATTTAAATTTATAATTAGAATTTGAATCTTTAACTTAAAGTTATCTAGCAGCATGATGAAGAAAAAAGAGTCCTGGTCTGAGAATCAGGAGAACTGTGTTCTATGCTCAATAATAATGAATTTAATGACTGTGGAAAAGTTGGTTAATCTCAGTAGGATTTAGGTTCCTCAATTATCAAGTAAAGGGGTTGAACCAGATGAACTTAAAAGATCTAAAATTACATGAGCCTATGAAATGCTACATTTTACAAAAGAGATGGAATTGAAGAAACCACCATCATGTTTTCTTTGTGATTTATAATTTTTGTTTCATAAACATATATATGTGTATGTGTATGCATGTGTATGAATCAGGTACAAAAGGAAGGCATACTTTCAAATTACAGTGTAAAGTTTCAAGAACTGGACAATCACTGTGACATCTATTGGAACAGACAAACTGGAGGCTTAGGACTGTCCCTGTTAAAAATAAACTGTTCTCTTTAATTGTGGGAAGAATATTGCTAAGTTGGGGATGGTAACATTGCCACGAGCCTACTATTCCATGACAACAAGCTTCTGTTCCATTCCATTGTAATATAATCCAGAGAGCTGACTGAATTTTAAGGCTTTCAATGGTCAGACACAGAAGCTGTGTATGGATGTGCTATTCCAGATATCTCTCTATATGTGCAGACACACACACACACACACACATATATATATATATATATATATATATATGCCACTGCATACACGTATGCTATTTTTTGTAGTTCACAGCTATTAGCTAGCTACAATTCTGACAGACAATGGAAGCAGCCAAACATCTGATTTGCCTTTAGCATTGACCTGTGGGGACTCAGGGATTAGGTGTCTTAGGGGACCTGTAATATGATACAGAGTCTTTCATCTCTAGGTCATTAGGAGTGAATCCAATCTAGGTTAATAATGATCAAAAATGATTATCATTTCATGGCTTCCTAATGTCTTACAGGAAACAAGTTTATGTTCTGATAGATTCCAGTCACAAAAGATACAGACCTAATTAGTGAATTTTTTAGTAGTAAAAAGTGAAAAATAAGAATTATGTAGAAAAGAGGGTCATATCAGAAATAATTTCCTCTGATCTATACTGGAAGCATGAAAAGAAGATTGTACTACTTCTGTTGTCCATGGGAAATGACTGTCTGTTATTGTGCCATAAAACTGGTCGTGCTGAATTCATTTGGCAAAATTCCAAAGTTACAAAGGATGAGAAGTGGGCTCTCCTTACTGATGAGAACTATCACACAAAACATGGTTGATTGCCTCTACATATTTTTAGAGAATGTAGATTTTTGGAATGAGGTTAGACTAGAATTTAAATCTTATCTTAGACACATACTGTCTATGAGATCGTGAACAGAATGCTATCTGCTTCATTTTCCTCATCTGTAAAATGGGGTTAATAATATCTGTCATACTAACACAGAAAGTAGTTATGAAGATCAACCGAGGGTCTGTATATGAAATGCTTTGTAGATGTGAGTTACGATTATGATGTTAGGAGTGTTCTCAGAAAACATCACCAAGTTCAGAATATGTTCTTCTTTATATAATTTCTCTATAATCTTACAATCCTTTCATTATCTATTATATTTACCATCCATTGAATTTAGAGCCAGAAATCTGGGTTTAAATGCCTCCTTCTTGGCTGTGTAATCTTGTCAAGATACATTAGCAGTTGGATATCAATGGATAGAGTGCTGGATTAAGAAAATCTGATGGCAAATCACTTAATATCTGTCAGTCTCAGTTTACTCATTTATAAAATGGGAATAATAATAGCATCTTCCTCCCAGAGTTATTGTAAGGATCAAATGAGATAATATTTAAAGTACTTTGTAAGCCTTAAAGTATTCTAAATGCTAAATATTATCATTATTATTTATGATAATACTTTTTCAAAAATATAAAACACTATTGGAGGTTTATTAGGGGCTAAAGTAAGATAATATTTGTAAAGAATTTTGACAATCTTAAAGAATTACATAAATCTCAGCTATTTTACATACACATATATGTATATGTATACACACATATATTGTTTATTGAATTATCAGATGGGGAAAGGGGAAGAAGAGAAGGAAAGAGAGTTTACAGACAGAGTAATAGAGACAGAGAAATTAAAAAAAAAGAAGCAGCATTTACACAAAGGTAAAGTAAATCCTCTCAAGGTACAAGGCTTTTTAGTACAATATGTCATTCAAAGGCAAGAAGTGTCAAGATGCTTACTTTAGTAAATTAATCAACCATACTGAGCCAGAGAAGGAAATCAACTATTGCAGTGATATCAATGCAAGGACTTTATTTGGAAACATTCTCCAAGGAAACAAAGCTATTTTTACTGATTTCTTCATGACATTCATATTTGTCCCTCAACAAGCAATGTATAGACATTTAAACTGCAGTTTGCCCAGTTCTGCTCCCTAGCCATTGGGGAAATTCATCTAAAGCACCCAAAAAGGCTAGAAATGTTTGCATCATATTAATAAACGGAAAACCAAGGTAGCTGCCAATTGGCAGCGGAGTGTGTTTTGGTGGTTTGATAAGGATACTAAAGAGTTTATGATGTGACAGATGTTTCACTACACTATTGTGAAATGAATAGATTATGAGAAGTAATTAGATGTACATTGGAATCAATGCTGTTATCATCGAGGCCTTCGGGCGATGCAATAGATGAGAGTCATGGCAGCAGGTGGTCCAATGGCTCCGAGACAGGAAGACACACCGCAGGAGACTGAGTGACAGGTTTCACAGATCCAGGGGGTGAGAGATCTGAGCTAGTGCTTGCATTTGTAATCTTCACTCATGTATAAATAATAACAACTACACTATTGACTTCATATGCTATGTCATAGCCTCCGTTAGCCTCACACACATGTGGAATAATGCTGGTTTTCTTCCCACAAAGTTATTCTTAGTCTCTGGATTTTAAAATATGCATATGTATTTCTTTAGCCTATCTGACAGCTTGATCATTTCTTGATGGCAGATTCTCAGAGCTAATCATCTGATGATGACATTTATTTTTAATGTCTTTTATCGAGCTGTCCATTGTACAAAACTTCCTATAGGTTGCAGATCAGACATTGAAAAGCAATATATAGAGCTGCCTCTCATCAGAAAGGCAGTTTCTTCTCTTCAGCTCACTGACTAGCATTTAAAGGGACATGGTGCTTCTCTGTTCTAAAATCCCTTTGCGGTGGAGTTGGCAGGATTGCCCTCCAATGCTTGAAGCAACCATATGGAGCCTGCTGCTTTCAAGGGGAAGGGTTTGGTTTCTGGCGGTTTCCTGGGTCAGCTATTACCATACTGGGGCACAGTGAAGTTTCCAAGCACAGGATGCAGAGGGAGAAAAGAAATGGGTGATTAGATTAGGGGTCTAGAGTAACTGATCCCTGAATGCACCTGAGTCCTCTGCAAGTAGTTTGGAGTGCAGCGAAAGCTTTTGATGCATGCTTCTGGAATGTCAATTGCTTTGCACATAGTAGGAATATAGTAAATGCTGATTTTTTTGTTGTTGTTGAAAAATTTTACTTCTAAGGTCCCCTGCCTAAACCACATGAAAATGATATATTGACTTACCCTCCAAATAAAGTATTATTGCAGTTGTTTGCCTAAAAGTGTGAATGATAAGTGTAGAGGCAAAAATACATAAATTATTATTTATAACAAATATATCAAAATATTAAATTATTATAAATTATATAAATATATAATTTTATAGGTTTTATGCATGCATACATGTGTTGCACTAATATGCGTGTTTACCCTTTAAATGTATATACTTATGCCTAAATCTTTTTGTTTCTAACAGTATCACAAATGCCTAAGAAGAAAGTTTATGTTTCAGTTTTTCACTTGAATTTCTTCAGGAGGAAGAGCAGATTCTTTAGGAGATCAGTACATCCTGATACACAAGAATTATTTTGAAGGCTAATGTACAGTGTTGAATCTAATATTTATGAATGCCTTAGAGAATGCAGTGTAGAAATATGCCTATTTTCATGAAATAATCTTCTGTAATTATATAGACATGTATACACCATATACATACATACATTCCTATACAAATATACACAGAGCCTAATTTTTGGATCAAGTAAATCAATAAGAAAATTCTTCTCTCTTATATTTTAAAAGTGATTGTTATCTGGCATTATCTACCATTTGACAGAAACTTTAGCATTATGAGACAGCCTGGAGATCACTTTGAAGAAAAAAAAAAAGGGCAGTTTTATTTTTGCTTCCCGTAATGTGCTTGATAAACTAGAGAGCAGCAAAAGATCAAATGATGTATCCCACCTACCATATGCTGAACTAAGTACGATAAAGATCTAAATGCACTAAATACAAAGCCTTTGGCCTCCAAAGAGCTTGAGTATCAGATATCTTGTGCCAGGGGATCTCTATTTTAAGTCACAAACTCATGTGATTCCGACTGAGCCAATGGCTAGTCAATCAATAGGTCCTGGGAGGACAATAAAGCAAAAACCTTCTTCTGAAACATGACCCTGTCAAGCAATTAGGTTGTGACTAGCAGTCTTAGGAGTAAGAAGTTGTATAGCAATCAATCTTGTGTGCATGAACTTTTCTTATATTATAAGCCATTGAAGATCATGCCAAACGGCACTCACTTAAGAATTCAATGTAGTTTTTTTGTAAAATTTTTGGGGACAATTTCTTTATTCATATTTTTAAGATGAACATAATGGGCATTTAATCAATATTGGTTAATTGCCAAATTAACAAGCTTGCTCAAAGATGAACATGTTCAGCCTTAGTTTCTCTCTTCCTGTGGGAGAAGGGAACAAAGCAAGTTACTGAAAAAAATAATGGAGGGAAAGATGCTAAAGATGATCATTTAAGATTCAAGATGCAAAATAATGCATCTATTTTAATGAATGACCCATGTAGAAATTTTTTTGGCTCAACTAAGCATATTTTGTACAAGGGTTTTTTTCTTTTTTTTTTTTTCTAGTGAAAGGAGGTAAGAAAGAGAAAATATTGTTAATTAACAAAAATAGTTTAAAAATAAAATAAAAATTTTAAAGATATAATAAACATTTGAATATGTCTTAATTCTTGCTCTTACTTCTTGCCTTTGCTTCCTAAGTCTGAGAACCAAGTATGATCCCTTGGTATGTCTACAAAAGTTTTTTGATCAGATCTTACCCAAGCATCATGGAATGTCCAGGTGGTCACTTAGTTCTTGGATCCCATCCATGCATCCTAAATTGGTCAGTGCTCTAGTAAAAGAGGCTGGGATCCTGAGAGGCCAAAGAATTCAACTCAAGCCTTTATATTTTATTAAATATTTATTAAAAGAGAAGCTTAATGAAAAACTCTGCTTATATTGAATTAAAAGAAAGTGAGAAGGTACCATTTTTCTTTTGGCATATGTGGCTGTATAGATGAATTATGGTACAAAATTTATCTGAAGGCTAAAAAAAGGGGTCCATTTTAGGTTCACTGAGATGAATTTAATTCTATAGAAAATTAGCTGTGATTTCAGCTTTGACATACTTGGGAGAGATTTTTCAGATATCAACATGTCAATCCAAACAGCATCTAGAGAGAATGACAGCAGAGACACTGTTAATAAGTCATTGAAGTATTTTCTGTCAAAAGACTTTTCCCTGTAAAGTCATTGAAGTCGAATGAGGAAGTAAAGGAACAGATGATTTAGGATACAGTCAACTCTTGCTTTTGCCAAGATGAGCATAGTGGTAATTCTTTAATAGAGAGAAGATGGCAAGGAAGGACAGTGAATACCTACAATGTTCCCACAGCCAAACAAGCTAACAAAAGATTCTCATGAAAAGGAATGTAAATGAATTGTATAATTGTTGAGAAGCAGAGCCCTAAGTGTTCTGTTCCAAAGCCTGGAACTCATTCTGTGTAATCCATGAAGATGCTGGTTTACATCTTTGAAAATCAAAAAGACTATAGTACCAGTTCTTTACATGGATAGGAGCTGGATCTATGATTTCATTCAGGAAGAGAACTCCAGGAGAGTAAATTTCGTCCTCAATGAACATTAATACTTTCTCTGAACTTATAGTCTTTGGCAGTTGTCTGAGATACCTACAAGTCAAGTGACTTGCTAAAGTCACATAGCCAATATTTGTCAAAGGCAAGATTTGAATCCAAGTCATTCTGGTTTTGAAATCATCTCTCTATCTTCTAAGTCAAGTTGTGTGATGAAATTCAACACAGTTCTCCTCCATGAAAGTGATTTTGGAGATATGATGATTATTTCATACTGCAGAGCTAGAATGAAAAGCAGTTGTCCTCATTTTGGTTCCTGGCTAATGTGCCTCATGATTATCAACATGCTTTAGTATCTTAATGTGTAATTTCAGTATTATGTTTCTAAGAGATGTTGGCTCTGTCTACTTTGGGAAATAGGTTCTAAAATAGATTTTAGAGATGTTTGTGTGTTAAAGTTAGCAATCAATTGCCTAGACAAATAGGTTGGGCCAAATAGCTTGTCATAGTACAACAGGACTTGATCAGAGAAGCTTTGTTTTAAGATATTGTCATGTCATCATTTTCTTGTGATTGTTTAGTTTTCCGTAGTGTCTGACTCCTCATGACTCATTTTGGAGTTTTTGTGGCAAGAATACTGGAGTAGTTTGCCATTTCTTTCTCCAGCTCATTTTATAGATAAGGAAATTGAGGTAAACAAGGTTAAATGATTTGCACAAAATCACACAGCTACTAAGTATCTGAGTAAGATTTGAACTCAGGTTCTGACTTCCTGCTTCCAGACCTGATATTTTATCACCACCTTGACGGTCCAGTCATACTGGGCTAAGTAAAAGACCTTGAAGTTTGAAAGTCTGTAATGGAAAATAAATGTATCTTTCCCTACTTTCCCTTAGCTCAGGTCTCTAACTACCAAGGATTTTTATCATTTTGTATCTCTCCCATTGTCTTTGACTAGAATAGAAGCAGTATATCTATTCCTGGGATTCTGAAACATGTGGCACACTTTGGATGAGAAGCAACAATGACACATGCTGGCTTTAGAAAGTCTTGCAGTTTCTGTCCCTTTCTTGAATATATTTACCCTAGGTACTGTCTGTACCTTCACTGACTGTATTTACCGAGGTGCTGGAGATGCTATCTATATTAGCATCTAGTTATTGAATCCCTCTTTATCCTGACAGGGCCATATTAAAGAGAAACCAGTGTTTTTAACTGTAAGCCTCAAGAAAAGTTTCAGATATTAAAAAAATGAACTATAGATCATTTCTTTCAGTCTCACTTTGTAATTTCAGGAATCTTATTTTGCTCCTGTGCTACTAGTGAGGTAGTCATTGGAAGTGTGGGTTACTTCTGTAGTTAATAATAATTTGATGTTTGACTTTTGTTCTTCATAGCAAGGTATTGTGAACCACCATAGGATGGGGGGGTTCCCAATTGTTATATTTTTCCATTTTTTTTAAATAAAGAGCCTTTACAGCTAAAATCCTTAGAGATCTCAAAATGAGGCAGTACTTGTAAATATGAGGAAATAATTATACCCTTGAATTCACAGTTCCTTGAAGACTTATTTGTGAAAGTGTTTTGAAGAGTTAGAAGAGAAATACAAATATAAGACATTAGTATTATTAGTATTAATAGTAGTATTTTAGACATTCTAAAAAGTCTTGGAACCCCACAGTTCCAATAGGAATAGCAGGCTTTTCCTCTAAAGAATAAAATGTCAATTGTTTCTTTAAAAAGAAAAGTCATTTTTCAAAAGGAAATGCTGAATAACATTCATTTTAGTGTTCCCATTCTTTCTGTTTCTGTGGTAATAAATGGTGAGCCAACAGCCTGAAAAATTATATGTTTCCCCCAAGCATGGAACTTGCTACTCTGAAGTGTCTTAGGCATAAACGAGAGAATAGATCCCATTCTTTATAGTTTGTACTTTATTAGTTATGACAAAAAATAAAGAATGAGATCTTTTTTCTCCTCAGTAGTATAGAAGTCATGTGCAATGAAAATCTAATTAGGTTAAGTTTGTCAAATGAAAAGAGGATCAGACAGAATATACCATATTAGACAAAATATAGACTACTGCTAAATTATAGACCACATTCTTAAAATGAACTCTTTTGGAAAGGAAAAATAAATAGAATGAATGAAAACACATTTGATAAATGTACACTATGTCTCAGATACTACGTCAAGAGAAAAAGCCTTTCTACTCTCAATGTTTGTGGTAGAAGACAATACCAATAGAGAACATAAGCTTGAAAGTAGAAAGAATGAATTTGATGATATAACTCAGAGAAGGACTTAGGGTTGCAATAGTAAGATTAGGTGATAGCTTGCTAAACAGAATCCTGGTTTTGGGAGTGACAGGTAGGTTAAGGAGGCTGAATAGTTCAGGCACCATGACTTGGGATGTCTCAAAGTTCTCACTGAAAAAAAAAAACTGATTAAGGACAACTTATTAGCCAGATTTTACAGGGAGAAGTAAAGCCTATATTTCAAACAATTTAAATACAGTGAATTGGGTAAAACGTGAAATCAAAAAAAGCAAAACTGTTTTTACTTGATTAAGTATGTGTAAATGGCAGCTAGGTGACACAGTGGAGAGAGTGCCCAGCCTTGAGTCAGGAAAACTCTTCTTCCTGAGTTCAAATCTGACCTCAGACACTTACTAGCTGTGTGGCCTTGGGAAAAAAATCACTTAATCTTGTTTGCTTCAGTTTCCTTAACTGCAAAAAGGAACTGGATAAGGAAATGGTAAACCATTTAAGTATCTTTGCCAAGAAAAACCTAAATGTAGGATCATGAAGAGTCAGACATGATTGAAAGATGATTGAATAACAATAACACTTATTTCATAAAAGGAACAATATCTGTGGAGAAGAGAATTAATGTTAGTTGTCAAAAATTATCAATAAAATTAAAAAATGCATTGGATAAAACACAAAAAGATATTCAGAAGGAAACACAAATGAATAGAAAAACTTTGTTATTATCATATTAAATAACACTTTAAAAATGGGCTTTTGCTTCAGCAAGAAGTTTGAGGATATTAAAATATCTTCATACTGTTCCAAAGTCATCCAATCAGCTTTTATCCTACTATTTAATTATGGGTCCTATTCATTGTCTATTTTCAGTGTCTGCAAGAATATACACTTTTTACTGATGAGCTTAAAAATTTTCTATTCAAGTGAACATCAACTGGACAATAAATATTTCCATCTATTTGGTTTTTCCTATGGGAATAGTTGGGCCAAACTATTTTGACAGTATTATGGCTCTCATTTGGAAGGCTCTGCAACGTTCTGGAGGGTCAATATAATTAGTACAATGTCATCAGTAGCAACCAGAAGATTTCGTTGTCTAAAAGGCATTCCTTTTTAGCTTCTACTTTACAATGATGGACACTTTTGATGAGCATTTGCCTAATATGCCTTACCTGATATTAATGATCAGAAGATGGATGAACAAATTATCTCTATATTCATATCTTTCAAGGTATATTATATAATTTCAATATATTTTTGACAGGAAATGTCTTTTTAAGGCCCTTATGGTGCCTTCTTACCCTAATGAAGCAAAGGCTTTTTGATAGTCAATGAAAATAAGTACAGTTAGCTCTTGCATTTTCTACATTTTTCAGTCAGTTGTACAATGGCAATAAAATAGTTTATTGTGGTATATAGGTTATAAAAACCTGACTATTCCAAGATTATATGTATATAGGTACCATACAAGTACATGTATTCATATATGTGCATATATACACAGAGACATAAATACATATTTATTTACTTAAAATATAGTAAAATATTTTTAATTTATTTGCACCCTAATTCAAAATTTGTAGCCATTTGACCAAGACTGGCTTGAATTTCATCAATTTAGAGGTCAAAAGGACTTTAGAGATCCTTTTGTCCAATCTTCTTATTTTATTCATGAGGAAACTGACTCATGACCAAAGTCACATAGTAAGTATTAGACCTGTATTTTTAATTTGACTGCAAATCTAATCCTCTTTCTAAGAATGTTCAGGAAAACTTTATTTGCAAAACTTAGTAAGAATTTAATTGGAATTTTGGTGAGAATGAAAAAGAGTATTGAAATCATGTTTATTGAAAAAGTAGAGCATTATTTGACTTTAATTTAACAAACAACAAATATCTACTGTATACATGGCTTTATTTTTTCAGAGAATCTATGATGTTTTAATATTAAAAATGAACATGACTCATCTAATTTTTACATTTTAGCTCTATCTTTTAAAAAATGAGTGGAGTATGTTGTATGATACAATATAATCACGGAACTTTAAAGTTGGAATAAATTTTAAATAAAACTTAGTTAATATGATATTCTTCCCATGCCTGTCCCATTTTGCAGATAGATAATTGAATTCCAAATGGGTTAAGTGATTCACCTAACAGAAATTAAAAATTTGAGATTCGGACGTTGGATGTTTTGATGTGATTAGTATGGAGGAAAGCACTGAGTTTGGAGGTAGGAAGAAGTAAGTGTGGGTCTGAACTCTGGTATTTTCCACCATGTGGTCTGGAATAAGATTCTTACTCTCTCTGAGTCTCAGTTTCCTCATTTTTAATAATGGTGTACCATCTACTGCTGAGAAAGGAATTTTGTAAACCTCAAAGTACCATGTAAATGTGAATTATTATCCGAATACTATCTATACCACATGTTCTCTATTGTAATTCTATTTTTATAAATTAAAAGCATGTTTCTTTACTGATGTGAGCATAAATAAGAAACAATCTTACAGAACAATCTTATAAAATTATATAGATTTATATAGGGAATTAAATATTTTTTTCTAAAACTATTATTTTCATTAAGTGGCTGTATGAAGGGCAGACAAAAAGACAACTTTCATCTTCATCAATATCAAGAATACTTTTTAAGTCTCCTTTTGTATGTTGGTGTGACAGATACTTTTTCAAGTAAGTTATACAAATATGATTTCTGCTTTCTTATTGTATTTTTTATTGTCTTGTGACAAAATCTTCCTACTGATCCAAAAGGCTCAGAAATACTTTACCCACAGAATTATCAAATACACAATTCAAACCATATTGAAATACAATTGGGAAAGATTTAACAAAATAAGTGAAAATACAAAAAAAAGATAACATTATATTGTTTAAAACTAAGGCAATAAATGGCCTATGAGGATCTTTATGTGGGGATTGGTGGCCTTCATTTCTCTTTGAGTTTGACATCACTACTTTAGAGTAATGAATTTACTTCTCTGGTTTGTTGACCTCATTTGGTTGATTTACCAACATCAGTATCTGATATTTCTTTTCCCCACCCCGACCCATAGTCCTCCCTAAAAGGCAGGTTAGGCTGCTTAGGGTAATTAGGCCAATCACTAGCTCCCCTTAAAAGTACTTATACTCAGAAGACTTAAAACATGAAGGGAGATAGGACTGATGTCTAAGTTCATAAAAAGTGACATTAGACCCCAGTGAGGAAACAATCATAAAGATATCTACCATTTTATGATTTCTAAAACTATCCTGGCTAAAGGTCCAATGGTTGGAGGTGGTTTCTTGGTATCGTTGCTCCTCTTTAGGGATCCTCTGTATCATATTACCTATTTCTAAAGGTTTTTGCCACATAGCATCCCCCACTCTTATTAGAAACTACTGGTCATCCTTCTCTTGATAATGCTCCCATTTGTTGTTCTCATTCACTTCTCTGCCATAGCTCTTGAGTTCTCAATGAATGGAGGAAAGTCTTACTGGTATCATCCTCCATAAACCCAGCTTTCTGCAACTCAAGTAATACTCAGTCAACTCTACTTAGTGCCCTCTGTAGTTCAGAAATTTTATTTTCCTTCTGGAAATAGGAGTTGTCTCCTTCAGCCTCCTGACAACTCAGTTCTAAATCTGCTCCTTGCTTTTTTACAATTGTTCTTTCCTTTAGTAGATATAGTTTTTCCCCCTTTTTCCAGGGAACTAGTTCTCAAAACTGGTGGGGGACAAGTTTCCAAGGAGTTTTTTTTTTAATTATACAAAAGCCTTACAGCTGTTATTCTTCTTTCCTTTTATACAACACATAGAACTGTCATTTTTTCTTCTCTCTCTCTCTCTCTCTCTCTCTCTCTCTCTCTCTCTCTCTCTCTCTCTCTCTCTCTCTTTCTCTTTCTTTCTTTCTCAGGTCCTCCTAACTTCAGGGTTGGTACTCTATTCATTTCACCAACTAGCTGCCCCTATATAACTATTATTCCTAATCTCTCCTTTTTAGAGTCTTTTTCACTGTACAATATATACATGCAGAACCCCTGCTCCTTGCTTTCTGTCGCCCAGTGAAAAATTCTACCTCTCATTGCATCTCAGAATTTAAGATAATATCCCTACTGCTTTTTTGATATATATACACATATATACATATATACATATATATATGTGTATATATATACATATATACACATATATACATATATATACATATACATATACATACATACATACATATATATATATATATATATATATATATATATATATATATATATATATATATATATATATATATGGCTTGCTTTCCTCTAGGGTAGGGTGTTGGGTAAATTTATTCAAATTACCTGAGACTACTTGCCACAAATATCCAGATGGACAATAACAGCAGCTGTCTAGACATCATAAAAAGGAAATAATTTGAATCACTGTTATGTTTACATTGTCTAATAAATGAAAAAAAATTAAAAAGTTAATAATGTGACTAAAAAAAGCTACAGAAGGAATAAACATGAAGCAAATATATACTTACACAAAATACACAATAACAAATCCCTGCCATACTATCTTACTGGTTAGTTCTTACACAAATTAATAGTCCAGTGATAAGAAATGGTAATAAATATGAGTCAAGGATCTGACATTATTTTCTGAATCATAAAAGAAAAATGAATTTTTTTTATTCATTGTAGTTTTAGGATCATGTATATTTTTGTCTATTAGTTCTTTGAAAATGGAAAATATATGAAGAGAAATTCTCTTCTAGCAATTTTGCTATGGAAAAGCAAAGAAATATATTCCGTTGGTGAGGCTATGGTTTGAGGCATCTTTGTTGTTCACCCATTTTCCTAAGATCTAAAGATAATGTAATTAAATGCTGGCATTGGCAATCCCCTATCTTAGATGTTAATCAGATATTACAAAAAGCAATGATAGACTTCACAGGAAAAATGAGTGTACAAGAACATCTTCTAGGCCCTACTTATGCTGTGCAGAAATTGACTTTCCAAGAAACTCCTGTGTGCCTCTGTCCATGGTATCAAAGAATTCTTATGTGCAAAAGTACACAGGGATAGCTTCAGCTTTCCTTTACATAGGGATTCACTTCTTTTTAAAAAAATGTTTACTTCCTGTTCCAAATACAGTAGAACAAGAGGGGAGAATCTCCATTTGAAAGGGACTTTATTACCCTCCTTTATTTAAAATCTTTCCTTGTACATTTCCATAATTGATTGTCTATTACACAGTATAACAGCTATTCTAAAACTTTTTATCCTTACACAAGCTTTCTATTGAACCCCATCTCCCAATCCTTTCAGTTAGATTTTTGTCTTATACTTTCATTCTCAAAGAAAGCTCCCTCTTCTTTCTTCATTTCATAATCAATATAGCTTCTCTCATCTTCTCTACTCCTGACTGATAAGAGGTAGTACTTCTTCTTGTTAAGGCATGTATCCTTGATTCTATCTCTTCCAGAAAATTGCGCCCATTTTTATCCCCACCCTTTAATTTTAAATTTCTTCCTTCTCTACTGTCCAAAACCACACCAGTGCTTTAAAATCCTCTTACTTTTTGGCACTGCCCTTGCTAGCTGCCTTATTGCCCATTTTTTTTCCTGGACTTATTTTCTTAAAACAACCATTTACCATAGGTAATTAAACTCTTTCTCCTTAGACTCTCTTAAGAACTCTTTGAAGATTTAGTTCTGAACTTATCATTTAAATGAACTGCTTTCTCCAAAGGTCTCAAGTGCCAAAGCCAAGGACCTTTTCTTAGTCCTATCTTTAACCTTCCTGAAATTTTTGACATAGTTTGACTTCCTAGATATTTTCTTCTCTGGGCTTTTGTGACACCAATTTTCTTTTCTACATTGCTGATCTTCCAGGTAATGCTCACTGATTATGGGTGTCTCCCAAAGCCCTATGTTAGGTCTTCTCTTCTTCCTAGTAATGCATTATTAGGTGACTTCATCAGTTCCCAAGAGTTCCATTATTATCTCTATTCAAATAAATTGGGGAACTATTTATTCAGTCCTAGACTCTCTCCTGAGCTCTAGTCATTGTTAGGACATCAGGAATTGAATGTCACACATGTATCTTAAAAGTCAACATGTCTAAAACACAATTATCTTCCCTTACCCCAATCCCTTGCCTACCTCTAAATTTCCTATTATTGACAAGATACAATTCTAGAATCTTGGTATCATCCTCAATTTCTCACTCATACTTCCTCCATCTAACCATCTGTTTTCAAGTCTTATTTTTCTTCAATAACAGTTTCTCTTCTTTCCATTCACATACACTACCCTAATAGAGTTGATTGACACTTTTTGCCTGGACTGTTGAATTAGCCTTCTAATTGACATCTTTCTCTTAAGTCTATCCCTGCTCTACTCAACTACTGAAGTAATTTTCCTAAAGCTCTCGAGTATGACCATGTCACTTCTCAACTTCAGTGACTGTTAGCCCATGATCAAATAAAAAATCTTGGCATTTTTCATAATTTGTGCACTATCATTTCCAGACTTCCACTTTACTCCTTTATCCCTACTCTATAATATAGCTACATTGACCAATTTGCTGTTTCTCACTCCCAATGTTCCATGCCTCATTTTAATACCTTTACATGGACTGAACCCCTCCATACTTGGAATAATATCCTTCCTCAATCCTTGCCTTTTGATGGTCCTGTCTTCCTTCCAACCTCAGTGGAACCTCACCTTCTATAGGAGAGATTTCTTACTCCCTGTATGTCCAATGTCCTCTTTCCAAGATTGATTTCTCTCTAAGATCTTCCATCTACTTCCATTTTACTCTGCATATATTGTGTGTATTCACAGTTATTTTTATGCTATCTCCATTAGAATGTCAACTCTCTGAGAGCAAAGATAGTATTTTTAGCCTCTTTTAGTCTCCAATGTTTGGTGTTCAGTAAGCATTTAATAAGTGCTAATGGATTTCCTGCCTGTTTATATGCAAAATTTCATTTGCCATTACAGGATACTAAATTAAAAATTTGACTGCATAGTTATATAAATCATTTACTAATAAAATGCTTGTATTTTTTCTCAAATAGGAAAAATTCTCTTCTCTCTCTCTCTCTCTCTCTCTCTCTCTCTCTCTCTCTCTCCTCTTCTCTTTCCTTTTCCTCCTTTCTTCCCTTTCTCTGTCCCCTACAAATCTAAGTCTGAGTTGCTTGGAAACCTATTATTTCCTATTAACAAATATTTTTCCTGTGACTCGAGACAAGTGGTTGTTTGTGAAGAATTGGTCTGTAAACTTAATAATGAAAATGTCGAATCATAACTAGATTATAATATTAAATGACCCAAGAGAATGAAAAAAAAGACAACACTACCCTAAGCTATATTTGACTTAAGAGTTATAATAAGCACTCTATAAAAATGCAAGAATAGTGATATTACTGCAATTATGAACAGAACTGTAGTAAACTGCTATGATTAATGTGGAAACATGTCCCTATGTAAAATTTCTTATTTCATCTTTGGACCTAAAATAATCTCATTTCTAAAAAGCTAATGAAACAAACTTTCACCAAGACTAATTATGATTGTAGTGACACTGATTCCAAATGATGTCTTTAATCTCCAGCAAAGACAAACTATGTAATTTCACCAACATCTCATCTTCAGAGATCTATCTTATATGAATGTACCACCCCCCACACACAGAGGACCACAATGAAAAGACTACCATTTTCTTTAATATGCTTTCTTAGAATGAATCACTAGAATATTCTTCAGTTAATTTCTACTAGTAAGTCTTTAATAATATCCTTCATATCATTTCTTCAATTTATTGGGGGAAGAAACATGAATTTAAAGGAAATCCAACACATTATTAAAAGTTTTATTGTAAAATATAAAGAAAGCACTAAAATAAAACATAATAAAGGAAAGAGCCATATGCCCAGAACAAATGGAGTTTTTCTCACCTTTGACTTAAGAAAAAAAGCAAAGAGAGACAGAAAGAAATTTCAAGTCACACCGTATTTAATCCAATTTGCTTTGGATTTAATCTCCAAAACAAGGCTGGCCTGCTAATTCCCAATTATAATGGCACATGTAATCAGGGTCCTCATTAACAAAGACTGACTATATTGTCTATTAGGAATGAAAATTTGAAATGCAAATTCAGCAAATCAAAACCGTTAAATGAGCTCCTACCCAAGATGCTTAGAGCTCCTGCCAGGGCAGAACACGCTGGCCCACACCTGCCCTGAATTTTCCCTCCAGCTGAATGTTTCATTCGGTTCCAGTCTTTGCCTCTTAATTGACCTGCTTATGATCTCTGCTACAATTAACATATGCTTATTAGTAATGGCTGGTTAAAGATTTCAAACTGCCGCAGTTTACAAAGTCTAATAGAGATGGCACGCCACAGGAAAGAGGAGGCCACTGTTCCCCTCATCAGCAAAGTCTTGGTGGTTGGGTTTCATGTGCTGGAAATTGGGTAATTTTTCACACTGTCTGATGTATGAAAATCGGTGCTAATTGATACTGGAAATTGACGCACAAAATGGCTTCAGGGTAGACTGAGAAATAGTGAATTGGTTTTCCCCTTCTTGAGAAGGTGCTTTCCTGTCTCAGTTAAAGATGAAAATAAAATGAGAGAAATTTCCCAACTCCCAGTCATTGCTATAAACAGTGTGTTTGTTTTGATTTCAAGAACATAATCCCCCCTCCACTGTAATTTCCAACTAAAGTATAGCAAATATTGCATTTGAGAAAAAAATCTATTTAAATCTTAATAATGTTATGGTAATCTTAGAAAAAAAAGGCAAGGAGAAAAAGGATTTACTAAAAGTTGATTTTATGCAGAACTCACATTTCTGGTCACTGTGGTCCTATTCTTTACAGAGGCTCAGAGTTGTTTTTATAGGTACCCTCACAGTCATCACCAGATACAGAGAGTATCCAGATATTTGACTGGCATTATTCTCTGCTTCTGGACATATAGTTTAATAGAAGAACAATTTTTAGGATTCCTCAATTATTTTTTTTCTGTTCAGTTGATGTTTACAAAATTGTAAATCTTGATTTCAAAATTCTCTTATTGATCTGCATATAGAACAGTTCTAGCTTAGCTATTCACAGTCAAACAGGAGTTCTTTAATTATTTTTATATGTTAATTAAGCAGATTAATTATTCTATATTCCTCTTACCATCATCAGCTAGGTGACATAATGGAAAGAGTACCAGGAATGAAATAAGAAAGACCCACTCTTCCTGAATTCCATTCTAATCTCAGATACTAGCTGTATGACCCTGGATAAGTTATTAACCCTGTTTGCTTCATTTCCTCTGTAAAATGAATCAGAGAAGGGAATGATGAATTATTCCAGTGTCTTTGACAAGAAAATCCCAAATGATCACAAAGAGTCAGACACAACCAAAAAAAAAAAAAAAAAAAAACAACTCAACAACAAATAAAGAGTTAAATATGGGTCAAAAAAAGTTAAGTTTTAGTTTTTGATTTACTCTGTATGTGGCATATAGGTCTAGCCTTAATCAACACCATTGCTTTTTGACCATTGTATTTTTCAATACAATTCAATTCAATTCCATAAGCATTTATTAAATTCCCACAATATACAGCTTACTGTACTAGGTGCTAAAATACAAATATAAAAACAAATATTTCTTTTCTTTTTTTTTTTTTTTTTACAGAACTTGCAGTCTTCTAGAGGATACAATCTATACACCAAAAATCAAGCACAAAATATAACAAATGCAAAGTACAGTAATATGATGGATTGAGGAGAATAAAGTGGAGGCTCAATAAGTCTTCACATAGCAAGTGGTCCTTGAGACTGAACGGAGCTAGGAATTTCAAGAGACGGCTTAGGATGGAGTACATTCTAGATAAGGGCAATCATCTGTGCAATAACAGGAAAAGGATAAGGAATATCATGTACTATTGACATCAAGGGACTCAATTAGACAGCAATGGAGGAGATAGTCATCTAGGTCCTTTTCAAGAGTTGCTTAGTTTCTAGGAATGCTCTGGAGTCAACTTAAACCAGTCCATGAGTGTGAAGATTAATATCTCCGAAATCAATAAATGCTAAAAATCAGGAGTTGAATAATTGTTGTGATGATTATTTAGACTTAAGAAAGTGATGGATAATGCAAATAATGAAAATTAAACCTATAAGTGTTTTTATATACATTTCCCTTCTCAGAGAGCTGGTTGTTAAACATTTACCAGGACAATACAGGTATGTATGTAAATAATATTGAACTTACCTAAAATATAATGATAGAAGTACTATTTCAACATTTTAAATTCTAGCTCTTATAATAATTTGTAGTCAGGAAGGCATCAAGTTTTCTAATAATCTGGTATCTATATACCTTGCACTAGTGGGCACAATAAATAAATACTTGTTGAATTGAATTATGGTGAATCAAGTGAACACTTGCATAAAAAGTTCTTCCATTTGTCACTTCCTTCATCCCTTCCCATAAAATATGCCATACAAGTAAATTAAGTAACATTGGTGACACAGACCATAGAATCCTAGATCTAGAATCAGGAAGGTGAGTTCAAATTTAATTTCAGACAATTGTCATCTGTGTGGCTCAAGACAAATTGCTTCACCTTTACTTCAGTTTCCTCATAAAATCAGGATAATAATAGTACCTACCTTCCAGGGTAATTGTGAAGATGAAATGAAACAAGATTTAAAAGTGTTTTGCAAAATCTTAAAGTATTATGTAAATTCTAGTTTGAAAATCATTATTATTGTAAATCCCAATTTAAGAAAATAAGACCCAGAAAGACAAGGTTATCTTTCCCTGGGACATATATTCAAGGAGAGATTTAGCATTTTTGATGAAGAATAGTTGGTTGAGATATTTTCATAAGGGAAAAGGTAAGGTGTACCAAGTTTTCCTGTCACTTTTAGGATCATTTATCCAGATGAAAATTCAAATGAAAGTCATAACTGAAAGAAATAGAAGATTCACATGTAAATTTTAATCCCTAATTGGGATGTTGATGATGGAAGCAGGGGAAGATATAACTATACCAATGTCTTCTGCCTTTGGAGATATCTAGGTCATATTTTTCAGATATACTCTATTTCATGTCTATCTTTTATAAATCTGTATCAGTATCTATATTTCTATCTGCATACCTATCCATTTCTGTATTTATATCAGTTTGTATATGTTGTTGTCTCTTCTCCATCCCCAACAGTGCTCAATAGAATATAAATGACAACACCTGGTAAAGCTTGCAGGATTGTATTCAATCAATCAACAAACACTTATTAAGTGGCTACCATGTCTCAGACTTGGAACATGAATAAAAATTTAAAACAGTCCCTGCCTTCAATAAACTTATATTCAATTGAATTTTACTAAACTGAATTTGCCATGTAATTTGCCATCATCACCAGGTAATTCAATCTTTTGAATTAGTTGTTGCAACTTCTTAATTAAAATCTTAAAGGAGATGTTAAGAAAATCTGAATGTAAGATTTTTCTTTTCTTTCAGCTTTCATGTTTAATGTTTTGAATGAATGGTGAAATGGTCAAAAACATGCAGGAGAAATGAAGACTCTACATGATTCAGAAAATATATAATCTACCCAGAAACCAATCCTACTTTCATCAGGTATTCAATACATTTAAAATAACATTCAATAAACATTAACTAATAATAGATAAATTTTATTAAGCTGCTAATATGTATAGACAGCATTCTAGGCATTTGGGATTCAAAAATTTTTTAATACTATTATTATTTGCTATTAGCATTTAACAAATATTAAATCATGATAAAATAGTTAAGCATTTTGGGCATTCCTTTATATTTCATGAAAACACTAAAATACAAGGTTAAATACCTGAGGGCTAGGGTCCCTTAACTTTTAATTTACATTGATTTTATGTTTAATTTATGAATGTTCAAAAATATTAGAAAATGAACCAAAGAAATTTAAACTCATAAATCAATGTGATCTAGACTGACCAGTTTAATTTATATATTGATTTAGCTACCTGAGTTTGTGGTTTTCAGGAAAAAAAGGAAAACATAGATTCACTCCTGGATGGAGGATCAACATAGATGATACATGGATCACAGTTAAAGAATTACTGTTGTTGAAGGATCCAACTAAGATGAGCCCAATGACTTTTCAACAAAAGCCTACCACTAAATGAAAACATTTTAAAACTCAGTTAATAAGTTTTGTTGAATTTGGCCAGTTAACAAAAACTTCTTAAGTATCCACTCTGTTTCAGGCAATGTGCTAAGTTCTGAAGAGAGAGAAAAAACGTTTCTCTCTGTCTCTCTGTCTCTGTTTCTGTCTCTGTCTCTGTCTCTGTCTCTGTCTCTCTGTCTCTGTCTCTGTCTTTGTGTCTCTGTCTCTGTCTCTGTCTCTCTCTCTCTCTCTCTGTCTCTCTCTCTCTCTCTCTCACACACACACACACACACACACACACACACACACACACACACAATCCAGAACCAGTTCCTTGCCTTTGAGGAGCTCACAATATAACAGTGGGACAACACACAAATAAATAAGCACAAACAAATTATATGTGGAATAAACTGGAAATAGCCCAAAGGCAAGATACTAAAATTAAGGGAACTTGGAAAATGCCTTCTTTAGAAGATGAGATTTTATTTGGGACTTGAAAGAAGCTCAGGAAGCTAGAAGGTAGATGTAAGAGAGTATTTTCTGCATGAGGGACAGCACATGAAAATGCTCAGAGCAAGGGGATAGAGTATTTTGTTCAAGGAATAGCAAGATGGCAGTGTAACTGAATTGAAGATTATATGGGAGTCATGGTCCTTGTAGAGAATGCAGGAAAAACAGCAACAACAACATGGCAATGAGCGTGGTAAAGGGGATTGTAAGGAGTAAGAAGAGTGGAAAATTACGTGTTTGTGTGTGTGTGTGTGTGTGTGTGTGTGTGTGTGTGTGTGTGGTGGTTACAAAGGATTTTGAAGATCAAAAAGAGGATTTTATTTTTGGTCATGGAATTGATAGGGAGCTTCTGGAGCTTATTGAGTAGACAAATGATATGATTAGATTTAGAAATTATTGAATAAATGTTACATTTAATTGAGTTTTTGGCCATGGTAATGGTCATCACGAAATTAAGTGGGAAAGATAGTGATCTCTTTTGTAAATAATGTTTTACTGGAGGAAAGAATGTTATTATATTTGTGATTTATATGTTTATTCTTTTCAAATATCACATAGCTGTACATACACACATATTTTATATACATATATTAATTCTGTCTTAATTTAGAGATGTTTGTTCATGAAAATACTTAACCCATCTTATTTCCTGAGATACATATAAACCTTATGAAATTCAGAAACGCTTTCATTTCTTAATGGCCATCTTCAAAGTAATAAATTTTATTTTGATAACCATTAGATTTAGAAAAGTGTGTAAATAGAAATACACTTCACAGTTTGATGATTCTTCCTCCATGCTACAAATATTAAGCAAGAAGTCAGTCCTCATGAGTGTGTGTGTGTGTGTGTGTGTGTGTGTGTGTATGATTTAATATATTCTGAGAATTCTTGGTAAAGAAACTCCCATTATCAATGCTGTTCAGTATATGTTCTGATACTTTTAGTTTTAGAGAATGGCTTGGAACAGTCAAAGTTTGAATGACAACCAGGATCACACAACCAATATGTATCAGAGACAAGACTTGAACCCCATATTTCTTGATAACTTTTAGGTGTGTGTTTAACCATTATGCAAAGCCCAGTATAACTATATGTAATATCTCACCAGGATGAGGGCTTTGCATAGTATAATGTATACAATTTGTATTTATATATACAAATTAACATATAATATAATTCCATATATATATATATGTATCTGTGTGTATATACATTGTACACATATACATTGTAGCATCCTGGAACCAGTTTGTCCTAGCTCCATGAAAGAAAGATGATTGTTAAATTTTTACTTTGAACATATATACTTTGGAAATCAACAAATGTTATGAATTAGGGCTAGATTTCTATTTTGATTATTTACTAAATCAAGGTATGGAAAAAATGTTACTAATGAAAATTAAGCTTAAAATGTGTCCTGTATTCAATTTTTCCATATATATGTATGTATATATATACATACATATGTACATATGCATATAATAATTAATCATAGCTATCATTAGTGTTTTGAATTTTGCTAATTTACAAATATTCTATATAAACACACACATATATGTATCTCTTTTTTTTTTAAATGAAGGATGGTATTTTATAAGTTAAAATAACTTAAAATAAGGATAAGATATATAACTTTTAAAATGTAAAGTTTTAATTACAGAACATTTTCTTTATATCATAAGAATTTCTGTAGGGAAAAAACAAAAACAAAACCAAAAACTATTATTTACCACTATTTCAGATTGAAGCTGCCCCTGTGATAAAAAAGTAAAGAGCATGCAAAATATTAAAAACATGACCATATTTGACAAAGTTTATAGCAGTTTGTGCTAGTTGGTTCTATTTTAAAGAACAAGTTTAGTTTTCAAGATTAAGCATTAGTGACAATTAGTTTGTTGTTCTGACCAAAATTAGACCTGTATACCAAAGATGAATGCTGATCAAAAACTATACGCTGTCTATCATAGCTCCTAAGAGATCTAATTCATATTAAATATCTGATTTATTTTGATTATGATGTTATTGTGAGGAAAGGTGAGAGAGAACGAGGACCATTACTTTATATTATTTTCTTTATTTTTTTTCTTTTTGGTTAACTCTAAACTCATAGAATTTAGACACATGACTATATCAGTAACAACTAAAACATTTGGCAGTTCTAATTTAGTCCATCTACAGGGGACACAGCTGTGGAAGACCTAAACACCTCCCTCCCCCTCTCCCCATCCCAACATGGGGGCTAGCATAATGAGCTACAGGGAATTGAAATAATAGAATCTTTTGGTCAAGTTCAATTAAGTCTCTTATATGGGGATGTGGCTATGCTCTGAAAAAAGATACAAAGAGAAAAAACAGTAAATTTTTTCTTTTTTTTCTTTTTTTCAGATTCAGTGCCAAACAGGCAACCCCACAGATCATTATTACTGTCAATAGTATCATCCTTGTAAAAGAAGAAGAATAGATTTATGTAACTGAAGTCAGAAGTCAGTGCCAATGGGCATTTTTTAATCTTTATGGTTTTGGGTCCTTTTTTTTTAATCTTGCTAATGTAATAATGTACTCTTTCTCTTTAGGCTCCAGCATTTAAAGTCCATAAAAGTCATTTGGTATTTAGCATATGCTATCTTGTATTGTTACTTTTTTATTTTGTGTTCTTTTTATGTGTTCTGCTTCACCAGACTGTAAACCATTTGAGGGAAGGGATCTTATCTTAACCATATCTCTTTGTATCTCTATAACTTTGCATACAAATAGCACCTATGAAATGTTTTCTGGTTATAACAATTGTCTAAATAGAATTATAACTCACATTTATATAGAATGTAAGTTTCCAGTGATTTCCTAAGAATAATCCTAGGAGTTAGCAAAACATAAGCACTCAATCTGCTGAGGAAACTGAAGTTAGTTTAGGTTAGTTAAGCCAAGTGACTTAGTCATTTGGATTTAAATCTATGTGAACCTAAGCTAAAAGTGTGACATAAGTTTTTCTAAAGTTAACAACTAAATTCTGAAAGAGGTGGGATTCCTGAAGAAACAATAATAAAGCAATAACTCTTAGTACAATATCCAATCCCTTTCCCAGAGCTAAGTGCAAGATAGAGGCTCAATACTCATTGACTGATTTTAAAAATTGAGATATTCTTATAATAGGTAGAGTGAGCTCTCAGTCAGTTGATACTACTATCCTTCCTACTCCAATTGTGTTGTGAGTCCCTCAAAGGCCTGCCTTTTTCCCCTTCTTTATATCCCCAGAGTTTGGAAGAGAGACTGGCATATAGTAGGTGTTTGATAAATGCTTATTGACTATTTAGCATTTAAAGTCCTGCACAATCTAGTTCCATTGTTTTTGTACAAACTCTACATTCCAATCAAATTGCCTTGTTTTGTTATTTAACAGGTAGAATGTTCATTGTCTTGACAGTTTTCTCACAGATTTTCCCCTATACCTGTAATGGCTTCCCTCCTTATCTCCACCTTTTGGAATCCTTGATTCCCTCATACCTTAGCTCAAGTTTTACCTTCTTGAAAAGTCTTTTCATGATTCTCCTAGTTATGAGTGACCTCCAATATTGTATTTATATATTTTAACTACAATTTTTGATATTTAAATATATTGCAGAATGTAATTTCTTGGAGGGAATGTACAATCTCCTTTTTGTATTTGCGTTCTTAGGCCCTATCATAGCTTGACACATAATAAGCACCAAATATATGATTGTTGAATGAATCAGTGTTTAGAAAAGGCATAGTGTTTTGGCTACATTAGGCACATCTAAGTTTGTTTCTTTTAAGAGGACTTGAAATAAGAAAAAAAAAGTGATGAAATCTGGTTAAAAATCTACAGATTGAGAAACTGAATACAAAATCAAAAGATTTGTAATATAATACTGGTAATCCTTTCTTATTAATCATGACATGTAACTGGAAAAGAAATCTATGTGAACATGCTTAAGTTGTCATTGAAAAAAATTTAAAAAACCTATGGGAGCAGACAGGACGATGACTATCACATATATAGTCCTTGTTGCCACATGTGTTTGATTTCTTCCACTAGTTATTTGTGTTTTGAGAATCTTTCATATTTTGATTGTTCAATATGGAAGTATCTACTAAAAGCCCTATTCTGAAAGTTTTGTGGACCAATGCTATGATTGTTATTTAGGAGTGATAGTTTTGTTGATTATAATGATCTAATTCTAATTATTTATTTGTTATTTCATCATCATCATCATTATCATCATCATTGCTATCATCATCATCATCATCATCATTTTGTTCTCTTCTTTTTCAATGGATTTCAAATAAAACAACTTGGTATGTGATGATCCTCTGATTCCAGTAATTTATTTACCAAAATTTTGAGAATAGTTTAAGATCTATTTTTGTTACATGATATTTTTCATTTGTTGGTTTGCAAAAGATAGTGAGCTTTTACATATAACTCTGGCCATCAAAATAGGTCTTGCTATTTTGTAACCTGTAATGATACACAATTTCTCTCATTTCTCTGAATAATTTGTATTGATCAATATCTCTAGGCTCCTTAAATTTAACTCTTTTGTGACTTCTAGTAATGATAATGTGATCCTGAATTGCCATTACAAACCACTCCATTTTCTATAAACAAATCTGACTCAACCATTTGTTTGATGCTTCTTTGTTGACATATTGTTGGTCAAGTTCATGTGGATGCTGCCTATGGAGGTCCTTTTGATTTTACTCTTGGATTTTTGCCATTTTATAGACTCCATCTGGAGGTAAACCATTTTTGGCAAAATGCCTCCCACATTTGACAAATCCAGTGGTAGGTAATTATTTTTGATCTTTACAATTGCTCTAGGAAATGATATCTATTTATTTCAAGAGTATTTTTAAAAATTGTTAACTTGCTTATCATGGGATCTGATAACATTAATTGATCTTCCCTTTTGATGAGAAATTGTTTATTGCTATTATTATTAGTCTTACTATTATTATTATCATCATTAACCAATAATATTTCATTCTTAAGTCTAAGGACAAGTCATTATCCAGCCATTTTTTTCTTTAATGTAATTAATATTGTTCAGAATATTGTGCAGGTGGGCTTTTTAATTCATAAGGGATATCTGGATGTAAATTCATCTTCTGAAGACTTAGTGAAAGCATCTTAGGAGAAGCAGAAAGGACAACATGGATGACACATACTTTGCTCTTTTTTCCACGTGGCTTTAATTTCTTCTTCTAGGTCCTGATGAGTGAAAACTTTTTATTTTATGAAATTTGTAAATTATGACTATTTGATAGAGCATCATCTATTTAAAATACTGTTTTCATTTTTGATGGATATGTGTTAAGTCTTGGCAATTCTATCTGTAATTATAATATATTCTTGTTATAGTTCTCAAGGATATTTGGGGGTTAGTATTGTAGTATAAGGATCTGTTAATTTATGACTGATGGAAAGCTTCTGGCATACAATTCTAGTCATCTGCTTCTTTCTTTCTAGGGTCTGATAACTACCAATATTCTACAACCTACAGTAATATGTAACCAATTTCTACCAATGATTTGCATAATCTTCCCTGATCAATAAGTCCAGCCTCCTAAAAGTTAATTTTCCCACAATATCTAGCAACAATGAACCACTCTTATAAGCCCCTATGTTTCTTTAAATAAATCCATGTAACTCATCAAACATTTGTTTGACACTTCTTAGAGGAAGTTACCCATGGAGGGCATTTCAATTTTATTCCTTTTTCTAATCCACTTCATAGGATTTGTCTGAAAATGAATCACCCCAGACTGCATTTAACAAATGCAGTTGTAGGCACCAATAGTCATTCTATTCTATTGCTTTGTGAAAGTGAGGTCTGCTTGTCCCAAAAGTCTTTCTGTACATTTTTAACCCATTCATCAATTTTTCTGAAAAAAAAATCAATTTTCTTATTTTAAAAAATGATGATGCTAATTAATCTTAAGGAATAAAATTCTAATATGAGGGTAACCTGACCAAAAAATGTAGCATTAGATGAAATGTAAAGTTTCAGAAATTAAAACAGTGAAGGTTAAGAACACTTTAATAATTTACAATAAAGAGACGGGAATTTTGGAGAGGCAATTGATAAATATCTGTAATCAATGTCATTTAATTTCCACTTCTAAATGTCTACATGTAAGTAGCAGGGAGAAGATTCTATCTTTTAACCAAAATTTGATGTCTAGAAGCAAAAAAAAAAAAAAAAAGTAAAATTGAAGCCAAGGAGAGAACCCCAAATTGTCTTTAGGCATTCATTACATAAGTACCAGGCAAAAATCTATTTGCCTACCTCTACATTATACCATTGAACTTCATTTTCAAAAAAGGATTAAAAAGAATCCCTGGAGGTTGTATTTAATATGTTGTCTCTCCAAGCAGTTAATTAAAGCCAAATGTGGAATGCTTTCAAAACACAAGGACAATTTGGGATTAGGATTGGAATCTGACTCATCATGAGAGATACAAGAGCTGTTTGGTCTTTAAATTATAAAACACTCAAGAGGGCCAATTTTAGGACTGTAGTAGATCCCTGTTGTACTGTATGTGTCGGAGATCAGTTCCTTCAAATTCCACTGACCTCTCATTAGATAGGCAGGGGCTCACATTAGCCAGACAGGGCTGCACTAGCTCTGGGATCACCCAAAGATAAAAGAAAAAAGGAGCAGTTTTTTTTTCAAATTAAGTACATCATTATGAAAAAAATAAAGAATATTGATATAATACCATTAAGTTCAATGGGAGACATAACTCGAATACTAGGAGTCCCCTTAGGCCAAATGAAATGGTTAAAGTTGTATTTATTGATTGTTAAGGAAATATTACTAAGACACTGGAATGATAACATACCACCTCTGTAACTGAATAGGCCTTGGTGCTTTTAAAAGTTGTCTCCTAGGAGAAAATCATCTGCAGAATATTTGATAAAGCTATTGAATGTTACGCTTTGAAATGTGTCTGATGGGTTTGGGTCAAGAGTACATAGGGAAGGCAATTTTAGCATAGTGAACACATATCTACCTTACTCTTTCTTTGACTTTTTCTCATTTCTGTATTTGTAGAAGTCATAAAATAAAAATTAAGTGAAAAGGAATCATTTTGGAATATGGTGAAATTCCCTTATCACCTTATTAGAAAAATTAAATATTTCTAATCCATTCATTATAGTTACATATTTCTATTCTCTTAAAGATTTGAATGAAATGAACACATATACATACAAATTATTGTAGTTCTAAAATTATTTTTTCTTAAAAATGAGAAGTGAGTGAAAATAGCAACTTTCCTCTTTAGATTAACAATTTTCTTCTTTTATTGTAGATTCTAATGGTCATATAATGGATATCACCAACCATTATGTGTCCTCACCTTTAGCAGGGGACACATAACTTTTATTGTGGTCCATTATCAGACCATTAGAGTCCACTAGTGTGTCCCTTGTTCCATTGTTTAACATTATGCTGAGGAAAAAGAGTAGAAAATGTGGAGACAGCAGCTTTTCTGGGAAGAGAAGTGACAGAAGAACATAAGCCTGTGATATTGCAACTATTCATTTTCCTCAAAACTGAAAAAGTCCATCACACAACCCTTGTGGGAAAAAAATCCTTCCTCTTCCTCATTTTGTCTTGTTCCAATATCCTTTCCAGAAGATCAAATTCAGGGATAGGCAGACCCAACACAATATATTCACTTATTTACATATTCTTTTTTTGGGGAGATACGTTAGTGAATGTTCAGTTTGGAAAATACCCTCTATTTTTTGTCACACTGAGCAGTGATTTCTAACACATTGATCTGGGTGTTAATTTTGTTATGTCTTCAGAGTTCCTCTTAAAGCAGTGGCAAGTTTATAAAATAATTTCATATCACTATATATATATATATAATATATGTATGAACATATATATATATATATATATTTGTGTGTGCATGTGTGCTCACACAAGGAGGAAATATGACATAATTTATAGTGCTAATTTTGGAAGTAGGAACACATGTTCAAATCTCTCTAATAAATGCTAACTGTGTGACCTTAATTAAGTCCTTATTCTTTCTGAACTTCAGTTTCCTCATCTATAAAATGAGGGTACTGGACTAGATGTCTTTTAATGTTCTAAGTCTATGATTCAATAAAGCAATTAATTCTTTTTGGAAAATTTCATGATGACACGTGAAATGCTTGGAAAAATCTTGGTATGTTATTTTTAACCTGTTGGATTTTTGTTTGTTTGTTTGTTTGTTTGTTGATGAAGGATTTGGGATAAAATGATTTGCCCAGGATCACACAGTTATTAAATATTAAATGTCTGAGTCTGAATTTGAACTCAGATCCTCTTGACTCCAGGGTTAGTGCTCTATGCACTGGGTCATTTAGCTACCCTGGCATGTTATTTTTAAAAGTATTGGTAACTAATCACAGAAAAAGAGCATTTGTAATATGAGTATAAGAGCTTTAACTATAGGATTTTCATCCCTTTTTCTACTTGGGGAAGATACAGAAACTCGTGGTAATTCAAGAAATGTGAATCAAAGAATCCCTTTCCTCCCATTGGTTTCCAAAATAGAAGTCATTGGTTATCCTATCTCTACTTTATCTCTACTACCTGGCTTCTTCTAAGTCATAGCTAAGGTCTTTCCTTCTTCCAGAAGCCTCTTCCAGGCTTCCTTAATTTTAGTGATTTCCCTTTAAGACAACAACCAATTTATGCCACCAACTATGTACAAAAAAATTATATATATATATTATATATATATATATATAATGCTTAGGAAATTATATATATAACATGTTATATATATATACATGTTTAAATATATTATATAAATTATTATTATAATCATAAATAATATTTTATTTATATATTCACATTCATATTATATATAAAAATTATATAAAATTATTATAAATTACAAGCATCACATATATATATTTTATGTAATATTTTAAAATTATATATATATATATATATATATACACACATATATGTATATATAAATAAATCTTTTTGGTACATAGTTTGGTTGCTTACTGTCTCCTCCATTGGGCTGTAAGCTCCTTGAAAACAAAGATTAAATTTTTTGGGTTTTGGTGTAGCTGTTTTCTCTTTGCGTGTTCTCATTGCTTAGCAAAGTTCCTGGGATATAATAGGCACTTAATAAATGCTTATTGATTTGACATGAAAGTCTGAGATGCCTTTTTGCATAGTCTGTTGAATTAAATTCAAATTCATGATTTTGATTACTCTTCTTCATTGTGACAACTTTAATTGACTTCATCTTTGCTATCCATACTCATTATCAAATTAACCACAATTATTATGGCTTACTATATACTAGACACTATGCTAAGGTGGATCTTTGATTTGTGCCTTTTCATTATTTTTTCATATAACTTTTAGGATTATGAAGAAAATTGTTTGTAAATTTCAAATTGATATATAAATGAATAGAATCAATATTATATAAATAATTTTATAAAATGATATATAATGCCTGCTTGATTTGGTTTGCATTTTCTTCAGCAACTACCCATACTATCACTGTCTAGAAGATGGCAAATGCTTATAGTCTGAATGTCTCAGAGGATTTATATAAAGAAAGAAATCTTATAGTGGAGCTGGTGAATTTGTTTTTAAAAATATTTTGATACCTATACTTTTGTTTTTCACATTAAACACATGATTCTGAGAAGGAATCCATAAGTTTCACCAGACTGACAAAAGAGTCCCATGACAAAAAAAGTTACTAATGCTAAAAATGGTATACTATAGTAAATCATTTACAATAAAGTGGATTGTTTCATGGCAAACTCATTAGGAGAGTCCAAAATAGTGACACACATGAAGCTGGCCTCCTGAAAGTAGTGAAGTATGGGCAGAAATTTTGCCCAGGGAGTTCAAAGATAATCTAGATTTGCCACGGAAGCTTATGATAAGCTTGAAGTCTTCATAGAGTTTCTGTAAGTATTTATCAGTACTTGCTCAGGAGGCAAGAAAGTTCATCCAGCATTTATCCATACAGCGACTATTGTCTTTCCAGAATCATAAGACCATAGTTCGAGAGCAAAAAAAAAAAAAATAAATAAAAAAAAAAATTAAAAAAAAAACTTAAAGGCAATCTGGCCCAACATCATCATTTTTACAAATGGGAAAACTGATTTGCCCAATGTTACATAGGTAGTATGTTACAAAAGTGGATTTAAAACCAGATCTTCTGTCTTAAGAGAGAGCAGAGTGGGGATCAGTATGTGATTCATTACAGGATATTTCACTACCTTCTTCATGACTGATATTGGGAGGTTGATTGGTAAATCTCCTAAATATGACCTCTGGATACACCTCCATACTTTGGAAATATGAAATTGAGGACTCAGTTGTTGAAACCCTGAGGATTCAGATCTTGTGAGAAGCACCAGATTGCAATGAATTTTATTTCATCTTTTATTTCTCATTTACTAAAAGTACTCCATAACCGAGAGAATACTTTCATTACATTCATCTGAAGTTGGGAAGGCAATAAGAATCTTGGTAGGAATGGATGTAGAAATTAAATATTCTATGATTATCTGTTTGTTTTAAACCTTAGACTAAACTAGGTGAAATAAGAGCTAGGTAGACATTAAAAAAGAGACTGTTGTTTGTCCTTTTTTCTTGATGATCATGGCATCGGGAAAGTGATGTTGTGACGGGCAAGTGAATTGGATTTGAGGGAGGAAGCCCCTTGTGAGGTCTCCAGTCTCACTTTCTTATCTGGAGCCATCTGAACAACTGGAGATGGACTTGGATGGAATTGGAGACCTTGGCTTTTTTAAGCTAAAGTCTTCGATAGATCTGTTTGGTTGAAGCAACCATCCATCCAGTGATTAAGACTAGGTAAAAAATGAGGCAGAGAGTGGCCAACAAGAAGGTGGAAAGTAGGGAAGTGAAGGCTATCTGTTTCTTTCACTGGCATGAAAATTCAGGGCAATTGGTTAAAGCTCAGAGTGCCACCTGGTGGCCTGTGAAAAATTACAATTCCTGCCCACATTCCATCTTCAATCTCTTATGTAAGACAGGTTCTGTTATCAAGAGAAGAAATACCCATACCCTCACATATATTTTAAATGACCATATATAACAACTGACTTTAAGCCCCTCAAGGGCAGGAACTGGGCTTTGTTTTTGTTTGCATTGGTATTCCCAATGCTGAGCACTTTAGCATGACTAGTAGATTTTTAATGAAATGATTTTAAATGAGAACTATTAGTATTCACTAATAAAAATGATAAATGGATTTAAGAGTCAACAGAGTCATATTTTTTTTCCTATTGGAATGCAAACTCCTTAGGTAGGTAGGGTTTTTGTTAATGTTTTATACAGAAACTAATTAGCTTCATTTTCCCTTCACTTTTCTCCCCATGTACCTGCCATCATTTCTTGAAAGTTCCATTGCTAGCAATGTTCTATGTTAGTTTCCTATTTGATTTTCCTGAATACCAATAGAAGGAGGACAGATGGAAAATCTGGTTAAAGTTACATTCTGCAGGAAGCTGATGGCTCAAAAGGGAAATTAGTGAGGCCATTGCAGTATTGTTGTTGTTGTTTTTGTTTTTTTTGCTGAGCCAAAAAGATGGAGAATTTTATTAGTGAAGATTTTAAAGAGCTTCTGACGCCAGTTTCCAAAAAGCCTCATATTGTGCCATAGAGAATTCATTGCATGTCTCTTGAAAATAAACTGTTGCATGAGGGTTAACTTTTAAAACCAAATCAAGAGAGAAATGGCAAATATCACATGTGAAATCAAACAGAATGTGTAAATGCTGAGAGAGGTAAGTGGTTCTGGGTCCCCAGACCAAAGCCCAAACTTAATTCCTGACCCTAATTTAAAAAAAAGAAAGGATAAGGAGAATTCTGTAGGATGGACCATGAAATTAAGAGGAACTCATATGAACAGAATGTCAGACTCCTGTGGAATTGGATAGATTCATGGAACCTCAAGTCAAACCAGAACATGTGGGTCATTCAACCAATAAAAAGTATAAAGCTCTTGCATATTTTAAAATCATTCAATGACTTGATGATAATGAATCCCATGTTAGAGACAAAAGAAAATATTTACTACTCCTATTCTCCCATTCTCCATTTCTGTGGGAAAATACTCAATTCAGTGATTTCTGTCCCTCTCATTGTAGGTGTTTCATACCCTCTGAATCCATATTTAAAGGATCCCTAGAGATATAACACTTAAGTTTCATCTTTCAGAGAACAAATGAATCTTATAGAGCTCTAGAGTTGAAGTTAGGAAGACCTGAAGTAAAAACCAGATTTACTAGAAATGTAGCCCTGATCCTTTTTTTCTAACTTGGTTATCTCATCTGTAAAATGAAATTAATAAGAACACCTTCTTTCCAGAGTTGTTGTGAGGATTAAATGAAATAACATATGTAGAGCCCTTTGTAAAATTTAAAGGGCTATGCAAATATAATTATTACCTTAGGGTCCCTACCTCTTGCAACCACTCTAGAACCCATAACCACTCAAATTTGGAGGATGCTAATCAATCCTCATCATGGTGGATTCATCTTTAACAGACCTTCAAAAATCCAAACTCAGTAACAGAACTCTTTTTGTGAAGCTTACATAATAATTTCTTGCCTGTTTCTTGGTGTTCTTGTCCTTGTTTTGCACTAAACATTGCTTTGTAATTTTTAGTACTAACATCTGACATTTGTTCACTGGGGATCTGCTCAATATGTTTCTCTTTTTGGATTGTTCTTATCCAATCTCCCTTGAACTCTCTTTACAATCTCTTGCTCTGATGATTGAATCCATCACAATTCTAGCATTTGTTCCCAACACAAGGTTTTGGAAGAATATTTTTTTCATGTCTCCTTCTCCCTAGAAATAAGGGGCAACAATAATAAAACAGGTTAGAGATATCCATAAGTGGAATGGATTGCCTCTGAAGCTAATAGATTCTCCTTCACTGGAGGTTTTCAAGCAGAATCGAGTTGGCCACTTGTCAATCACATTGTAGTGGAGATTCTTTTGTCAGTTGTGGGTTGAACTATATGGCTTCTGATGTTCCTTCTAATTTTAAAATTATATAATTTGAAATTCATTTTAAAGTATTTTCAAAAATTTAGTTAAACAGTATTTTGTTAAAATAAAGTGTTCAATTTCTCTTTTAAAAGTCATTTTTGTTAACTCTATGAATTTACTTTACAATAAGCAATTAGTTTTAGTTAATATTAGAAGATGATAAATGTATTGAAAAATTAATGATATTGTTTTTTAAAGGAACAAGCTTTGTTCTGCTTATGGGAAAATACTGGTGTCAAAACAAAAATGAACAGAGCAATTTAAAAATGACCCATTTTCTGTATTCAAAGCCAATATATTCCAAAAATGTGGTACAAATTTTATATAATCAATCAATGCTTATGAATGAATGCATATGAATTAGTGAATGCATAATGAATGGACATATTCCACATTCAATCCCTTTAGAAAGAAAATGCGTCAGTGTAACTTTGGATAGAGTCAATAGTAGTATGTCACAATTAGGTTTTCATCTTTGTCCTATTCAACACCTCCAAAGATAAGCTTATCAATTATGGCAATATAAAGTTGGCAAGAGAACTAATGAACTTGGTGTTAGGTTTAGCATTCAAAAAGATCATGAATTAATGGATTAAAATGAGTTTAAATTTATAAATGGTACATGCTAACTTGCAATAATTTTAAAAAGATCAATTGTACAATCAGTTTGGGCAATTGAAAAAGATCAGAGATTTTTACAAAACAGCAACATATTGTAGCTGCTAAAAAAAAAGAGAGAGACCAATGAATCATGAGCTGAATTAATAGACATAGTGTTCAGATCCACAAGTTAATAGTTTTATTGTACTCTGAGCTATTTAAGTCCTATCTTGATATTGTGTCTAGTTCTGACACCTAGTCAGGTTTTCCTGACTCAAGGTCTAGTGCTCTATTCACTATATGACCTAGCTGCTCCTTGAAATATGATAATTCTCTTTAAATATTATGGATCAGGCAAAAAAGTCTTTATTATGTGCCAGACACTGTACTAAGTATTGGACACAAGAGGGATCTCCTGTGAAAAATGACACAAACTTATTATATATTGCTTTGAAGACATAACTTATTATGAGATTGCTTTGAGGTCTATAACTAGGACTAAAGGGAAGTTAAAAGAAAACAGGTTTTATCAAATTAAATAAAAAATGTTCAACAAAGTAGAACAATGGAATATTCTGACTTCCATATTAGGTAACTCTCTAGCATCAGAACTATTGAAACAGATGCCAAATAATAATTTGTCATTAGGAATGTTGTAAAATGAGTGGTGTTTTTAGGTAGGAGGTGGGAAAAATTACCTTTCAATTTCCTTCCAACTCTATGCCTCTGTGTATTTATAATTTTATATGAGTTCCCCCAAAATCATATACTCAGAAAATACTTGATAAATTGGATGGGCTGAAATCATCAAAATGAAATTTAGGGACAAGAACTTGAGGTGTGATTTCTCTGGTGTGGGAAATTCTCCCTACCAATGTACTTTTACTCTTCTTGTAATTTATACTCTTATAGAGCTGCTTGAAGCATTGAAAGGCTAAAGTCACCTAGGATCCCAGAGCAAGTATGTTTCATGGGTGGAAACAAAATCCAGTTTTTCATAGTTCCAAAGGCATAGCACACTGTCTCTCAAAACAAAATTTAATAAGGATAAATGCAAAGTCTGCACTTTGGTTCTTTGTCAATGGAATTCTGTGGGGCTCTTTTCCTGGTCTCATGTGATTCTACAGTTTTATAAATGGCTTAGATGTAAGCATAGTGAATATGCTTATCAAATTTGTAAATGACAAAAAGCTGGAAGAGATAGGATCAGCCTCAAACTTTAGGAAAACAACTCTTCCTCTCTGGAATTCACTTGCCTCATTTATAAAATGTAAAGGGGAGTAAGAAGAGTGAAGTAGGTGAAATG
Source organism: Antechinus flavipes (assembly GCF_016432865.1). Taxonomy (NCBI): domain Eukaryota; kingdom Metazoa; phylum Chordata; class Mammalia; order Dasyuromorphia; family Dasyuridae; genus Antechinus; species Antechinus flavipes. Next base: position 123,711,354 of record NC_067400.1, on the reverse strand, counting down.
TATCATTCCTTCTAACTCCAAATCCATAATCTTATGAAAATTATTTCAACAGATTTATTTGGCAAAGTAAGATGAAATTCAATAAAGATAAATGTAAAAAGTTCAAAAAAGCAAGCAAATGTACAGGATATGGGGAAGCAGGGCTAGTATACAATTGCTATGACAAAGATTTGGGCATCTTAGTAAATGACAAGCTCAAAGTAAGTGATATAGCCATAAAAACCCCACAACCAACTAATATAATTCCTAGCAGCATTGACAGAAATCTAAGGTCCAGAAGAAAGTAAATGATGGTCCCATTGTATTCTGCCAGGAATTTAGTAAGAGTTTAATGAAAGATTGTCCATAGATTGATGGATTGATTCCAATGCAGTTTTATAATGATTCTATCATTTATAGTTTTAGAGGACTGGAATTGTAAAAGAAAATGAGAGATTAAGTGACTTGCCAAGGATCAACATCTTGGTCACTTCATTTGAAATTCAAAATTATATAATCTAAGGAATATAGAATTGAAACAAGTTTTTAATTACTAATTATTAAAATATCAGAGACATGGAAAGACACCCACAAAATCCTTTCTATTCTTTCTCTAGAACTGAAATCCTTGCATTGTTCTATCGCTCAAACAGAAGTTACTATACAAGTTCACAAATTTTGCATGGAAATGCCTGGAATAACCACAAATGTAGCAATTTAAATTTGTTGACAGAGTTGCTAAGAAACAATCCTATTGAATCCTTGAAACTCTTTTTGATATAGCTCCATGCTCTGACAGTTGGAGTTATTGGACAAGAATAAGGAATCTTTAAAAGAAGACTCTCTGACATTTGCTCTGCTTTCAGAGGCTGTAACATAACACTGAATCTTTTTCTTCATTGTCACTTTCATTCAGTTTTAGAATGCCTGATTCTCCATGTATGCATGTCAGCTCGCCTATAATAGTGGAAAAGAATTTGAATACTACAACATCATCACCTTGAGTGGGATTCTTTACATGCTTTTTTTTTTTTTGTGTGTGTGTCAGGTCCCTTCTATTTTCCACATGCAATGAGTATATATAACCTGTTTAGAAAAATGCATTGTAGACATAAAACAAAAAATTTGCCTTGCTCAGATGAGAATTAGCCCAGTAGATAGAGCACTAGATCTGGGTTCAGAAAGACCTGCATACAAGTTGAAACTCAGACACTTATTAGTTATATGACCCTAGCCAAATTACTTAATTGCTATCTGCCTCAGTTTCTTCATGTATAAAATGGGGATAATAATTGTCTCAGCCTTCCATGGGTATTTTGAAGATAAAGTTGGATATTTTCAAAATAATTTGCAAACCTTAAAGCACCATATAATTGACTGATGATGAGAATGATTATGTTGATAATGTCACTCAGTGTCTCCTTCTACTCTATCTCCTAACTCAGCAGAAAGTAGCAGCAATCACAGTTTTGGATTTGAACTTGGTGGGGTCAGTGATATGCTGAAATTCAGTCAAATTATGAGCTTAATGCTCTCCTAGAAATTGACATTGTACAGGGGAGAATAGTTTTGGCTGTAGCTTTAAAATAATCTTGTTATTAATTAATTAAAATTAAATAAAATATATTAAAATAATTGTTGTTCAGTCATGTCTGACTCTTCATGATCCCATTTGAAGTTTTCTTGGCAAAGATACTGGAATGATTTGCTATTTACTTCTCCAGTTCATTTTACAGCTGAGGAAATCAAGACAAACGGGATTAAGTGACCTTGCCCAGGATTACTCAGCTAATAATGTCTGAGGTGAGATTTGAACTCAGATGTTCTTGATTTTAACTAGATCTATTATTCTATCCATTCCATCATATTCTTCTGTAAAAACTGTGCCATGTTAAGTAAAAGATTGAAACAAGGATGCTAAACTTAGGGGGGGGCATAGCCAGTAGAAGCTCAAGTAGATAGAGAAAAGTGGCACCCCAAATTATTCAAGGTATTTGAAAAACCCAGAAAGAAATGGGGAAATACAACAATCCTGGCCAAAAGAAAGCCGAGTCTGAATCAAATAAATTATAAATGAATCAAGAATCATTTGTTGAATATCATTTATATGCTATCCTCTGTTTTAAGTAGTGAGATAAAAATATAAAAGTTTAAGGAAAACCTTATCCTCAAAGGGTTTACTTTCTAGTAGAATTAAGGAGATTCCCTAATGGCTATTTTGCATTTACTAAGCAAAGTGAATAGGGAAGAGATCAACATACCCTTTCCAATTAGCCATGGTAGTATCAATTTCATGATTCTTCCAGAAAGATAAAGAGTGTGGGGAAGGGAAGAGGTGCACATAAGATAAATTGTGATGAGACAGCTATCAAGAAGATGGTAGAGAAGTAAAGTGAAATATGGCTGGAGCCAGCTGAGAGGTAGATGGAGTAGGCTACATTAATCCCTCCCTTATCAAGACAGTAGAAACTCCAAAGATAGGACTTTAGGAGCTTAGCTCAAGTTCTACAGACTATATAGACTGGTTCGGGTATCAAAGAGAATTACGAGATGCTCAGGCAGCAAAATGAGGAATAGCTGAAAAGGATCTAGAAATACATATGAATCTCAAAGCTATGGATACCCAGGATAGATCATAAAATGTGGGTTCAATTCAATAAAAGTCAAACCCCATTTTCCATGTGCCTCCTATGTGTCAGGACCAAACACACCAAAAAAAAAATTAAAAAAAGCTTTGACCTCCAGGAGAGAGCTTACATTACACAGCACTGAGGAAGTAGTCTTTAGTATATAATCTGAGTCCACGATCTCAGGATAACAAGTCACAATTTATTCCTCAGTGATATTTTTATTTACACAATTGATTCTTCTCTCTTCTTATTGACTTATTGGATTCTAAATTCTTTTTCTTCTTCTGGAGTCCACTATGTTATTTTCTCTGTCTTCTACTGACCACATCTGAACCTATAGATCTTGTTTGTTCCATCCCAAAATAAAATAGATTCTCTGATTTGATTTATTATGATTTTTCCTATCCTGATGTTAAGAACTAATATAGGTTATAATGTCTTATATACATTTTTTGCTGGCAAAGATGGAAGTCCTGGCCTCCAGTATTTTAGAAATTACGTATTCTTTCATTACTATAACAATATACTTTGGTAATATAGAAATTAATCCACTTTAAGATTCCCCCAATACTCCTTAGGCACAATGAGCATATACATCAGAACTTAACAGGTTCCTGTGAAGAGTTGGAAGGTGACAAAATGGAAAATTCTCTTTCTCCTGGGTCAAGGAATCTATTCTTTGGGTTTTCTGGTTAGCAAGTCACCACAAAGTTAAATCAAGTGAAAAAAGAAAAAAATATATATAGGACTATCTAGGCATTGGAAAGATTGAGGCATTGTGTAAGGACTATTGTAATCCAGATTTTGATTATCTGCAAAGGTTTAGGAAGGATATTGTGTGCCTTTCAATAGGTGATATTCTCTTTATAAATGTCTTTTCTTGTTAAAAGCCCCCTGATTTAGATGCCATAGTCCTGTTCCAAATATAAGAAGGAGACAAGAAGGCTTATGCAGTTGGAATGTTAGAATCACAGAAGTAGAATTTTGGAGTTGAAAGGGATTTTAAAGGTCACTGAGTCATAGTATCATAGAATTTTTTAAAATTTAATTTAATTTAATTTTATAATAACTTTATATTGACAGAATCCATGCCAGGGTAATTTTTTTTTTACCACATTATCCCTTGCACTCGCTTCTGTTCTGATTTTTTCCCCTCCCTTCCTCCACCCCCTCCCCTAGATGGCAAGCAGTCCTATATATGTTAGATATGTTGCAGTATATCCTAGAGTATCATAGAATTCAAGGGACCTCAGAGGTCACTGAGTTTAACTCCTTCCTCTATTTACAAATGAAGATGCCAAAGCCCTGAGTCGTTGAGATTCTTGCCCAAGGTTCAACAGGTAATAAGTAAGTAACAATGCTAGGATTTTAACTTTGTTCCTCTAATCCCAAATTTTGCACTCTTTCCCCAGGACTATGTTATCTTTTTGGTTCTTGTCTTTAAGGTAAGATAGTTCTAATGCATTCATTGAGAAACATTTGTCTCATTAATAATAGCTGACATTTATTTTTAAAGTTTGTAAATGACTATATATTTTCAAATAGTTTCAGTCTTGCCTAATCCTTTGTGATCCTATTTGTGAAATCTTGGCTAGAGTGATGGAATGGTTTGCCTTCCCCAGCTTATTATACAGCTGAAGAAACTGAGGCAAACAAGGTTAAATGAGTTGCTCAGGAAGATTTATCCAGGTAGAATCCAACATTCTATCCACTTCCCCATCTAGCAATCTCATTAGATTAGATATATATAGTCAGTACAAATCAATGTAGTCAACTGTCATGTATTATGTACTTTTAATGGGCAACATACTTTATGCTAGGTTTTGAGGTTATAAAGAAAGAGAAAAGAAATGAAATAATTCATGTTCTTAAGGCATTTCCATTTTAATTAGGTTTGGGGATGGGAGATACATAATGTTTATTAGAAAATGCAGAATAATTACAAAATGAATATGAGATAGTTAAAAAAAAACTTCTAGAAATGGAGAGCACCAAGTTTTTTGAGGAAGAGATCAAGAAAGACATTATGTAGAAAGTGATGCTTGAGCTTTTTGTTGAAGGAAGTTAAAAATTCTGTGAGGTATTGGATTACTTGTAGTCTAGGTAAGGGGTGGAGGGAAAGGAGGGAAAAAAATTTGGAACACAAGATTTTGCAAGGGTGAATGGTGAAAATTATCTATGTATGTATTTTGAAAATAAAAAGCTTTAATAATAAAAATTTTTTAAATTCCATGAGATGAAGGTCAGAAAGGATTATAGTCCACATATATATGATGGCCTGTACAAAAGCACAGAAATAGGACATGGAATGTCATATGTAAAGAATAGAGAAAAGCCCAGTTTGGCTGAACTTTAGAGTGCAGGAAAGATATAAGATATAAAGAGGCTAGCAAGATAGTTGCTACCATATTGTTTCTTTCATTATAATGTCAGTTTCTTGAAAGTAAAGTCTGTGTTTTTGTCTTTCTAAATATACATAGCACTCAACATAATACCTGGTGCATAATAAGCACTTACTAAAGCATGTTTACTGTTGAGTATGTTTTTGTCAAATAGAAAGAAAAGTAGAAATAGTGTGTAAGAGAATATAAAATAGTTAAGCAAATATCCAAGGCTATTCTTTGTAATGTTCAAAATATGGGCAAATATTTCCAGAATATCTGGCTCTATTTGAAATGCCCAAATTGATCTAGAACATGGTTTCCCATTAGTATCCCATGCTTAACTAAATTAAACCATAAGTTCCTAAAATGCCTTTCTTTCTCAATCACATGGTCCCATTGCAGGCACTTAAAAAGTTTTGAGATAAATGGGAAAAAGTATTTATTTTTTAATTATGAAAATGTTACAATCTTTGTACATATCTATTAAGAGAATCTTAATATTGATCTCTCATTTAGAGTTGGTTTAGACTATAAAGATCATATATTCTACCATAATTATTTTACAAATGAAGAAACTCTATCATCTTTTTTTTTTAATGTAAATCTGCTTCCTTGTGTGAGAAACATGCTGATAGATGACATTTTTCAGTAGCTTTTACTAATAAGTAATCTTAGCTGTGATAAAGAGCTACCTATTAATCTAAATGGGATCCATCCTTCTTGACTAGGAAATGGGCAGCAGTCTTGTAGCTCTCTTTTGTAAAGGTGCCACAATTTCTTAGATTCATTGGCAGATGAAATTGTAGACTGAGTAGACTGGGCTTTGTCTGAATAGGTGAACTATTTAGATAGTAATCCGAGTTCTCCTAAACTGTGGGTATTCTCCTATTGTTGGGGGGAAATCTCCTGTTGTAAGGAGGAAGAAAAGCCCATGTACAGAATACTGACTAGAAATGGATTATACTTTCATATGTATCAAATCCCAAGGAAATGAGTGGTCAGAATGATCTCCATGTTGAGATATTGTTACTGGTACATTAGCCAGTATGGAAACTATCTCAGGAATATTATATCTTGAAGCAAAAATGTATCAGTCTTGAATCACTTGGATGTGATGCTAACCCTTGAAACCTGACATCCTCAAAATGGCATAGTAGGAAAAAACATTGGTTTTGGAGACTGTTTCAATGTTTCAATACTAACTTTACTCATCATTACACCTTGTGACTTTGGATAATAGTTAATAATTAGTTATCAAGCACCTATTATGTGCTAGGTACTATGCCAAGTAGTGGAGATATTTTTTAAAAAATGGCAAAGGATATTTCTTGATCTCAAGGAGCTCAAAATCTAATGGACAAATCATTTAACTTATCATATCTTCACTTTCCTCTTCTATAAAATGTGGAGTTTAGACTAGCTGATTTCTAAACTCTAAATTCAACTCTAAGTGATTGAAATCTGAAAATTTGGGGGATGATAATAGCAGATGCCTTTAGGTAGGCTAGCATCTTCTGTCAGTGAGTATCCATTGTAAAGTTTTCAGCGTTGCTAATCTGGGTCAAAAATCCCCTCAGGGCAGCCTCCTTTCACTTCTTCTAAGTACCTTCTGTCAGCTAGTAGTCAACATATGTGCACAGAGCAATGAAGTTGTCTAAAAGGGAGGATGCAGCACTTTGGGAAAACTAATCCTTCTTTGCCTCATAAAGTCCTGGCCTGAGGTTGTAGCATTTGGTCAGTACATTTCGCTTTGGATCACAAAGAAACAGCACAGGGAAAGTGTAGAAGAAGGCAGTGGATGCTAAATACCTCAGCCTAAAAAGCAATTAATTTTCACCAAAGCATAAGAGCTGAAGGTCTTTGTAAACAGAGTCTAGAAAGTAACTCTCACCACAGAATATGGGTGTCCACAGATTTCATATGGCCAAGAGAGACAAAGATCCTGATTTTAGTATAGTGGAAAGGATCAGTATATTTCATAGATCTCCAGAGGAAAAAGGCGGCTTGAAGTCAACTAGAATAGGCAAGAACATTCAAGGGCTATGGTTCTAGGGGCTTAGATTTATCTAGGAGTGACTGAGAGAATATTTAGTTCAACACTCTTATTTTACAGATGAAAAAAATTAAGGGCCAAAGAAATTGAAAGGTAGTAAGAGACAATTAAGTGGTTCAGTAGATAGAGCACTGAGCTGGGAGTCAGGAAGCTTTGAGTTCAAATTCAGCCTCAAACTCTTACTGGCTAAGTGATCCTATTTAAACACTAACTCTATTTGAGACACTAAATCTATCTGAGAAAGAAATCAAAAACTATACCATTATCTTTGCCAAGAAAATCCCATAAATAGTAGGGTCCCTGGGGTCAAGGAGATTTGGACAGGACTCACTAACAACAAGAGATAGAGTTCGAATTTGAATTCTGGTCCTATGACTAGAAATCCATTGTACTTTATTTGTAGACAAGAGCAATAAAAGGGAAAAGGAAGAATAAAAACATTTATATAGCACCTATTATGTGTCAGGCATTGGTCAAAAAACTTTTTACAAATATCTCATTTCATGCTCACAACTATCTAGGGAAGTAAGTGCTTTATTTATCCCCATTTTATAGTTGAGAAAACTGAAGCCATCAAAGTGAATTGATTTAGTCAAGTTCATAGAGCTAGCAAATATCTGAGGCTGATTTTGAATTCAGTTCTTCTTGATTCCATGTCCAGGACTCCATCCACTGCACTACCAACTATCTCATTCAATAGAATGTCAAGAAGTCAGTAGAGCAGCATTAATTAGTGTTCTGAGTCTTCCTTGATCCAAAGGTTAAAGCTACTTTTCTTTGGCTGAAAGAACATAATCCTCCAGCAAATCCATTACACAATCTAGACCAGGACAAAGTTATATGTTTCTTCTTCTTCTTTTTTGTGCATTATGTGACAGAGCTGATTTCCTTTATTGACTTTTCCTTTTTATATTTCTGATATCCCTTCCTTCCTCCTTCCTTCTCTTTCTTCCTCTTCCCCTCTTTTTCTTCCATTCTCTTTCCCTTCTTTTCTACCTTTCTCCCTTCCTTCATCCCTCCTTCTCCTCCTCTTCCTCATCCTCCTTTTCTTCCCCTTCTTCTTGTATATATTTTATATGTATATGTAATAATACAATATAATGTAGCATAATATATGCATGTATATGTATATATTTAATTTGATCTGTGATTTCATTATGTAAGGAGCTCCCAGTAAAGAACTTCTTCTAATGCAGATCAATACCATCTCTACAATTAAGTGATATAAGTTCCCTAGGACTCTGAGAAAGTAGGTAATGCATTCAGGGTCATACAGTCAGTGTTGGAAGAAGGACTTAACTTTCTCTTCTTGATGTGATTCTAATTGTTGCTCCCAGTCCTGAGCCTCACAGAAATCGTTAATCATGGATCTCACTGAAACAATGAGCAGACCAGCATTTTCTGTAACCATATTAGTTAGATTACTAAGTGACAGCTACCAGAAAACATTACATAAAAATCAAACAATGAGAAAGTAGTACCAAATGGGATGTAGAACAGGACACTGGATCACATATCTCAATACATCATTCCTCCAACATGGTGCCAGTGCAGTTCCCCTTCTTTGCTGTTCTGGGTGAACCTATGCTACTTATAATATCATTATCGTACATTAATAATAACCAAAGTGGGTTTTTCTGTTTATATTCTGGGTAACTACATATTCAATTCCATAAAGGCTTTAGGCTCTCCCCATGTTAGCAAAGTTCTTTTATAACCTCATAATTTACATAGCTTGTGATATCATATCACCATTTATTCTATAAAAATTCTTGTCTTTCTTGGCTGAGCTGCTGACTCCTTTAGGGGTCTTGGCTTGCCCATTGAGTGCCTAAATCTCATTAAAATGTCTTTGCTGTGGTTGGAGACTACCTGAGCCTGAATTCTTTGAGAGGCAACAACACCATGACACATATTTGATACCTCACCACTCTCATTGCTGAGGTCTTCTCATTTTGGGGAGGTCTCAATTTTGGAGAAAAACCCAAAACAATCATTCATTATTCCCCAGACCCAGTCATCCTATCTCAATTTGGATTCCATCTCTTTTCTCAGGCCTTATGAATTTCAGTTCCTCTTTTATGTGCTGTCTTTCTCCATGAAAATTAAGCTCTTTGAGGGCAGGGGCTGTTTTTCTTTTTATGTGTTTCCCCAATATTCCAATACAGCGTTTGGCACGCTGTAAGGATTTAATAAATACTTATTGTTTAATAAATGAATATTGATTTATTGACTTACTAAAATTGGTCTTTTAGACTCTGAAGTCATCTCTCTATCCAGTATAATCCACTGGCTGTCATGCAACGACATGCTCAATTAATGGATTGAGCAATGTCCCAGATGCAAGTGATGTTGTAGGCAAACTTAAGAAGCAATTACTTTGATTTTAGTACTGGGATCTTGTGCTACTCTGTAAAATCCTAAACTCTTGCATGAAATCATAATATCTCAAAATTGACAGTGATGATTCATGTATGAGAGTGAAATCCTTTGAGATTCTTAAATCTCTTCAACAATTTCTCCAATATGTCCTGCACACTAGAATACAAGGTCATTATCACTTGCAGCTCTGATTTCCTCTACCTCCACTCTGATCCAAACTTCAAAACTTTGCTAAAATTAATCTTCCTATGACATAGGTTTGATCTTATTTTTTGTTCAGGGTTCCTGTGTGCCTCTTCATGTAAATATATATCCTAAGCCTACATAAAATATATCCTAATATAATAAGCCTTATACTAGGTATTCTCTGAAAATGAGATCTAACCTACATTTCAGCCTTATTTCATGCTAATCCTTTTCTCATATAGAATATGTACTATCAGTTCTACCCAATCTTGCCCTACTTTCAGGTTGTCTCTTTCTTTTACAAACATTAATTCCCAGTGTTAATAATGGACTCCTCCTTCTTCTCTATCAGATGAAATATTTTTCCTCCTTTAAGACCAAAATCAAATGCTACTTCCTCATAAATTCTTTTTCACCCACCCTCCTATCCCATTCTTAGATCTTCTATCTAAGCTCTCATTTCACTTTATTTAAATATCACAATTCAATTTAATTCAGTCAAAAATTTTAATGCATAATATTTGTAAGGCAGAGGGCAGCTAATGGCACAGGAAATTGAGTGCCTGGTCTAGTGTCAGAAAGACTCATTTTCCTAACTTCAAATCTAGTCTCAGACACATACCATCTGTGTTATCCTAGGCAAGTCATTTAAGTCTGTTTGTCTCAATTTCCTCATCTGTAAATGGGTGGGAGATGGAAATGGAAAACTGCTTCAGTACCCCAAGTGGGGTCATTCTGAAAACTCTAATTGGGTTTATGAAGATTCCAATATGCCTGAAATTATTGAACAACAGCAACAACAAATAAAAAGGACTGTACTAGATATTGGAGACATAAAGAGCAATATGAAAATATTGCAATGTAATAGAGATTGTATAATATGTCATCAAATAAATGTTGTAAGGAAAAAGGGTTCTAAGAAAATTTAATGCCATATTGAAAAGATCACTTTTAACTGATAGAAAAGGGAAGGCTTCATGGATGAACTGATATCTAAGCTTAATTATGGGGAGAGAAGTTTTTTTTTTTTTTTTTTTGGTTATTTAGAACTTAACAACCATCCATTTCTATACATTTAAAAGACCACAAAAAGGAGATTTATACATGAAACCATAAATAAGATAATTATTTCAGATGAAAATATGAGTAATTACTTTGAAATAAATAATTTCTAAGACATAAGACAGTGAATTTCAGGTATAGAGAGTAGATTTGCCTGGAGATTGAAGAAGGTACAAGTCAAGACCAGGAACAAATAAAGAAATATTCCAATTTGGCTAGAACATAGATTTATAAAAGGCAATAAAAAAAGTAAGGCTAGGGACATACATTAGACAGATTGGGAAGAAAAGGATGTTAAAATAAAGAATTTGCATCTTATTCAATAGAAGTTTTTTTTAGCAGAATAATGACATGGTCAGTGCTGTGCTTCAGGAAGATTATTTAAAGAGATATATCAAAGATGGATTAACTATGGGAGAAAATTAGGGGAAATGTCAGGAGTCCATCTGCTTAGTCATCATTGGCAGTACTTTATTTATTAATGCATTTCTAATCATCAGGAATGGGGAGGAGACTTAATTCACTGGCCCTTCTCTCATTTGGCTTTAGCCAAAATATATATGTTTCAGGAAAGTAAGAATAAACATTAGTCATCTTAGTGATTGAAAGTAGAAACTTTCTACTATTTAACAAGGCAGGATTTCTAAGATTCAGAACCAATATTTTCCTAGAAAAGTGGAACAGATTTTCAGATCTAGCAGAGTTTGGAATACAGAAAGTGTAACATTATTCTCAAGAGATCAGAAACAAATAGATCTAAGTCTAAGCAAGACTGACCATAATTCTGAATGAGCATGTGACCCAGCTAGAATATGAAAAGCTGGGGCTTAAAGATCTACATATTCTTTTAAGCCTTCTCTCTTCTTCTACCTTGTCAGAAGAATACTAGACTACACATTCATCCTTTTCTAGCTTTGCGCACCAGGAATTCCAGTATACCTTGTCTTTATTGTTATTAATAATGCTTAATAGTTATTAAATATAATGCCTAATTGAATATATAATATATAATATAATAATGTTTATAGAAATCAGTTTTAGAATTTGCAGAAATTATGGATTTGTATTTTGTACTGAGTAAGAAAGAAATATGATTAAAAATCTGTATGACTAGAAAATATATTTGGCATACCATGCAGAAGAAGTCAGACATATTCAATTGAATAGATTGCATTCTCATTTGGTATCCATTCAGTGTCAAAGAGCTTCCTGAATATTGAATGGCTTCCCAGAAGAAAATTTATTGGGAAGTCATGGTCAAAGGATTAAAAGGTTTGGAAAGGTAGCACTCAGATACTTGTCGAAATATGTCTATAAGAATTGCACATATTTAACTTATATTGGCTTACTTATTGTCTAGGGGAGGGCATAAATGAGGATAGAGGAAGAAAAATTTAGAACACAAGTTTTTGCTAGGATGAATGTTGAAAACTGCATGTATTTTGAAGAATAAAAAGCTATTATTGTTTTTAAAAAAAAGAAAGAAAGAAAAGGTCATTCTTTATACCATTAGAGGGAGGGCCCAAAGGATTGAGATCACAGATCTACTAAATCACCAAAGTATTAGACAAGGAATTTCTTTGATCAGTTGTATACTTGTTTGACCCCATTATCAACATCTCCCTTATTTTTTTCTGTTTCTATCTTTCTGTCTCTGTCTTTTTCTCCTAAAAATATTATTTATGTGGGGAAGTTTATCCCACTAACTATCTTTTTTGTCCATTAAAGAAATTGCCTAGAGCATTAGTCCATAAATAATTTGGCCTCTAACAGATATGGGAGTCAAAAGTATTGTTGGAGGAATACAGTTCTCCTTTGAAATCCCATGCTCATAATTGTTAGTTGCAACCAAAAAGTGGGCAATCTTTTTAATATGAGGGAAACCAAGGACAATGAGCTAATTTGTGTTGTAATTGTTTAGATATATGTTCTGTTCTATCTTGGCAAAATTCTATGTTACTGTTTTTCATCATTATATATATATATATATATATATATATATATATATATATATATATAATGCTTAATACGTATTTTCATAGTTAAGTGATTTATGTTGAATTGCATTAAAATTGTATTAAAATAAGGTGATATGCTTGATTCATCCATTGGTATAGTATGATTTTAGGAAATTTTTCATAGTAGGGTTGATGATTTGAACAAATCCCTGTTCTCTTACCTTCTTTCCTTATGCATACTGGTATATATTTACAAGATGAATGACTGAAATAAGTGTCAATGTCCATACAATGGAATAAAATTAACAGATATTTAACATGATTCTTTTCATCTTAATGTGCTAAAAAAAACCCAATATAGAGAATCATATTCTAATTTGTATTATAGTTATTTGCATATTCAAATTATATTCATCAAGAATTTATTAAATCTTTACTATATGCAAAGGCACTAAGGATTTAAAGATGAAATAATACACTCTTGTCAAAAAAGCTAATAATCAGTTAGGGTACTTGAGATCATTGTTTATAATATGATCAGTGCTAAAGACAATTGAGCTATTAGATCACATATAACAGACACCATCATAGGAGAACACAAAACATTTTGTTTCCAATGGAATTGACCCCTGATCTTTTCATCAAGTCCTAGAATTAAACTACTAGACTATTTTATGTAACTTGTGGCAGGATTCATAAGAGAAAGGAAAATGGGAATAAAAGGAAGGGAATGAAGGATAACTAATCGTGTATGCTGCAGGGAAAGTCAACAACTTTGGGTTTCATCTGAGCTGAAAATGAAGCTATTTGGCGAAATCCTTATTGTTTTAATCTGCTTTGTTTCTTCCTCACCCCATCTCCACTATATCATCTTCTGTGAAACATAGGGGCTACATAAAAATGAAAGGTTGAACAAAAGATCCCATAAAGTTTGTGACTTAGGTCAATAAATATTAAATAACATTAAAATGATTTTTCAGATTCAGAATAAGTAAACCATGTTAGATTTTGTCTTGCCTTTGGATTAAATGGAATTTTCCAAAGTGATTTTTATAGCCTTCTTTAAAAAGCAATCTCCTGAGATAAGACCTTGTACATGAGTCTCTACCCTCATAATAGCAGTTTATAAATAGAAACTCTCATTCATATTGCAGAACAAATGGTGCCACTCTAATAAGAGAAGGTGGAGTACAAATGAGGCCTTCAATCAAATGTAGAAAAACAGGGTTGTGCCCTTTATATTGTGAGGAAACAATACCAAAATGAGTGGTGACAAAATGGAAAAGATGTATTTGTATTGATTTTATTTTATAATTATTATGAAATTATTATTCCTTGGCATGTGTGAGGTCCTGATGTTTGTTTTGAGTACCATTCATCTAACAGACACATTGGATCTTAAAACTGGTCTGTCCCCAATGCAAACAAAGAGACAGCATGGAGTAGTATAAAGAACATTAGGTTTGGGATGAAGGAAAATCTATGTTGAGATCCTGTCTCCAATAGTTGCTAGCTATATTGAGCAAGTTGTTCAATTTTGCCAACCTCAATTTCCTAATCTGTAAAATGTAGATAATAATCTACTTCAGAGTTTTGCATATAAAGTATTTTGTAAACTTTTAAGTTCTATATAAATATGAGCTACTATTATTAATTTTGAATAGTTTGAAAATTATCTTCAGTAACCCTCAATAGTCAGATATTTTCAGCCCCCCACCTATGTCAAGCATACATCTTCTACATTAAGATGTCATAGGAGGAGGCTCTTCCCCAGAACCAAACTTCTGTGTTTTATGAAGAGTCAATGGTCCTTCCTTTCCCTCTCCCTTCTACCTAGCAAAATATTCGAATCATTGAATGGCAAGAGACTTGAGAAATCAGCTAGTCCAATAATCACTTGAACATTAATCCTTTCTATGGGATTCCCAGTAGATGGCCATTTAACTTCTGCTGAAAGATCTTTGTGATATGAAAAACCATTACTTTACAAGGCAATTCATTCTTCTTTGGAATAACCTTGGAAAAACTTGGGAAGTTTTTTGTTTTGTTTTCTGTAGTAAGCCATAAATCAATCTCTTTGAAACTTCTTTCCAGGGGAGGTTTTCAGTAGAGGCTGTTTTTGATCCTGTGCTTTACCCATTATTTAACTGTCTATACAGATAAGCAATAGTTTGGATGTCTTTGAAAAAATTCTTTTGTTTTTTTTCCTGCCTATCTGACCAGTCTTTTCATTCTCCTTTATTGCATCATCATCATATGCCCTCTGAATACATATATTCCAAGGTTCTGCATGAGCCCCATTCTCTTGTTCTGTTTATAGATTTTCTCTTGGTGAGCTTTTCAGCATCCAAGGATTCAATATTCACCTCTTCACAGACCCAAATGTCTAAACATAATCCCCTCCCTGAGCTTCCATCAAGCATCAGTTGTTAGACCCTTTCCAACTCAATGTAGCATATTCAAAATACAACTCATCACCTACTCTTTCAAAATCCTTTATGCACAATTCTATTTAACAAAATTCATACTTACAGTTGTATTCTACTATTCCATTTCCTTTTCCTCTCATAACCTATCAATTCCTAAATTTTGTTCACTCTTTCTCTGCAGAATACTTGAGAGCCATTCCTTCTTCTCCATTCATACAACTCTCATCCTAGTTCATGTCATCAAATCTTCTTCTGGATTACTGTAACACTTTCTAATTAGATCATAATCTTTTAGGTTCCTCCCTTTCCATTCTATCTTCCACATAGCTGTCAAAACAATTTTCCTAAAACATGCTTTATGTCACCACATCACTCTTCTGCTCAAGAACTTTTAGTATTACTTTAATACTTTCAGAATAAAATGTGAACTACTCAGCTTATCATTTAAGACCACACATAAGCTTTCTAAAGCCTGCTTTTCTAGGTTTAGTTACACAACTTCATGTACTCTTATGTTCTATTCAAATTGGTCAGCATTTTATTCCCAAGATTCACTATTCTATCTCTGATATTAGCAAAGACTGTTCCCCATACTTAGAATGTACTATCTCCTCAACTATACCTTTGAGAATCATTATTTACACTCACATGTAAATAATGGAAAACTTTTCCTGATTCCATTGCTTGTTAATGGTTTTCCCCCTCTTCAAATTAGTATGTGTATGTTTGTTTATATGTTGTATTTAAATAATAGAATATAAGAGCTTTGAAGCCAAAAGCTTTTTCAATAATTTTTTTGTTTGTTTATGCAGAAATTAGCACCTTGCCTAGCACAGTGTATGCTAATTGGAGATTGAACCAATCTACTCTTTCTACATAGGGAATTCATAATCCTTCTAAAACTTAACCTATAAAACAGTATTTTAGAGTTCCTCTGGCTGAAAATTTTTTCATCTTATAATCAGCCTGGTAATGAACTTTTCAAAACTTGGCTAGACTGGTCTTCAAACAAGTGTTTGGATGGATTTGTATTTAAAAGCTTTTGCAAGAGGTAAATTGTCACACCAAGATCATCATAAGAGAACTCTACTTGAGATAGAAAAAAATGATCATAGTTCTTTAAATATATCATGGGTTATTTCACCTGTATAAGGTTATCATTTCTCCAATGAGTGACCAAAATATTTTATCCTAACAGTATTCTATTCTATCCTAACAGTATCACTTAATAGTATGCAAACTTCTTGAGAGCAGACTTTCATCTTTACTTTGTGTCTCCAATGGCTTGCATATGACAGACATTTAGAAAATGTTCATCAATTGATTGCTTTTAAAATTGATCTTTCAATAGTCAATGGTTATATCTTTGTATATCTTCTAAAATAGCTATATTTTCCCTGCAAAGTCTATTTATGATATTATTAACATTAGTCATGTTATCATAATTACTATTAAAATAGCTTTATTGATAAGTAATTACAGGGGTATCTATCTTAATTCATAGCTATCACATTACAAGTGCAAATAGAAAGACGCACAGTCAATTTAAGTTATGGAAAGAATGATTTTGGCTAATTATCATGAAACCATTCTTAAATTAGGGTTGTCAAAAACAGATAGACATCTTTCTTGGACAAATTAGCTACAATCCCATGTAGAAGTAGAGGTTAGAATAAGGAAATATGGTTAGAACATTTCTAGATATTTTTCCAAAATAATCTTTCTAAGATTTTTTTGTCCTTCACTATATCATCAAGTATGTAAATTGAACTGCACTTATCTATTATTTATTCAATTAGTTCTCCCTATGTGTTCCCTTTTGTATGTGACATCTCTGAAATGTATGATATTTATTGGAAAAAATAAGTAGAAAAACAGAATATATTTATAAAATATCTTTATCTCAAAATTGAGCTTTTTGTAATAATAGTTCAGATATCACTTTAATTCTGTGAAGATGGTAGCAAACTCACTGACCAATAAAATAAAAGTTTTTCTTCATCATTCATAGCATTCAAGGTTTTACATCCAATTTCCTTATTTCTGTTGATGGTACCATTTTCCTCTTAGTGTCACTGAAGCTCCAAATATTTGAATTATCTCTCTTTAACCACCTAGATAAATTCAATTGCCAAGGTATGTCAATTGGACCTCTACAATTGTAAATATAAAAACCTAGTTTATACTCTTGCACCACTACCTGAACTATTATGATAATGTTCTAAATGGTCAAATTGTTTTCAGTTCCTCCTTCTTCCAATACTTATTTAATAATAGCTATTTTTTTATTTTACTATATTTATGATATTCGAGTCCTGATTATTTTTTTTAGCTCTTCCCTGTTCTCTATAAAATAAGTGAATAAGTTTCAATTATATAAGTATATTGTTTTACAATATGCTTTTCTTGCTACTAACTCTGTGAGATAGGTAATAGAAATATTATTTATACTTTGAGGATGAAGAAACTGAAGTTGTGAAATTTTAAGTGACTTGTCTATGGTCATAAAGCTACTAAATGGAAGCAATTTACAAATCAAAGGCTTCTAACTTCAAATCCAATTCTCCATGATGCCATACTAGTCTTTCACTATTTAGCTCAACTCTGGCTTAAACAGTTTTATTGAGGTTTATTTCTTTATACCAGCACCACATTATAAGCCCTCTTGCTTTCCAATAGTAGAACTTTCTCTTGTAATACAAAAACACAATCAAGCAAAACAAACGAGTATATCAAAATATATCTGAAAAGGTTTTATTCATTTTATGCCTATTGTCCATCAATTTTTTTCCAGTAGTCAGGTCATATGATTCCCTATCAAATCCTTTGAAGACAAAATTGGTGACAGAGTGCCTTGAACAGAGTTCTGAAATTGTTCAGCATTATTATTTTTCTTTACATTATTGCGCTAATCATATAAACTATTCTTCTTTCCAATATGCTTTGCAAGGCTTGATTCATATTAGATTCCAGCAAATGGAGTTCTAGTTAAAACTTTGTGACTATTATCATGCTATTCTGAATTTATGTAGATTTTGTAGATCATCTATTGCCTTCTTCTACATCTCTGACTATTGAAATCTTTTTTTTTTCCCCCAAGACCCAAACTTCTCTAAGAAAACTTTCCTTATTCTCTACTCTACTTACAATTCAAAATGATCTTATTTCACATTGACTGGATCTCTCCTTTGTCCTAACCTCATTCTACCTTGTGTCATATTTATTTTTGTACATTCCCTCTTCATTGTTAGACCAAGCTTGAAGGAGTAGAGACTATGTCATTTATCATCTTTATAACTCTAATGGTGAGAACAGACTACATACTTTTAAAATATCTGTTGAGTTTTTGTTATTGTATTCCTTGTTTCCCACATCTGTGGTCATAATTGCATTCTTCTAGTAGCTGTTTATGTCAAACAACTGTAAATATTTCTCCATTCTTCTCTTTCTATTTATTTTTTTGTTTTTAAGTACATTCTGCTGACCACACTTAATATGCTAACCATTTCATCACCATAAGAGTAAATCTATAGCCAATCAGCAACATAAAAACAAAACAAAATTAAACCAAAAAATGACCTGGTTGTTTTTCTACACAAATCAATTAATTGCTGAGTTGATTAAGTTTATCAGAAATTATCTTAAAAGGAGGGGAAGAGAGGACTGGGAAATGGTCAAAATATTATGCATACAGCTTACATATATTTTCTTTATTAATTTGATTTAATGTAACATTCTAAAAGGAGTAACTATGTGCCATTTACTGTGCTATGGGTAAACAGTTAGAAAGAAAGCAATATTTTCTCCTCAAGGAATTTACATTCTCCTCAGGAAAAGGAAATAGGGGACAAGTCTACCAATAAGTACATACAAAATGGATACAAAATAAACACAAAATAATTTTTAGGTGGAGAGAGAGAGAAATAAGTATTGGGAAGAGTGGCAATGTGAAAGGTGGTACTCAATCTAAATGTTGAAATATGTTAATTATTCCAACTTTAGAGAAGTGCAATAGGATAACAATCTGAGAAGATGCATGAAGACAAGAGAGGAAAAATCACATAGAAAAGAAAAGAGAAAATTCAGACAATTTGTCTGAAAACTATAGTATATGAAGGTAATCAATGCAAAATTAGTCTGGAAAAATATATTGGAGCCAGATTGTAAAAGACTTTATATGTCAAACAGTTTATATTTTGTATTATGGAAAACAGGGAATTACTGAAAGTTCTCAAGAAAAATGACATGATTAGATCTGTGGTTGATGAATATATATTTATCACTTATTTGGAAGATAGATTGGAAAATAAAAAGAGTGGAGGCAGAGAGACCAAATTTGGAGCTATTGCAATATTATTCTAGGCAGAAAGTGGCAAATACTCAAAATAGGATGTGACTTTCAGTGAAACTTCTCAGCTTGCCTCAGTTCCTCATTTGTAAAAATGAGCTGGAGAAGGAAATGACAAACTACTTCAGTATCTTTGCCAAGAAAATCTTAAGTGGGGTTACAAAGAGTCAGCCACCACTGAAACAACTAAACAACATGAGTGGAAAAAAGGGCAAAAGCTAGAGCTATTGGTTAGGTAGAAGCAACTAAATTTATCAGCTAATTGGATTTGAGGTTGAGGGAGACTGGGAAGTCAAAATGGATTGTCTTATTCTGATTGTTACTCATTTATTTTGACTTTCATTTTGTTGCAAAGGATATAAAATAAGTAGTTCAACAAAACTATTTGTGAAACTAAAAGAAAAGGTGGAAGGGTCCTTTGGATGTACATTATTTGAAGATATTATCTTATATTTTCTAATTTCTTTTTCAATGATCTTGTACTAGCCTCTTCCAAAGGAGTCAATCTTAGAATGTCTTCCTGATTATTTACCAACTCTATTGCATTGTTCATCTTTTTTACCTTTTTCTCTCTTCAGAGAAAACGCCTTTGATCTGCATGTGATTTTTGCCTAAGGCTTAATAAAATGGAATAGCTGTTAAACTTTATTCTCTGTCTTGTATGTATTACTACATTAAATTATTGGGTGTTTTATTCTGGATTAAAGGTTGCCAATGTTTTTGATGCGTCAATCAGAACCTGGTTTTTAAATATGTAGCATAAATACAGAGTAAATTTCAAAATATTGTGTCATATCTTTCCCTGAACTATGATTTCTTATAGTTCCAAAACATATGAGTTTTTTGTAATACTCTTTGGGGATTTTTATACTGTTCAAACATTAACTTTTTATTTTAAAGAATCATAAAATTTAAAGGTAGAAGGTCCTTATAAATAATCTAGTCCAACTTTCTCATTTTCCACAAGGGAAAACTGAGATTCAGGAACCATAAATGACAGCTGAAATCATAGACTTGAATTGGGATTTGAACCCAGAATTTCTGGTAACAAATCCATGGCTCTTTCCAATATACATGCTGCCTGGTCTGCTTAGTCTTAGTAACACTGGCAGAAGCCATAATGTAATTTTATGATTTGTTTATATCCTATAACTTGGTACCTTATGATCTATCTAGTTTAATGAAAAACAGAATAATTACTTAGTTAAATAAGATATGTCAAGACTTTTTTTTTTTCAGTGTTTACCCTTGCTCAAATTGGTAGGATTCCTGTTTTTAAATGTTGCTTGAAAAAAATTAAAACCAAAACATATATTTTTTCTATATAGACCATCTACTTTCCTAACCTATCACTTCATGCCTCTCTAAATGTAATTTAAGATGGCTCAGTACTTGTTTTCATTTCTACAATAATATACACTTAGTTAAGTTACAACTTCTTATCAACCCTGGATAACTTTTTCAGCTGACCGTATTAATTTTTTTTTCATTGCCTGAAAAGAATTCAAACCATTTCCTCCACATCTATTCATTTGCAATTTGTGAAGGCTGAATTTCTTTTCATGTGAATATTTCTGGCTTCATCCAATTCTATTTCTGGTCTCCCTGGAATCCCATACTCCTCCCAAGTTAGAATCTTCTTAAAATTTCATGAATATGTTTCCAGATCTGCATCTTCTCCCAGATCTTTAATAAAGATGTTAAGTTGGAAAGTCTCTAATACAGATCCCTGTGGTAACCACCACTTAGTGCATCTCACCAACTCAGTGCACACACAGTACCTGTTATCTTTTTGCATTTTCAGAGCATTTTTGAGATTTTTTTTTCCTAGTTAAAAGTTGGGGGCGGGGGTTTGGAGGAGTTAGTCAATCTTACCAAGATCAAAGACACTTTAAAGCCCAAACTAAAAAGCTTAAAGTTTATCAATCTATAAAATATCTGTGATTATGCTGTATTTTACATTGACAAATATATTTTTTTGTGTCCTGCCTTAGTATATAATCTCATGTGATAATAGATTTTGGGTGGGAAGGGACATTAATGATCATGTAATCTAACTCTTTCTTGTTACAGGAAATGGAACTGGAATAGATGAAGATTAAATGTTTTGTTCAAGGTCAGACAAATGATAAGTAGCAGTACCCAAAACCTCTAGACTCCAGACCCAATCAATCAATAAACTAGTATTAATTAAGCATCTATCATATGCTAGGTCCTGGAAAATAGAAAGAGGGAAACTGTCCCTGTCTTTGAGGAGTTTACAATTTAGCTGGAGAGGAAATATCTGCATATAAAGGGATATAATACAGATGCTAAATATACAAAAGAGGTACAAAGTGATTTTTTTGAATGAGGAATTAACAGCTAAATATGGGGCAGGTTGGGAGGGAATAAGATAAGTGGTTTGTTAAGAGAGAAACAGAAAGAAAGCCATTTTGACTATGTGAATAAAGGATGTGTGGTAAGGTTGGAAGGGAAGGGAGGAAAGAGGAAAGCATTTATTAAACAGCTATTATGTGCCTTGCACTGAGCTAAGTACATTACACATATACTTCATTTGATCCTCTAAACAGCCCTGGGAAATAGGTGCTATTATTATCACCATTTTTTTTTTCAGTTGAGAAATGGAGATGGTTAATTGATTTATCTTGGGTCACACAGCTTAACAAGTCTTCCAATTTTCAGGTCCAGCACCCTAATCATTTTGCCACCTAGTTGTGTAGATAGTTTCAAAGTAAGATTCTATAGGGTTTAAATACTAAACAGAGGAATTTATATTTAATTCTAGAGGTAATAGGAAGCCTCTGGAGTTTATTGAGCAAGGGAAAGTCATCAGACCTTTACTTAAGAAAAGTTATTTTGACGATTGCAAGAAGAATGTATTGGAATAGACTTAGGATAGGGAGACTGATTACCAGACTATTCCAATAATCACAGTAAGTGGTTATGTATGAGTGTCTGAACCAGAGGGATGGCAGTGTGAAGAGAGAGAAGAACATGACATAAGAGATTTTATGAGAATAGAAGTAAGATGATTTAGAAATTAAATGGATATATGAGGTGAGTAGTCAATGATGATACTCAGGTGTAGAAACTTGGTAGTATTTTCAATAGTAAGGTCCTTAACAGAATAGAAAAATTTGGAAATAGAAAATATGCCAAATGGGAGGGGAAGCACAAATAAAAAAGTGAATTATTTTTAAACTAGATGAGTTTAAGATATCTTTGGGACATTCAGTTCAAAATATTCAATTGGGAATAGGAACTTAGGAGAAAGAGAATATAGCTAAAAATACAGAAAAGGTATCTATTAAGACTTTACGGTGTACATATTGCTTTACAAAGAGTTGGGGACACAAATACAAAGAATAGTCCCTACTCTACTCACAATCTAATATATCTGAAAGTCCTAGTCATCAGTACAAAGATGATTAAATCTATTTGAGGAGGGAAAAGCAGCAAGATGTCTTTCTATTCCTAGTGCTTAGCATAGTAACTTAGATAGAAATAATCATTTGGTAAATTCTTGTTTAATTGTTGAATTGAATTGTCCAAAGCATTTCATTTGTGAAACACTTTCAGATGAGTTTTTTAAATAGATCTATTCCCTAGAAGTGTGGAGGATATCGTGTCTACATATTGGAGACATGACTATGTGAATGACATTGATATGAGCAAATGATGTCCATGTTATATTTATTCAATAGATAGAGCATAAGTATAATGTAAACAAATTATATATTACAAGAAATCTGCCTCTGTCAAGGGTTGCATTAGAAGAAAAATCTAAATTACCCCAGAAAATTGGGAAAGATGATTAAAGATAAGAAAGAGGAATATTGCAGAAAGACAGTATTGTATATTGCTGGTGGAATTTTGAATTAGTAAAAACCATTTTGGAAAGTAATTAGTTATGCAAATAAGATGGCTAAAGGGGCCACAACATAATCCTAGGAGATTATTGACCTCCAAAACATTCCAGGAACACTATAGAATTTATGGTAACACTTTTTATGGTAGGAAAAAAAACTGGAATTAAAGTAGATATACATCAATTAGGGAATTGCTAAAGAAATAATGGTACATGAATTAAAAGACTATTAATGTGCTTTAAGAAATAATGAATGTAATTAATACAAAGAGGCATAGAAAGGCTTTCATAAATTGATATAAAATAAGTCAAGTAGAGCCAATAAAATATATGTGTGTGTGTACATGTATATACATACATACTACAACAATGTAAATGGAAAGATGAATAACTTTAAACCCAATAAAAAGCAAACATTGACAAATTATAAGCTTGACTCCAGAGAAAAGATATGAGAAGATGTATTCCTCTTACTGCTTTGCAAAGATAATGGGGGTTTGGGGGAAGGAGCAGTGGAGAGACACACACAGGTGAGGAACATTACAGATGTTATCAGATTTTTTAATAGACTGATTTTCTAAATTTTATTTTTTTCCTCTTTTTAGAATTTAAAAATATTTTGTTGGACCTGGAATTAGGAAGACCTGAGTTTAAATCAATTCTGACATTTATTAGCTGTGTGACCTTAAACAGTCATCTTCAATTCCCTTGTGTAAAATGGGATAAATAAAAGCACCTACCTCCTAATGTTGGGTGGAGCTCAAGTGAGATAATATTTGTAAAGCACTTTGCAAACCTTAAAGTGTTACATAAATGCTAGTTATCATCATCATTTTGATTCATCATCATCATCATCATCATCATCATCATCATCATCATCATCATCATCAATGGTTTCCTGAGAAGGAGAGAGGAAAGGGAAAGGATATAAAGCATAATCTAAGTTATATAAAAACACAAAGATATTAGCAAAAAATTAAAAAAAAACCTATATTTTAGTTCCATGGTGCTCATAAGCAAGGATCAATGGTATAACCCCACCATTGTTGTCAATATTGCAGTAGGACTTTATTTTCTGCTATTCTGTGACATAATCAGGATTTATCTATACCTAGGTATGGAATTGCCAAGTAGCCAATGATTACAGAGAACCAGGAGAGGGAAATACATAGATTAAAAAAAAGACAGTTGAGGGATCTGTAAAATGTTTGAAAGGCCACTAAGCTAGCTAAATTTTATATTAACCTTATATTTAAAATTCAAACTACATTTTCATTACACCATTATTTTATTTAATATGATCATAATTTCTGAAAACAATTTTTCATACCTTTTTAGTCTAAAGTTCCTATTTTTTCTCCCCAAGATATGAAAAGCAGTAGACCTGAAATTTCACTAGTATTAAGAAAATCCAGGTGAAGAAACTCTCTCTATCAATCAATTCAGGTCAGTAGTTTCTCTGCAAGGTGATATGATTGTTATTTGCTCTTGCAGTGGACCAAAATGATGTAACCATGCATCACCAAATTATATTATGAAAGAACAAATTCTTAGCCTTTTATTGTGTCATTGATGCCTTTGGAAATCTGGTAAAATCCATGGATCTTTTCTCACAATAATATTTTCAAATCATTGAAGGAAATAATCAATTTTACTAAAACTTAGTGAAAACAAAGTTTTAATTTTTTTTTATCCAAGTTCAAAGACTCCATGAAATCTATCCATGGATCTCTTTAGGGCCTATGGACCCCAGATTAAGAATCTTTGCCTTAGAGAATTGCTTCAAGCACAGACAAGTTAAATGACTGGATAAAGGTAACATAGTTCTTATATATCAAACTCAGATTGGTACCACTCTGCCAATCATGAAAATCTTTTGCAAAAATCCTACTTCAGTTTTCACACTCACTGCAAGAAAATTAGATCATGTTATCATTTTTCAGTAAGCACTGATGATTAAATTAATCTAAGAGCTTCATTTAAACAAATAATGTCCCCAGGTTTTCTCAGATCAACTGAAATCTCCTTTTCATGAAAACTTTGCTATACATTTCTTAGTATTGTCTATAACAAGCATTTCAAAAAGTTCTGGGTTTTGAGTGCCACCAGACCCCCAACTTGCATATGTAAAGATTTATTTTTCATCTGGGTCTTAACTGTGTTGCCCTTTACAATGTCTCTGAGAATCCCAACATAGTCTTGTCATTCTGAAGCATTAAAATGCACAACTGCATTTACTTTTCTGTTTTTTTATCTTATAAATCAGTATTACATTTAAGCAATATATCATGTTGTCATTTGGGCATTCCTCTCCCATTCCCCAAGCCCTACCCTGAGTCCTAAATTCTTTAAGCAGAGATGCCTCTTTTAGAAGCCATTCTTCTCACTCTTTTGTTTTTGGCAATTAACATATTCTTACTTGAGTCTTGGATAATTTCATATGGAAAAGTTGAGTTTTGTGTGAAGAGATGCACATGGGTTTAATGAGCCATTTCACCCTCTGTCAATAGTCTTAAAGACATAGCAGGGATAGTATATTTGTCTTCAGAGAATGAATAAATTCAATTCTCTAATGCTGTTACCACGCCAACCCAACTAATCCTGAGGCTGCTCTGGCAATGAGTTGTAAAAGACCAGTATTGATATTCTGTGGTATTCATTTTGTCAAGCTACTAACTAAAGGAAGAACATTTAGCAAAGCTGATTGTGGGCTGCTAATTGTAGTAAAAGCTGAATATGCTCTGATTTCTGTAGATTGTCAGCAAACATCCAAGAACTTTGACATTGTACCAAAAACTTGAGAAAACTCTAATTTTGATACTGATAAGATGCGGATATAATCAAACTCCAATACAGTAATTATCTGGTCCTTATTTATTGATAACACTTTGAATCATACTTTAATGAGTCATGAATTTATGTCCTATATATAGTTACCCAATTCAACTCACTGTACATATATATTAATTGCCAATTAATGCAGGGTGCAGGGAGCTAGGTCAACTCATTTATAAATTTTGGAATCTGAGAATGAGGAACAAGACTCAGTTACAATAATAATATGGTATCACATCAATTGGAAAGATTTGTTTTAAAATGGAAAGTACTTTTTTATAAGTATGGAGAACAAAACCAATTTAATATCTAAAGTAAATTCCGACTCTACTTGTCTATTAAAACTTATCAATTGTCGGGGGAAATGTGTATTTTATATTCAGACATGATCTATGTGTCATTGAAGGCAAAGATCCAATGTGCTATGGAAATTTCCTGATGCATATTATGAGCTGTTGTTTGCCATGGTGGCTAGATAATCCTGCTTCATTTATTGGAGGGCCATTTCAGCTGCACTGTCAACAGCCTAGGAGGATCAGGTCACCTTTGCCTAGAATATTATGTAAAAGCTGTCAAATGTTCAGGATTATAGGCACATTAAAGGTTCTTTAAGATTTCATGCATATAAATATTAGTGAAGACGGTTTAAATGGCAAGTTTGTCATCAGTC
The DNA here is from genome assembly GCF_016432865.1 of Antechinus flavipes. NCBI lineage: Eukaryota > Metazoa > Chordata > Mammalia > Dasyuromorphia > Dasyuridae > Antechinus > Antechinus flavipes. The sequence continues at coordinate 123,684,567 of NC_067400.1, read as the reverse complement.
CGCTCTGAATTTAGACAGCCTTGTGCTAAGACATTACAATGTAATAACCGATATTTTAATAAAACCAATTTTATGTGTTAGAGCAGCAGATGTTAGCAGGTTTATATGGTTACTTATGAATGAGATAACAAGTAAATTTCAAAATTAAAAATAAAAAAGTTTAATCTATTTTGTTATACTTCAGAAATAATTCTATTATTTACCAGTTATACAATCCCAGTATCTCAAAATGGACTTTTCATATTTGGAAGGTCCCTTTATTAAGAACCACAATAAATGTAATTAGACATTTTTCATAATGGTACCAATTATGAAAAACATTGCTTACTAGGAACAGGATCTTTAAAGTTATAAGGATTTTATAGTGTTGACGACCAATTGCTCTGACACAAGGTACATTTTGATGCAATGAACTTCGGCAACACAGATACTGACAGCCCTTAAAGATTACGAGATGACTGATTACATTTTCAAAAGAATAAAGGTCAGTAATGCAACGCTATCTAAAGGATTCTATAGTAGTCTGGAGAAGACTGAGAGCTTCCCTTTTTTTTTAGAAAATAAGTCAGATTATGAGGTGAATTAAGATCTGGGTTTTAGAACTAGAAGCAATCTCAAAGATCATTTAGTCTAACTCATTATGTTGTAGAAAAAAGAAAACACGACAGACAAGTTATTTTATTGAAAAGTAATTCTGGGGATTTTTTTCCTATTTTGTTTCTTTTTTTGATTATCCTCATTACCATATACCTTCATAGCTCTCCCAATGCCACAGTCTTGGTAAGTTTATTGACATGTGTAGCAACAATGCAGTATTTGGAGTGGGAGGGGGAATAATTTAAATTTTACTTCCATACACAATGTAACTATACATATGAATAAACTTTGAAAACTAGGGAAGCTAAAGCAGGTTTATTTTTCTCTATTTTATAAGTGGTAGAACTGATAAATCAAGGACTTGGGATTAAATCAAAATTAAACCCTAAACTTGTATTCTGTGTTTTTCATTATAACTGTTTTGCACCTCAGTTTGCATTCTGTGAGTTGAAATTCTTACTTTTAAAAGTAAAAATGATGCATAAAGGAAGGAAACTAGCTTAATTATTTTAACGACTTATCTTTGCCCTTTCCCAAATATTGGTAAATATAAATATAAGTAAATGTAGTTTGAACCATTTGGCACAAAGATCTTCCCATTACTGCAAAAAATGTGAGATCCTTCCTATTAATGCCAAACTTCATGTCAGAGGTCTGCATATAAGTACCAGTTCCACACTTACTAGTTGTGAGATTATGGGGAAAATTTTTTTATTTTCTTTGAAACTATCTTCTCATTTGTAAAATGGTGTTATTAAATCTAGTACCATATATCCCCATATGATTATTATGAAGTTCAAATGAGATGTCTAGATATTTGTTCTAATATAAAGTACTATACTAGTATATAAGATTATTTTCCATTCTGCTCAAACAAGAATCACACTGTAGTACAGATGAACCTCACCTTTTTCTTGAGTTCTTTGTAAATTAAATTGCAAATTGAATTATTTTAAGTATACCAAGTATATGGAGGAGCTCATTGTTCAAAGAAAAAAATGAATACTTTCTAGAGTATAAATAAACACCCCTAATAAAATTTTTATACATTGGAATACTTGTATATACATTTTTTGGTTATTTGTTAAGATATTTTCAGCAAGAGAAAATCCATAAATGAGAAGAGTCTAAGAATTTAGACTTTCATAGACCTATTTTAAATTAATAAGTATCACTCATATAAATAGCAATTTAATTACCTGATTCTCATTCTCATCACTACCTTTTAAAAATATTTTCTCATTTTAATTGGCTTTAGATTTGAAGTCACTTCAGTACAAATACCATTTCCTGTTAACTTATCCTTGCTTACATTGAGTCAGAGAATCATAGGATCACAAATGGAAGAGACCACAGAGATCATTTAGACCAAACTCTTTCATTTTACAAATGAGGAAACAGGATCATAGGGTAGTTAAGAGTCCAAGAAGCAAGCATCAGTGGCAAGAGCTTGAATGTAGGTTCTCTGGCATCAGAGGCAATGTGCTCATTTCACTAGACTACAATAAAACCTTTCAAAGTTTCAAATGAAAATGCTACTTAAAGAGTCAAATCTGCATTCCAACATGTTAGAGGAAAATGAAAGGCTGGATTTCATTGTAGAATATTACTTCTTTGGCCTGGTGGTGATTTAAAATAAAATTTAAATTAGGTGATTGGCAGGTTGGCAAGCTTATTGTCTGAGGGGGCATAAATAGATCTGGACAGGAAAAAGGACAGGTCAAAGTTCCTGTGCTAAATCAAGTGAGAAACACTCTCTGAGTAACCCCTCTAATGCTAGCCTAATGAAGATAGAGAAGAGTCTCAGTCTTGAAATAAAATGAAAAAATCAGATTTCTATGGCTGCAAATTGTTTCTGCTTTTCCATGCAGGTGCCTTCCGCTTTTCTCAGATTGGTGTCAGATATAATAATAAAAATAAACCCAGGCACCTGTAGGCAAAAAGGTTTGGATTTCTTGCTGGTTTGAGAGATGTGTGTTATCTTTTCATATATTATGTCTTTTGTAGTTTTTCTCTTCATTGCCAGCTCAACCAGGACTCTATGATTCTCCAGGAGCAGCATGCCCTCTGGACAGAGTAGTAACCTTACAAGGTCAGCCTTGTGTGATTTGAAGGGAATGGTTTTACTGGCAGAAGCTGACAGTCCATTGCAGCTATAAAAGGGCAAAGATAAGAAGAAATTCCCAACATCCGAGCCCACTTAACTGCTCAGCAAGAGGGAAATCAGAGTACTCCTGGCAGCAAAATCACCATGTACTAGATTTTTTTTTAAACACAAACTTTCCCATCTCTTTGTGACTGTAGCTCAATTTTTTCTTCAGCACTTCAGTTCTCTATTTAATAGTTTTTCTCTTTGTCCCAGAAACTCTCATACAAGCTGAGCAGTGGGAACCACTTATACCTCCCCTAGACCAAAACACAAACTCTGCATGAAAAAGAAGAGACTGAGTCATAGAGCAATGAAGAATTCAACAAATTTAAAACAATTAGTATTTATTAACACCTTTGATGTTCAGGCACCGGGTTTATAAAGCTAACAGCATTGTTCCTATTTTCACCATCCCTGTCTAATCAGCAGCAACAACACTTCAGGGGAAATAATACATGTACACAAAGAGTTTCAATGACAATTGGGATGTGAGAAAAGTCCAAAAAGAGGGACATGAAAGTTTCAAGGGAAAAGAGATCTCTCTGGGTTAAGGGGATCAAGAAAGTCACCTTGGAGTAGGTGATACAGCAGCTGAGCCTTGAAGGAGATAAATTTATCTCCCTTTCCTGTCTGCTACCTATACATATCCCGTTTTCTGCTTTCTATTCTAACCATGACTTAGAAATTCTTTGAAGTATCAGCCTGATGAAAATTTGCCATTTGGCTCAGCACCATCCAACAAGACAACTGTAAGAGCTTGGTTTTTGCTTCCCCCATCTCTCTTTGATCTTGATTATTTAAATGTTCTCATTTCCCTGTTGTTCCATCTGCTAAAATTCCGGATTCTAGGGCTTCTCCAACTAAACGTATACTGCATAACACAAAGCAGCCCATGTTGCTAAAGGTACTTACTAGCTGTGTGATCCTGGGCAAATTATTTAATCCTGTTTGCCCCAGTTTCTTTATTTATAAAATGAGCCAAAGAAAGAAATGACAAACCACTTTGATATCTTTGACAAGAAAATCCCAAATGGGGTCATGAAAAAATAACAGAACAACAACAATAATGTCACCAGTCCCTACAGGGATCTATACTAATATTATGTTAACTAGTTTTACTTATCAACATTTATCTTTAATTGAAAAAACACTCACACATAAATATATACATATATTCATATATGTATACATATTATATACAAAGAATAAAAAGAAAGAGAGAAACAGAAACACAGAAAGAGGCAGAAAGACAGAGAAAGAGAAAGAGACAGAAAGACAGAGAGAGATAGAGACAGAGATAGAGAGACAGAGACACACACACACAGAGAGAGAGAGAGAGAGAGAGAGAGGAGTGAGAGAGACAGAGACAGAGAGAAAAAGGAGAGAGAGACAGAGAGAAAAAGGAGAGACAGAGAGAGAGAGAGAGAGAGAGAGAGAGAGAGAGAGAGAGAGAGAGAGAGAGAGAGAAAGAGAGGAGCAAGAGAGGGAGAGAGAGGAGTGAGAGACAGAGACAGAGAGAAAAAGGAGAGAAAGAGACAGAGAGAAAAAGGAGAGAGAGAGAGAGAGAGAGAGAGAGAGAGAGAGAGATCTTTTTTGTCAGGTATAAAAGATTTGTATATAGAGTTACTATATCACTTGAATAGAAATACATTTTTAAGGACTTCAACCAATCTGTAATTACCATAAGTGACCATGTCACATAAATATGTTTATATGCTTTATTCAACTTCATTATGATTGCTGGGATTATCTTGTTATTTTAATGAATCCTGCTAGATTTTTCAGCCCCACTGAACAAAAGCTAAAAGTAATTATAGAAATAAAATAATACATTTTATAAATCTGGTGATTAGAGTGACAAATTTTGTCCTATTGTAATTTCTACGTAATATGTAAAGTATGTGATTTAAAAAGGTAGAAAATTTGATAAACCCACAATTAAGGGGATTGCTCAGGCAGCCACAGGAATCAATGAAAATAATAGAGAAGTAGAAGGACCCTTCCACTCTCTTCTGGGTGGGTCTCCTGTCTTTGTATATTAACAATTGTTGGAAAGCTCCCTGGCTAGCCTGATTGGGACATACTTTGGGGATAACTTAACTGAAGGACTATTTGAATGTTGCATACTGAGCATGGACAAGGTGCTTAGCCTAGGGACCAGACTTTTTTCTAGTGGCATGTTTACTTTGTAAAAGAAAATGAATTGTCCTTTTCATCTCTAACTAGGAACAATTTGAGAAACATAAAAATATAAAGGCTAAATGTGAAGAGTAAAAGCTGCTGTTCTCTGTTTTGAATATTCCCTGTGTTCATTTATTATATGACTCCAAATATGAAAAAATATATATCCAATTTATCATGATACCCCCAAAGATCTTGATAGACTATTAAAGACTATTTCATAGCATCAAAATGGAAGGAACTTAAAGATAATCTAGGCCAATAGAGTCAAACTCAAATAGAAATGGGGTTATTAAATTGTACATAAGGCAAAAAATGGACTTAGAAAACCGCAAATTAATGTTACCTATATTTTTATTTTGTTAAATATTTTTCAATTGCATTTTAATCATATTTGGATGTACTCAGAAATGTTGCTCATAGCCAGAAAGGGATATGTTTGTGACACCACTAATATAGCCTTACTGCTTCCGAAAATGTGATTGTCCCCAATACCCTGTCTTTAAACATTAACACTTTAATCTCTTCAGCTATTTATTACTTTTGCATCATCTAAGTTCAAGTAAAAAAAAGGAGAAAATTTTATTGTTCTTTCTCCAATTTCAAGAAATATAATGCAATCTAGCTCATCTGCATTTTATTCATCTCTCTATTTAACTGTAGCATCTTCCATGGGATTCTCTTAAAAGTAGAATCAGGACTCCCTTTTTTCCCATCTCATTTTTCCGTACAGGATCAAAACTAGGTATGGTGATTTTATTATAATGTCTTCTGTACCTTCTCAAGTTCAGTTGTGGCTTTTAGTTGGAGGATAGTTTTTCTCTCACTATGAGAAAGGTATTTTTGTTTTGATTTTTAAGAACAACGATAATGGATTGATGTTTGTTCTTTTAAAGGTGAAGTGCTATTTTTCTTTTTTTTAAATTTAGTTACTGTTTTGTTTTAAAGAAGAGGGATATTGAATGAAGTGAAAAAAGTATTTTTGTGGGGAGAAAAGGAGTTTTCTCAAGGATGGATAAAGAAGTCTTGTCTGATTCACTGAAAAAATAAAAGCAGATGAATACTTGGAAGAAATAAATGCAAGAAAAAGCAAAAGTCTTGAGAATATATGTGAACAATTTTAGTGTGAAAACCAGGAATCTGGGGAAGTTTGGATCATTCAATCACTATTGCAGTCAATAAGATAGAGGAGGGAGATGATGTGAGCAATAAATTTTTGGAATATTTGGAAGATTTGGATTGACTGTGAATAGAACTATAATTAGCAACTTTGGTGCCTTGCATGAACTTCACAAAATGGTTTTGGTATAAGCAGTGAAAAAAGTGCTATTGAGTCAGTTTTTTAAGGCCAAACTTATTTGAAAAGGAAAAGGAATATGAATTGTGAGCAGAGCCATAACCAGCAACCTTCGTGCCTGAGACCAGCTTTACAAATTTGTATAACAGAACATCAGTCTCTGTAGATTGAGACAAGGGGATCTCTTTTCAACTTCACCTTTTAAATTAAGTACCATTACTAACTTGGTGTTAAATTCAACTGCCTCTAGTAATTGGAGGAACATAGCATTATGGTGATCTAGAATAAATTGCTCACTGTCCCCAGACTATTTACAACTTTGTGAGAAAAAGACAGATTTAAAGAGACTAGAAAAATCCCATACAAAATTTCAGAAGACTGGATTAGCTAGGTAGCATAAATATAAATTTTCAAAGTACTTTACATGTTATTTCACTTAATCTCAACAAAAGTTAGATGCCATTATTATTCCCATTTTATAGATGAGGAAGCTGAGGCTTAGCTTGGAGATTGAGTGACTTGTCCATCTAAGTAGCTGAAGCAGGATCTTTACTTGATCTTACTTATTCTATGTCTAGTATGTCTATTATTCCATCCCCTACAAAACTAGTTAGGAAAAATCTTATTTTGTTGTTGTATCTATAGTACCCAGCACAATGCCTGAAGCACATTGGTGCTTAATAAATGTTTATTGATCCTCTAATAAGATGGAAATATCTATCACAAAGATGGCATGCAATTTGTCTGACTAGGAAGCCTTCTGAATGTGAACTTTGCTGTAACTGAAAGATCATGGAACCTGTCTTAAGCAGATTTGGGTTGAGGCTAGGCTTTTGACTCTTGGAAAGCTACATCTTTTCTGAGTCCCAATTTTCTCTTCTGCAAACATCAGATTTTGGTATTTATACCACCCACCTCATGGAGTTATTTGGAGAAAAATGTTTCTTAAAATTTATATTACCATATAATTGTGAATTTTTATTACCTGCTTATTCCTACTTTCATAGTATTCAAAAATAGAAGAAGGGTAGTAGAATTCATGAGACTCACACATGCACAAGTTTCATGAATGCCTGACGTTTTAGTGTTTTTTTTTAATAAAATTGTTTCTTGTACTCCACTTTATCCTTCAAGAAAGCAAACCTCTTATAGATGTAGTGTGTTGAGGGGAATACAGTTTTTGCCTTGGAGTCTGGAAATTCTGGATTTGAAACCTTTGTAGTAGTTGAACGTCTCTGTCATCAGCTTCCTCATCTATAAATCAAAATAGAGATGGTAATACTCATAGTACCTACCTCACAGAGTTATTAGGAAACTCCACTAAGACAATACACTCAGACTGCCCTGTCATCTAGATTACTATGTAAAAGTTGACTATTGCTGTGTGATATTATACTGTCTTTCACTGTTCAGTCTTCCAGTCTTGAATTCATGGATTAAAAAATGCTTGAAGAATTCTTCAGAGAACACGTTTCCAACCCCCTTATTTCAATACTAGCATTAAATTGAGGGACCTCAATTCCTGGGAGTATTTATCCTACTCACACTCTGAAACTAAGACCTTGCTGGTGAGTTAGTAGAACTTTGTATGACTTCAGAACCATGCCAATTTAAACTCCTAAAAAAGAACTTACTCAAGGGGGTTTAAAAAGTCAAATAATGCTCTAGGTGCAGCTTTTTGAGCTTCTGGGTGGGGAATAAAAGGAACCTTTTTGACATATTGTTGCTGAAGGAATTTTATTGGCTTCATGCCAATTTCATTACAAGTGACATTTTAAAGTGTAGTCATAATATTGAACACTTCATTTTTTTCCTGAGGTACTTCACAGGATTTAACTAATCTTTACAAGGCTCCTGAGAAGTGAACCTTTTAGAGCTTTTAGAGGTCATTTGACCTGCCCAGTGGCACCCAGTTAGAAGTGGCAGAGATTTGACTTGAGGTCAGAATTTCCAACTCTGTATTTCTTGAGAAAAAAAAACATATCTGTCGCCATGTTGATTAGGTAGGGGATAATGATTCCTAAAGTTTATTTGCTCAATATCTTAATGTATGATTAAAAAAAAACCCTAAAAGATGAAAGCAATGAGAACTGATATATTTTGACCCACAATAATGTCAAGGTGAGTTAGAATTAACCTAGAGGAAACTGGTCAAAGAAAAACAGACCGAAGAAAGGAAAATGTCAAATAAAAGGAAAGAAATGGGATAGCAAGAGTCAGTACAGTTTAGTGCAATGTAGTACAATGAAGAATATTGTTACAATTATAGCTTATATGAAGTTATATAAGGTAATGCAATATCCAGTTAGGGCTGGAATTCCATTTTGGTGGGTTTCCTACCAAAGAAAAGAATTCCAACTTTGTTGGGGTTTTTTCCCAAGAAATGAAGGTAGTAAGTTCAATAATTTCCTTCTCTCACTTTTTCAAATAGTGACTTGTTGAAGATAAGAAAAAATTGAATTGTTCAGAATATTTTGAATGGAAACAGTACCTTTTACTTTGTCATTTGCAGATGCTAATTACATTATCTACATATACATATCTAAAATACATACATATGTATATATATATATATATATATATGAGTGTGTGTGTGTGTGTGTGTGTGTGTGTATGTGTGAATATACATACATACATCAGTAGAATATAAATTTTTGAGGACAGGTAAGGTTTTACTTTTTAATTTCTATCCCAGAGCCTCAGAACCTAACACAGTGCTTGGGACATAGTAGTCATTAAATGAATGTTTGTTCATTCATTGATCTCTTATGTCTCTCTACACCCTTCACTTTATCATGGAAAATATTATATTGTTAGATAAGGGAAAAAACAAAAATGAAGAATAAATTCTTCATACTAATTCAAAAGTATAAAATCCAATAACTGTTGCTAAGTGTTGATAAATAGTTTTTGTAGACATGACTTTAAAAAAAAAATGTGGCTGTTTTTCAAGAGTTCAATTACCATTCAAGACAGACATTGGCCATTTTTGGTGAATTTGTATTCCTTACTGTTTTGAGCAGAACATCTTTTTCTTGCACATTGATTAAGCATAGCTGACCAGAAATGCATGCTAGTGGGTCATTATCGACTTCCACAGACCAATTTATTTCTCCCCTGCACATTAATCCACAAAGGTGATGCATTGGACATGAAAACTGCAGTGTTCAGGCCTTCTGCCTATTTGCTTCCTCACTTTCTTATACTGTCAGAAGAAACATTTTTGTAGAAGATGTGAAAGCCTCATAGGTGAAAATGAAGATGATTAGAACTAAAGATAATTAATAATAAAAGTTCCAAAGGAACACCCAGATGCCAAGTCAATAACTTTGAAATTTAGGCAAAGTTTGTTATATTTCTTTTTTAGAATTTTTGTGTTATTAGTATGTGGTCACAGTGACACTATGTGTTCATTGTTAGGGAATGCAGTCTAGTAAAGGCCTACAGCAGTGTGCTTGAGTTCATATTTATTATCTAATAAACAGAATAACCAATGAGTCCCATACCATCTATAAGAATAGTGCCAGTGAAAAACTCATCTTTGCCCAACTCAGATGCAAAAACAAGAAACAGAGAAAGAAAGCAAATGCAAGTAGATCACAATGAAAAATGAGGCTCAAATTGCATAGGGAAAATAAAAACAATCTATCACAACATGGAGCTAAGAAATCAACTAAAATTATACATGAGTTCTCTCTTTCTCTCTCTCTCTTTCTCTCTCTCTCTCTCTGTCTCTCTCTCTCTGTCTCTCTCTCTCTCTCTCTCTTTCTCTCTCTCTCTCTCTCTCTCTCTCTCTCTCTCTCTCTCTCTCTCTCGTTGTCTCTCTTTCTGTCTCTATCTCCCCACTGCTCTCTGTTAACTGACATCAAATTTGTACATCTAAAATGGCACTGGTGAAACATATTAAATGATGCTATATAATTTCAAACGTGGTTTTAAATCTCAATGGTGAGAACTAGTGCCTCTCATTTAAATGCTAGGAGATGCAATCGGATAGAAATTTACTTGCACAGAATTATATTGAGAATAATTTTCACCATGATATCCTAGATCCTATCTTATATACTTTGAAACTTAAAGTAGTAGGAAGCAGTAGCAATCAATTTCAGTGATAGTTGGGAAAGCAAAGAGAAGAAGGTATTTGAAATACAAATCTTTCAAATATATATAATTCTATATCTCTTCCCTTGTAAGCTTTTAGAGCTTGCTTGTTGATTTGACTTGATTTTATATTCTCAGTACTTTTCACAGATTATAATTAATAAATATTTGTTGAATTATTTGAACTATTCTTTATGAAAAAAATCAGCACAATTTGATTATTAAATTTTTCAAAACCAAATGGGTTTTAGCATCTCCAGGAGATCTCATTGACCCTGTCCCAATGGAAGTTTGCCTTTCAAGACTTCATTACTTTCCAGACAAAACTCTTGTCTCTCCCAAACTATCTCTACAATGCCCCAGAAACCAATTTTTTAAACCTGAAAACTCACTTTACCCTTTAACTTCTCACCATGTAAGTATTTTCTTCCCTACAGCCTCTTCCTCTGATTGTTTGGTTCTTCTTACAACTAGCATTTTAAGGAGGTGGCGCAGGTTCAGACCATGCTGGTCTTCATTACTCTTATGGAGGCACTTCTGACTGTTCTTGACATTATTTACAGTTATCCCTTTCACATCATAGGGATAGTACCATTGCAATTTGGAAAATAAATGTAAATTTTTTTGGATCTCCCTTCATACCAGAGAATAAGTCTCAATAATTATAATATTCAAAGTTAAAAGGTGGTGATACTAGACAATATTATACATCTATTTTATGCATTTCTGAGTTTCTAACCCTTTTCTGTGTCATCCACTGACCTTTTGTATTGTTTGTGGCTTCTGCAAACCTTCCCAAAAATTCCCATTTAATTTCTTATGCTGATTCAGGGTACATTGAAACCATTATGGGAAAAGTCATAATGTGGAAGGGATAATTATACAATGTTCCCCCCCATCTTTTCTGCTCCCATTTTCAGCTCTCTTTTATGTGTTGTCTTTGCCTATTAGAATGTAAACTTTTGAGTTTTTCTTTCTTTCTACTTGTATTTTGATTCCTGATATTAACAAAATGCTTTGTACATAATAAATGCTTGTTGACTTGTCTCAAAGTAGATTGTCCTCCTTTCCCCAAGAAGTTCTGGAGATAGAGCTTTGTGGCTCTACTTCCTGAATATGATGATATTTGTAAAAAGAGTGATGTTGAATTTTTGACCTGAGAGAAATGACAATCCAGTACCAGAGAATTTCCACATAGAAACAAAGGCTAATATGCCAAACAAAATTAATGAGGAATAATTATAAGTCTAAACTCTTTACCTCTCTGTGAATCCTTATATGAATGGGTCCTTCTATATTTCCTAAGTCTGAAGTACAGTGATTACTCATGGCCAGATATCATTGTTGATCAGAAGGAAGTTTTGGCCTTGTTGGGTTTTACCTGGGCCAGTTCAGACTCAGGTCTTTCTTTAGGCATTTAGTAGCCCTACCTTTCTCAAAGGGTCGCCATATACATGTTGGATTTGGAATGGACACCCAACTGGATTTAACTCTACTGCAGTTCAAACCTAGTGCTCATTATGTAGAAGTGCTTAATAAATGTTCATGGATTGTTTGACTAATATCTTCTGGATTCAACCTGACCTAGCAAAAGGGATTACAGGCATGTTATCACCATCATATGTGCAAGTGCTCACATACTTACTTTTAGGAAGACAACATATATACAAATAATTATATTCATAATACATACAGAAGGTAATCTGAGATGGGAAGTCCATATCAACTAAGAAAACCCAGAAGGATATTCTGCAGAAGCTAGCCTTATAATTCAGTCTTGAAAGAAGCTAGGAATTCTAAAGCTTAGAAGTTGAGAACATTACATGTATGGAAAATAGCCAAAACAAAGAAATAGCAAGAAAAGGCACAGATAGAGGCAGATGTACATGTGAAGGACAGCAAAGTCAAAGACAATAAGGTACCATACACACTAAAATGTTAGTAGAAATACTTTTTTTGCAACAGCAAAGAAATACAAACAAAGTAGAGCACTATTAATTAGGAATGGCTAAATGAACTGTTGTACAAAAATATAATGGAATATTATTTAACCATAAGATACTATAAATATGAAGAAGTCAGAGAAGCAAGAGAAAGAATATGAACTGATGCAAAGTAAAGTAAGCCAAAGCAAAATATATATATATAACGAGTATAATGAGTATAACAAGAAAAATGGAAAGACCCAAGAGACAAAAAGGCATGATATATAATTGTAATTGACATGTTTGCACCAAAGAAAATATGAAAAAACATGTCCCTCCAATCTTATTTGCAAAGGGAGAGACTAAAGTCTTGCAAAATAATATAAATTGAACTATATTTTTGCCCTCTCTTTTATACTTTGTTATAAGAAATATAATTCTGAACAGGGGAGAGGAGAACAATACATTTAGAAATAAAGGGATATGTAAACAAATGCTATCAATAAAAATTTAAAATTAATATTACATTTTAATAATTCAATATTTCATGGATTCATAATTTCATTACTGTGGTACTTTCTCTAGCAATAGAGACCTCGACTTCTTTATGATTTAGTAGAAGGTCTTTTGCAAGTGTTGTGATAAATAATTTATCTCTCATGGCCAAGTTTCTGATGATGAATCTCTCTGAACTTTGTTAGGCTATGCTTGAACAATAAATCTGTATTTGAAGCCTTTTTATATACTACTATTACTGTTAACAGGGGATAGAGATTTTCCCTTGTCAGTTCAGTGATTTAGGGAATGTTGTTCAAATAGGATAACAAATGTTAAGCTCTTTGAAATCTTAAAGCTCTATGTAAATGCTTGCTAGCATCATCACCGCCACCAACATCATCACCATCTTAGGTTCTTAAACTATGGTTTGTGACTCTGTATGGAGTTTCATAAATCAATGTAGTAATTTCCAAAGTATGATTTATTATCAGTAAATGTTTCATTTGTATACCATACCTATTATATAGCTATATATACAGGTTCACATAAAAACTTCTTGGATGAAAAGGGGTCATGAATGGAAAAAGTTTAAGGAGTCCTGACTACTACCACCACCACCAACATCATTATTACTCTCATTGTCAATTTGAAGATGAGGAAATGCCCTCAAAGTAGATTGGCAGCAAATATTTGTGGCAGCCCTTTTCATAGTGGCTAGAAACTGGAAAATGAATGGATGCCCATCAGTTGGAGAATGGTTGGGTAAATTGTGGCTTATGAATGTTATGGAATATTATTGTTCTGTAAGAAATCACCAGCAGGATGAATACAGAGAGACTTAGAAAGACTTATGTGAACTGATGCTGAGTGAAATGAGCAGAACCAGGAGATCATTATATACTTCAACAACGATACTGTATGAGAATGTAATCTCATGGAAGTGGATTTCTTCAACAAAGAGAAGATCTAATTCAGTTCCAATTGATCACTGATGGACAGAATCAGCTACACCCAGAGAAGGAACACTGGGAAATGAATGTGGACTGCTTGCATTTTTGTTTTTCTTCCCAGGTTATTTTTACCTTCTGAATCCAATTCTTCTTGTGCAACAAGATAACTGGACACATATATTGATTCTAGGATATACTTTAACATGTTTAACATGTATGGAATATTATTGTTTGTAAGAAATGACCAGCAGGATGAATACAGAGAGGCTTGGAGAGACTTACATGAACTGATGCTAAGTGAAATGAGCAGAACCAGGAGATCATTATATACTTCAACAATGATACTGTATGAGGTTGTATTCTGATGGAAGTGGATTTCTTTGACAAAGAGACCTAACTTCATTTCATTGATAAATGATGGATAGAAGCAGCTACACCCAAAGAAAGAACACTGGGAAATGAATGTAAACTATTTGCATTTTTGTTTTTCTTCCCGGGTTATTTTTACCTTCTGAATCCAATTCTCCCTGTGCAACAAGAGAACTGTTCAGTTCTGCAAACATATATTGTATCTAAGATATACTGCAACATATTTAACATATATAGGACTGCTTGCCATCTAGGGAGGGAGGGGAAAAATCGGAACAGAAGCGAGTGCAAGAGATAATGTAAAAAAATCACCCTGGCATGGATTCTGTCAATAAAAAGTTATTATAAAATAAATGAAACAAAAAAAAACATGCTTAACATGTGTAAGACTGCCTGCCATCTGGGGAGGAGGTGGAGGGAGGGAAGGGAAAAGTTGGAAAAGAAGTGAGTGCAAGGGACAATGTTGTAAAAAATTACTCATGCATATGTTCTGTCAATAAAAGGCTATAATTTTTTTTTAAAGCAGATTGTCACCATCTCTGCAACTTGTAGTCTTAAAGGATTGACTAGAGTCTTGGAAAATAAGAGACTTGTCTAGGACCACATACCCAATATATGTTATAAAAAGGGACCTTATCTTTGTTCTTTCTGAATTCAAGTTCAGATTTCTAGCCACAATACCATTATTACTAAAATAAATATATTATGTGTTGAATTTTGCAAAGTGTTTTCCTCTCAATAACCATATGAATAGGCAGTATAAACTACAAAAGCCTTTCCTCTACGAGCATAGACTAGTCTTCAAGAACCAAGTATTACTTCCATATTATGTTTAAAATTTGAAATTTTTCTTCAAAGATTTGTTCAATTTAAAGGAAAGTATTGGTGATCATACCCCACTTTGTAAAATTTATGTTTTTCTGAAAAGTTACAGGCAAAACTAGATAGTGTAGTAGATAGAGTATTGGTCTTGAAGTTAGGAAGATCTGAATTCAAATCCTTCCTTGAATTGACTTCTTTTACATTTGACTGCTTGTTGGTTTCTTCAGTACTAAATCTCTGATCCTATATTCACAATAAAAACAAACTTCATTGAGCTCTGGGAGCTTCTGATTTAAAAGTTCGTGCTACAGATTCTTGGAGTGCCAGGTGAGAGTTGGTTATAAGGCACAAAAGACCAATGAGTTGCTCTAAAAAATTTTTTTAGCAAGCCCTCACATTGGAAATGCTAGCTATTCCTCTCTGAATACCCCAGCAGACAGGTTAAACCATTTTGAGAGTAACTGGCATCAAATATGTTCATAAATTAGGGGAATGTCTATCCCATGCATGTGAAAACTTTATCCCTGGACTGAGCAGATGATAGTTTGTTTCAATAAGCATGAAGGCAGCTGAAGCTCTGGGGAGTGACTACAAATAAGTTATATAGGTAGAAACTACTAATGCCACTCACTTCATCTTAGACACATTGTCAGTTGATTTTTGTCTTGCCACTGGTTTTTAGCACAGAGTGAGGCAGATGACTTTTTCTAACTCTGCCTTGCTTAAATGTGATTCATGCATGAGACAAAGTATTGCCCTGTGGTAACAGTCCTCTTGGAAAATGAAGGCTGAATAAGAATTTCTATTTGAAGAACTCCAGGGAGTGGGAACTCCCTTTTCTCAAGATAGTTCTAATTATTAAGATTTTCTTTTAGATTTTTAAAAAATTTGCCTCTTGTCAATTTAAAAAAAAGAGACTTTTACAAAGCTGATTCATTCAGATTATTGTTCTACACAAGATAATGGTAATTCTTATAGTTCATGTGTACAAATTTATGGGTTAAAATCCAAATTCTTTATTCTGTCATTCAAGACTCTGCACATTTTGGTGTCATCATTTTCCAGTTATATATCACACTACTTCCTACTAAATGTGCAATACTCTAACCAAATTGAACAAATTTTTGTTCCTCTTATATAGGTTGTCTTTTCTGACATCTGGGACAGCTAGATGGAACAATGGATAAAGCAACAAGCAGAAGAAGGCAGAAAGAGGAACTCTTTCTGAGTTCAAATCTGATTTCAGATTTACTAGTTGTGTGATTCTGGACAAGTCATTGAACCCTATTTGCCTCAGATTCCTCCTCTATAAAATGAGCTGTAGAAGGAAATAGCAAAGTACTTCAATATCTTTGCCAAGAAAATTCTAAATAAAGTCAAAGAAAGTTGAACACAATTGAAATGACTGAAAAACAACAAAATATTTTCACATTTAGGCTTTTAATGCCTACAAATAAATTTTTATTTCTTCCATCTCTACTTTTTTGAAACCGTACATTTTCTTGAGAATATACTTCAAATGACATAATATGTGTCATGTTCACAAAGCTTTTTCTGATCTCTCCAATTAAAATAATTTTTCATTCTCAGAATATGCATGGAATTCACTCATGTTTTTATAGCATACTAAATTAGTCTCTCGCTTTCATTTTTTTTCCTGTAAAATGGGGACAATAAAAGTGACCACTTCACAAGGTCGTGATGAGGATCAAAAAATAAGATTACATATGAAAAGCACTTTGCAAAATGTATATTCTTACTTATACAAATATTATTATTACCTCATATAAATTTATTGTACCATACAGATAAACTCAGTGAATTATAGTAGGATAAAATTTCATCTTGAAGTCAAAAGATGTGTGTTAGAATCTCAGTTGTGCTGTCTAATTCCTTAACCAAGTCTCGGTTTCTTCATTCATAAAATGGGAGTATTTGCATTTGTAATTTATACTATATAGTGTTTTAGGGAGAAAAGCTTCTTTGTAAATCTTTAAGTTTTTACATGACTCAATTATCATAAATAATATTCTACAATATAATAAAACCTAGCATTTATATTTTGCTTTAAGATTCATGAAGTACTTTACATATAGTCTCATTTGAAACTCTCAAAAATTCATAAAGTCAGTTAGAATTATGTGTTCATTCTCATTTATCAGATGAGCAAACTGAGGTTGAGAGAGGTTTGACTTTTGAGTAGAGTGGTTTACTAATAAGCAACCTGCATCATTGGCTCTGGCAGGATCCCATGTACCTGTTACAATCATAGGTAGCCTTTTAAGAAATGGTTTTATTTCACTGAGCCTTGCAATGAAGGGAATGGATTTGGGGTCCAAAGAAAAAAAGTGAAAATCCTTGTTTTTAGAGGTAAAGAGATCCTATACTATTGGACCCCCAAATGAAATAAGCTTAAACTCTATAATAGTCAAGATCCTATCTCAAAAGTCTTTAAGCATTAGGCCATATTCTTTTGGATGAATATAAAGGAGATATTACAAAAAATGACTGTATCATTAAAATTAGACCTATTTTAAAGGCCTAGAAAATTCATATAAGCTACTTTTAAAACTAACTATTAATGGAGTAGCTATCTATTCTCCTGAACTAAATGATGACAAGAAATAATTTGTTATAGAAAAGTATTTTGGGCAACATTATGGGATCCCAAGGCAATGTAGCCAAGGGGTGGCATTTCCCCCTCCCAATGCCTGCCTTTAGACCTAGAAACTGCTCTCCTAGCTACTTTTGATATATTTTTTCCCACATGTGGGATTTAATTTTCTCCTTACCTTCTCATCTCCTTTGCATATCTGCTTTTCTCATAGCAGGGTTCTGAGGGTTAATCATTTATTTAGTGTACAGGAAAGTACTTTGGGCAGCTCAGAAGGAATGCCCTATATAAAGAATAAATAATACAACAATAATACTGCACTGAATTGTGTTTAGTATATAGCTCTCATCCTGGGTCCTGCCCAGCTTCTTCTAGATGTTCTTTATCAATTGACAGCAGCGTGAATTATCTTGTCAATAGGATGATTGTGTGAATTACTTAAGGAAAACATACCAAGAAACCTTGCTCACAGTGCATAAGCAGTGGATTTTAGACAAAGAACCTAAAATAATTGTATTTTGGAAGGTTCACAAGTGTGTGTGTGTGTGTGTGTGTGTGTGTGTGTGTGAGAGAGAGAGAGAGAGAGAGAGAGAAAGAGAGAGACAGACAGACAGAGACACACACACAGAGAAACAAAGAAACAAAGAGAGAGAGAGAGAGAGAGAGATCTTTTTGACATTTGGAAGCATTGTGTTATCCCTTATATGCCCCATGAAGGGAAAAGACATTTTAGCAGAAGAAAGCAGAGATGATAGAGGTAATACTTTGAGAGACTTGGGGTATTAAGAGAAAAGCAGGCTTTCAGTAACTAGAAAGTGGCATGGGGGCAGGATATAAATAAAGAAGGGTGAAAAGGTCTATGGTATATTGAAGAAGAATAGAAGGTAGAAAAGCCCACAAACAAACTTCACCTACTCTGAAATTGTTCATACTGATTTTGCCTCCCTTCCTAACTCTAGGAGACCAAATTAAAAGTCTTTCCTTCCCACCCTTTTCGCACTGAGCTTATCTTATGTAATTTTAAAATTTGTTTTCAGTAATGTCCAACTTTTCATGATTCCTTTTGGGTTCTCTTGGCCAGTATACTGAAGTGGCATGTTATTTCCTTCTCCAGTTCATTTTACAAATGGGAGAAATAAGGTAAATAGAGTTAAGTGACTTTCCCATGGTCATAGGACTGGATAAGTGTCTGAGGCTAGATTTGAACTCAGTTCTTTCTGAATCCAGACTGACACTGTATTCATTGTACCAAATGCCTAGAGGAGATAGAGAGAGAAGAAATAGCTAACTCCTATAGTCTGGAAGCACAAACTTCTCAATTTTCTGGGTACCAAAGGTTCATATTATCAAAATTAGATCTATTTTAAAGGCCTAGAAAATTAAGTCTATTAACAGACTAGCATCTATTCTCCTGAACTTAATTTGACAGAAAAATATAATAAACAACATTATGGGATCCCTCCCTCCTCTGAACCTCTCAGATCTGCTCTCTGACTTTAAGTCAGAAGCAACCTCTCCTTATTTCTCCCTCCTTCATCGGACAAGTCAGCCAGTTCTATGTGAGGGGCACAATCTTTGACAGAATAGCTGCAGGTTTGATTCATTGCAAGCAACAGAAGGTATATATGAGACTATTTTCCATGTAAGCAGCTTCAAGAGAATTCTGCTTACCAATTTCTATGGAAAATCTTGAGTGTTTATAGTTATGACTGTCTTAGGTATAGAGTCTTCAAATGAATTGAAGATTCAGATTCTAAGATCTACTGGAAACTATTGTCTTCTGGGAGAAATAAAAGTTCCTTAAGAGTAGCAACTATATTTTTGGTGCTTGTATCCTCAGTAACTAGTATTGACATACAATAATTTTAAAATAATTTCATATAGGTTAAGATCTGGGCTACTCTTAAAATAAATTATCTGTCCTAGATGTCAGAGAAAAAGTCTTTATCTATCAAACATCACAGGCAAATGGTCCAGAAAGTTAGAAGGAAGATATGTCTCACTGTGTGGGCTGGCTAGTCATACTTACGTCTTATAGCCACAATTTTCTTGTTGTGGGTGTTGCCTCTTGTCCATGCAGATCATACCCCCATTGTACCTTAATAAACTGTCTTCTATGACCCAAAAGAAACAAAACAAAAAACTAATTGATTGATTATCAACCTCTCAGGACCAGGTAAACACTCAAAACCTTTTCAAGATGGAAGGATCAGTATTTCAAACTTACCTGTGAGCCACAGGGAAGCACTTGTAACCAAATCTTCCAGAAACAAATTGATAACCAACTGAAACTTGAACTGTATTTCACAGGCAGTTTGAGAAAATTAAATATAAACCAACAAAATCCAGGAAAGGGAACTAGCAGGCAGATCTAAGTGGTGGCAAAAAAAATGAGATGGAAGTAGTTTATTTTAACCATGACTATTGTTATTACTCGGAGTTTTGAGATAGGACCTCGTTGAAAGTCACCATTGTCAACATCCATGATGCATCAATAAATACTGAAGAATTGTGATTTGCTGGTATTTGAACCCCATATATTTGGGAAAAGTTGCAGCTTGCTTTTCTGTCAACTTTAAGCATATTACCAAATGTAAGCATAAACATCAACCAATCAATCCACAAGCTTTATAGTGCCTATTTGTCAGGTAATTAGGTCTGATACAGAGGAAAATGAAGTTATCCCATTCTATCAGAGGAAATAGCAGACATTGTGTATATAAAAATATATACATAATATATACAAAGTAATTTTTATGGGTATCAAAAAGGCCTTCTGGAGAAAGCAGCTCTTGAACTAGCTTTCAAGCTAGTACTTTTAAGAGATAAGGATGCAAAGGGAATGCATTAGAAGTGTGGGGGACAGTCACAGTAAAGGTGCAAAGACAGGATGTGATGAATGAGGAACGGTGCATTGATAAACAAGTATAATTAACATTTTACTAAGTGACCCTTGGTAATAAATTAAAGAGAGAGACTTCTCTGATTCCTCTCCTTTTGCTTCTGAGCAGATGCTAAGTTTAAATTTCCTGGCACTGAGGATAGAAACCTCACTTTGCTTCTCTCTCACTCTTAAGTCTGACATTTGCTAGTGGTCCAGACTACCTAGCTGCCACCAAGTCACATATTGGTTAGTTGTGTCTGGATACTCTTTCTCCAGTCCTTTAATGATCAGCCTTTGGAACCAAAAAACATATCAATAAGCTTTTAATGCTTATTATAAATCATTTGTTGTCTACTATATCCCAGGTTTGAAAAAACAGGCAGTCTTTGCAAAGTGTCCTAGCAGTCTCCCACTTTAGGTAAGTATGGTCCTTCCTGGACATTTTTCTTCAGAAAGGTGCGAGGAAGGAGGCACTAGTTGTTTACATTGCTACACAAAAAAAACTGAAATAAATATTCCTTTTCACTCTTCTACTCCTTCTACAATGCAGGAAGCATCAGGCTCAATAATCAACAGGAAAAGCGTATTTGTGGGAAGAGGAATAAGCAACTTTTATCTACCAAGATTAGTGATCCGAACAAAATATTTGCAGGATTCACATCCTCCTAATAGCCTCATGTTCAACATTCCTTACCTCGGAAAACACACACACACACACACACACACACACACACACACACACCTTTTTATTTTCTTTAGTGAGAAATCTCTATATGCAACAAATATAGATCCTGGCCCTCAGGCAATGGCTTCAAGGATCCTATAAGCTAAGTGGTATGCAGTTGTAGAGAATAAAGTATTTTCATTACCAATATCAAAAAAATATTGGTCTTTAATAGGGCTGTTAACCTTTTGCCATAAAAAATCTTGTTTATTTATTCATTTAGTCAGTCTTATGGCCGACCTTTAATCATTCAAAAACACAGGGATTTAGATATGAGTAATTATAATCTTATTTGCCAAATGATAGTGAACTGCAGATGTTTGAATTCCAGCAAAATATCTAGAATAGAATCCAGAAAATTTAGTCTAGAACCTTTTTAGAATATGAAAGAAAAAAAAAAACCTTTTAGTTAAACTATCTATTGCATGCTAAGCAATCTGTTAATTGTTGTAGATATAAAGTCAAAAGATAGTCCCTGATCTCAAGGAACTCATAGTTTAATGTGGGAGACAAGATAAAAACAACTAGGTACATACATAGCTTGCTTTATTGCATCTTGCTTTATTGAACTTTGAAGATATTGCCTTTATAACGAGTTGAAGGTTTGTGACAACTGCATTAAGCAAATCTATCAGTATCATTTTTTGAACCATCTATATTCATATTGTGTACCTGTTTCAGATTTTAATAAATCTCTATGTTTCAAACTTTTACATCATCATTATATCTGTTGTGATCTATGATAAGTGATCTTTAATGTTATTATTGTAATCATTTTGGGGTACTCCAAACTACTCCCTTAATCATCAAATGTATGTGTTCAGACTGCTCCATGGACTGACTATTCTTCTGTCTTTCTCCCTCTCTTCTGGCCTTCCTATTCCCTGAGATGCAACAATATTGAAATTAGGCCAGTTAATAACCTGCAATGGCCTCTAAATGTTCAAGTGAAAGGAAAAGTCAGTCGATATGGTGAACATTATTGTCTTATTTTAAAATATTGCCACTGCCATAAACAACCTTTAGCCACCACCACCCTTATGGATCAGCAGCCATCAACAGCAAGGAAAGATCCTCTACCAGCAATAAGATTACCACTTGCTGAAAACTCAGATGATGGTGAACATTTTTTAGCAATAAAAATAAATTTTTAATTAAAAGTGTACATTTTAAAGACATAATACTATTATACATTTAATAGAATACAATATAGCATAAACATAGCTTTTATATGCCTTTGGAAACCAAAAATTCATATGACTTGCTTTATTCTGGTGGTCTAGAGCCAAACATGTAATATCTCCTAGGTATAACCTGTATAGGCAAGTTATATATATGGTAAATTAGAGGTAATCTCAGAGAGAAGCTAGTAGAATTAAGGGAGATTGAAAAAGCCTTTCTCTAGAAGGTAAAATTTTAGGTCAGACTTGAAGGAAGCTGGGAGGCAAAGAAGAAGAGATCTAACCAATTCCAAGCATAAAGGGTGACCAGTGAAAATGAGTGGAAATTAGCATCTTGTGCGAAGAACAAGGTAATTAGTATACTGCATCACAGTATACATGGGAGAGGTAGTGTTAAGTGTAAGACTAGAAAGATAGGGAAGCTATGGTTATGAACACCAAAAATGATTTTATAATTGATTCTGGGAGGTATAGGAAGCCACTGGAGTTTATTGAGTAGAACTATGACATGGTCAGATCTGAACTTTAGGAAGTTTATTTTGGCAGCTGAATGGAGAAAGGAATGGAGTGAGAAGAGACTTGTGGAAAAGAAATCAATCATCAATTACAAGATCCAGGAAGGAGATGATGAGGCTCTCTACCATGGTGATGGCAATGCCAGAGAAAAGAAGGGGCTGCATGTGAGAGATGGAATTAAAATCAACAGACTTTGATGACAGATTGGATGATGGGGGCAAAGAGTAAGGAATGGAGGATGACACTTTCCTCCCCCAATCCCACATTTTTTTTTTTCAGTTTTGAGAAGCATTGTTTTTTTTTTTTTTTTGTGAACAAAATCATAGGTTTATAGTTTTTAGCATTGAAAATGATCATATTATGCAGTACTATTTCTTCATTTTACAGCTGATGAAATTGAAGCTCAGAAAGTTTAAAGTGTTTTTCTTAAGAATAGAAAGGTAGAAGTGTCAGGGTCAGGATTCAAGTGTAGCTCTTAATCCAAATTCAGTGACATAAATGATTAAGTGACATACTCTTTCCATATGCTTTAGACGTGTTAGTTTCTGGTTCATTTTTTCTCTTTGTTCATGGTTTGAACAAACTGTAAAAACTAGGTGTGCCATTTGACTAAATAAACAAAAGGCAGGCTGCATATTCTGTTGACTATTTTGAATCAGAAAACTCAAATGTTCTTTTCTTTTTTCTCAGGCAAATTTTCTATTTGTTAAGGTGGTGTCTGATATTTTTGATCATGAAAAAGGGGACTGGAAAAAAGACTCCTGTTCATTCAGATATGAAAGACTTGGGTTCTAGCCCCACCCTCACTTTCTCTGCTTGTCCCTACTTCTCACTATGTAATGTGATTATAATCAATTTGGACTTTGGCTGCTATCACACATTCCCCAGCGAAACTTCAACATCTTGACCACCAGTTTCAAAATAACTCCACAAAGTGATAATAAAAAGTAATTTTTTTCTACCGAAACTAATAGATATGTAGGGGGCAATTCCTTCCATATTTTTGCACCGTGCACATGGTTCATAAATAATGTCAGAAGTGGGCCCACGTTCCTTTAGAAAGGTGGTCATTTAATGTAAGTAAATCCACATTAAATATTGAAGATCAGAAAAAAGCAGCCTCTTCAAAGAGGTCACATTTAAGTGAAGAAAACAACAATGAGGAGGGAGAGGGCCAGCCTGGTGCTGGATGACACAGAGTTAATGGCTCATAGAGAGCATATACATGTTTTTTAAAGATGTTTTATTGCTTACAAAAGGAAGTAGTCTAGAGAGACTGGATACATAAACTGGCTCCAGCCAGCTGTGGCTGTCAGACTAGGAAGGATCCTGTTCAATTAGTGTTGTAAAATAAAATACTTTGTAAAGGAAATAAACACGATGAGAGCTAAGATTCATGCTTTCAAATATACACAAGGTTTGAATTTTTAATTAGGGCTGCTAATTACAGTCATCAGAAAGCAGAGCAGAATAGATTTTACCTTACATTTAGCAGACAAGCCTTCAACCCCAGTGTATTTTTCAATTTCATTAATATTTTATGAAAATGGCCCTTGCAGCTTCAGCCTATTCCAGCCTCCTACGAAACTGCCCCACATTATGGATGCCAATGCCTTTAAGCCATGTACATTAGTGAGATGACAAAATGCAAACCAGCATCTTGTCAACCATGGCATCAATTGATTCTATTAGATCGTGTAAAAACAGTTGGGTGTGAGTTATAATCTTACTGACACTAATGATGAAACAAGACACTGGCTGAGAACCACCATTAGCTAGGAGCCAGAAATTAATGATTCTAATATTTTTGAACAAATTAACCTTAATGAACTGGCCTTGCACACGTTGTAGTAGATACCGATAAGTCAATTAGGGGAAGGACATAGTCATGTGTCTGTGTAGGGATGTGGTGGATACCCATAAAGATACCTAGCTAAACAAAAATACAGCTAATGCACACTCACTGTATACATTTACCTACTTTATGCAGTTACACAGTCCACAGATAACATATATAATTTCCTCTATCCTCCTGTCCCAAACTAAATTATAATAAAATTGGTAGAATGTTTATAAATACTTTTGGGCTTGATGTAAAATACAAGTGTATCTGGTCTCATGCCCTGAAATATTATGTTAAATCAGAAACCTGTAAATCAAATTATGTTGTTAATGCAAAGCTCTCTAACCTGATCCATCAAGCACTGATTAAACACCTACTATGTGCTGCACAGACAAGCTTGTTGTTTGAAGGAACCCATTAGTAAATCCTTTTGTAAAATCAGGAATTTCTGTTAAGTATAAATAGTCACTACCTAATTCAAACATTTGCCAAATTCAGTGTGATTGAATCTGGTAGGGAGGTTAATTTTTTTTTTAGCTTAGTATAATGTTAAGAGTGTTTAGAGTCAGATAATGTGTATTTGAAATTTAGTTTTGCCAATTCTACTTATATGATCTTGGGCAAATCAAAGAATCTCTCCAGGCCTTAGTTTTCTCATCTGTAAAATGAGGGGATGAAACTAGACAATCTCTAAGATCCTTTCTAACTGAAAATCTATATTATTATTATTATCAGATTTTCTTATAGCAAGGCATGTCTTTCTATACCCTTTCCATACTATTATTTGCTGAGATAAAGTTAAAATCACACATCAGCTGGATCATGCCACTAATTGGCAAGGCAAGTTTTGCAAAAAAAAAAAAAAAAAAACCCAAAACTAAAGTAAAACTTTGTTACTAGGTCTTCCTATAATGGCAAAACCTATACATATTTGCTTTTATACACTCAATAATTATCAGTGTGTTGAAAATCATAGGATTTTTTTTGAATGAAATAAATCTGCTAGAAAATGGAGAATGAATACCTATTCTTAGACAGCTCATTGTCAAGTTCTACTGCTGTTCACATTTCACAAAAAAGAAAAACAAAACAAAACAAAACAAACCTATCACTATATTTGATCAGTGATTGGCCAAGAAGTTTTTCTGTGCTCTCTTTCTATCCATCACTATTTTGATCCCTTCTTATGTATGTTCATCTAACCAAACTATACACCATAAAAAGACCTACACTTTCCTTTCCACCAAACATTTTCAGACCCACTGACAAACTGAGGTCCTCAGTTCTAGAAACCCATTCACAAAGTAACCTAGAAACCCCCAAATGGTTAATTTAAAGAACAGGAAACAAAGGTAAGGCACTTGCCAACAACAGTTTGTTGGCTTAACTTTGACTTGCTTTCCTGGGAAGGAAGAAAACAGAATTTTCAATGTGAACTGTCAGCCCTAGTTATGACAGAGCCTCACTAGTGAGAAATTCAGAGTTTCCCTTCCATTGGCAGAATGAAGCAAAGAAACCCTCCAAACAGAATTCTTTCAAGCTTCCACTACAATTCCACTTAAATAATTTACTTTTTAGTTTTTCTCAGACTATTCTTTTTAAACTTGGTTGACATTTTCCTTGACAAGCACCCTTTATAGCATATGATTTCTTGTGAATTTGGAAGGAAAACACACATACTACACACTCACAGAGCCCCCAGCTCTATGAATAAGAGAATTGCCATATTTTCTTTGGGGAAATACAGTTAGTTCTGACCCTTTCCCGAATCAAGAGGCACTGGTAAATCAATTAATATAAGTAAAATATCTCTGCGGGTAGAATGTAGTTTAGTCATATGTGAAGAAAATGAAGGGCTGTGTAGTTAATATGGTTAAATCAAAATGCCTATAGAAATGTTGGGTGTGGAAAGATAAGCTTTAAATTCATTCATTAGTAGCTAATAAATTAAGTTATTTAATCAGTGAAAACATAAGCATTCAGATGCATCCTTTTTAAAATACTGACAGTTATTGGGGAAGGTAGCAGCAGGGGAAAATGATGTGGAAATAATGTCTTAAGTGTAGCTACTGATTTTCAGGATCCTTGAGTTTCATAATTCAATATTTATGATCCTACTTAGCTACTAAAATAGAAGGTGGAAAGACAACAGGGCTGTTTAGGGCATTCATATCCATTTGTATTATAAATGGAATGATTGACGTGGGCTTGCTAAGTATCTTTGCAAAGAGATAAAGTAAAACGTTTCCCTCTTATTTGCTTCATTGAAAAGGGGTTTAAATCCAACATCTTTGCAAAATGGAACATTTTCTCAAGTGGGAAGAAATACTAATGATATCTGAATAAAGTATTTGCTCCCACAAAGAAGATACAGGTCTTTCCTCCTACTCTCTGTAATGTTTAATTAATGCCTTTTGAAGTAGCCACAGAGTTTTCTCCTGATGGACTTTTTTATATGCAAGGGGAAAGAGTGGGAGAAGATGACACAGTTTTAGGAATGTTTTAAAATTTCTCCTTCATCCCATGCTCCTCTTTTGCATACCTTCATTTTTTGCTAGTGGGAAGAAAAGAAAAAAAAAATAAAAAGTGCTGCAAGCGAACAGGTGTTTTTAATTAAGCAACTGAAGCAAAGCAAGGAATTTAGAGTTTGGCTGAGAGCCAAGCACATTACCTAAAGAATTAAAGTGACCTTTGGAGTCACAGTCGATGTTCTTGCATGAGCCAACCCCAAAGGTTGTACCTACATTGCAGTAGGGGAGGTTTCTAAACTTATTCTATGGTAATTGAGTGACTTGTTTTTTTCCAAAAGACCCTAATGCTCCTTATAATTGCAGATGTTATAATCATGTCTGTGTATCATATAAATTCTTTAGGATCCAGGATACAATTTATGGGAGACATTTTTAAAAAAGTAATTGGTGATTCGATTGAAACAGAACATTTTGTATATTTATGAAGAATTTCTACGCTCATACAGTTTATTTCTTTTCAGATCTGTTTTTCATTTGTTTACTAGATTTGAAATGGCTGTTTCAATAATCTATATGGTGCTCATGTTTAAGCTATACATTTTATTATTTCCTGGAAATAGAAAAAAGAAATATCTTTTTATGTTTTATTTTTGTTCAATTGATCATCTTGTTCTATAGGCGATTGTACAATTGTGAGCCCCCATTCTCACTTTCACTCTCCACTCCCCAAACACACATGTATACACACACACACACACACACACACACACACACACACATGATCATTTCAGCTGATAACTTTTGTCTTTTGAAAGCTTCCAGCATGGGGAAAATCTGTCCTATTGTTGGGTAGGTCAAGAAAGAGAATTGGGATGATAGAAAAATTCTTTACATTTAGCAGATTTTTAACAAGAATTCTGGGTCTCATTTTATGATAAAATCATATAATTTTAGAATCCATGGGCCAGTCCTCATAGAGGGAGAGGGCACTACTAGCACGCCATCAGAAGGATGGATGCATGCTTTGAGTTCTTTTCCCAGTAGTGGTGATAGGTTGAACTGAGTCATCTGCACTCAACTCACCAAATCCCACTTGTGAGTAATGATGAAACTAGCTAAGGTTAAGGGTACAGCCTGTTGCCTTGGAACAGAGACTTTTCTCTGGGAAAAGCTAATTGGCTGTTACACGGATTGAATCTATGATTCTGGACTCATTAGAGCCATATTTTTATCAACAAGTTATGGGTGTGGACAACAAGTAAAACAAGTACTCTTTAGAATTGTTTGTTTACCCTATATGTTATAGTTGTTTCCCTACAAAGGGGAAAATATCTTAATTTTGTTATTCGAATATAAGGCAGAGTAAGATCAATGACTATCACAAGCAGTAACAAGCTCCTTGAAAGTTTTTGCTATTTCCAATCTTTATTTTTACCAAATGCTTTCCTATTCCATACTGGGTGACCTCTCTCTTTCTCCTTTCCCTCTCCCAAAAGGATAAATAGTACTTTCTTGTTTCCTTATCTCCAAAAGAAAAGCACCTCTCTTTTTTTAAAAATTAAAGTTAAATAACACATCAAACTGCACATGATGCTTAATTTCTAGGGAGAAAAAAAGAGTTAGTGAAATCCAACTATATGTGCACATGAGTTTCAAAATGTTTTATAAATAATTAAAAGGAAGTCAATGATTTTGTGGTCTTGAAGAGACCAGAGATTACAATGATAAAAAAAATTCCATCAGTTTTTAATTACTATATTGCTTTGACTAGTTTTTTCCTCTTTGTGTGGGCTTTCCTATTGCCCATCTCTAATAGACACATTTATGAAATTTGATTTTTTTAGCCCTCTTATGACCCATGGCAAGAAATGAATGGATAAGATTGAGATGGCAAGGCCCTACCATGTTTTTTGTTTGTCTTTGGTTGAAAAAGAGATTAGTGGTTCTCTAAATACAGAACTTCAACAAAATCAACAAAAACTTCAATGTTATGTCCAAAGAACTCTGCTTATGTGCCCAGGGGAACTCAGAGTTTAAAAGAGAAATTCAACATTTGAAAGGGAAAGGGAACTTCTTCTAGATATAGGGAACTATATGACCAAAGACAGGAAGGTGTCACAGGAAAACACAGGTAGTTAGAGAGCAGAGAATAGTTTGGCTAGAGCATATATATTAAGAATATGAGATAAAACTAAAAAGGTAGAGTGGGGTCTTATTGTGAAAAGCCTTGGATGCTAAGCAAAGAGTCTTATTCTCACTCTCAATCTCTCAATTGTTCTTTCAGTTTTTCTCTGACTCTGTCTCTCTTTGACTTTGACTCTGTTTCTCTCTCTCTCTCTCTTTCTGTCTGTCTCTCTTTGTCTCTCTCACTCTCTCTCTGACTCTTTGACTCTCTTTCTGTCTCTGTTTCTCTTCCTCTCTCTCAATCTCTTTTCACCCCTACAACTCTCTGTGTATTATATATGTATATACATATTCACATACATATATATATCATATTTTATGTGATTTCATCATGACAAAAGTAAATAAGGATTTGTTATTGTTATATGAACAGATAGATTTTATTTTAATAAAAATGAAAAGTAAATTATATTTTCAATATTTACTTGTTCTCTATGTATCTAGAGAGCAATTATATCAATAAATTTATGCATAGGGAAGATTATTCTATCAACTGATCAACAAATATTCATTAAGCACTTAATATAGACTGAATACTAAGCGAGTTGTTGCCAGCATTATGGAGGATGATTTAGAAAAGAAAAAGGAATGAGAGTGGAAAAACCTGCTCAGTTCAACTTTAATAACATTCCAGGGTGTTAATAATGAGGTGGGAAGAAGTAGATGGATATGAGAGATTTAGCAGAGGAGGAATTATTAAGGTTTGATAATAGATTGGAATATGATAAGTTAGAAAATAGATTAAGATTCAAGCCCAGAATGCTATACTGAGGAAGAACAGGTTTAGGAGAAAAGAAAACTCTTGAGTATGATTTGAGATATTGGTTAATAGAATATTTCCAACTGTAGGCAGTTGGAAATATAGATCAATATATCAGAATCTTATTTGAAAAGGAACTAAAGAGGCCCTCTAGTACCTAGCCTTTTTTTGAATACCCTGAGTGAAGGACATTCCTCTACCCCTCAAGGCAGATCATTCCAGGTTTTGATAGTTCTAATTATTTGGAAGTTTTTCTTTATATTATGTTTAAATCTGATTCTCAGAAAATTCTTCTTCCATGAAATTGCATTGCATCACTTGAAGACAACTTTCATGTCCAAACCCACATTGTTTTTTCCTCCAAACTAAATGCAATCAGTTCTTTTAATTTTTTTCTTTATTACAAATCCAAAGAGAATTTCTTTCCTTGTTGCTCTTCTTGAATGCTTTCCAATATATCACTGTCCTTCTTAACATAAGATATTTGGGACTGAACAAAATATTCCAAATATAATCTGGCAGGTGGAGTATAATGGAATTTTCACTTTCCCAGGGATGGTCACTATTCAAAATTTACAGTCATTAAATATGTATTATAAACCAATTATGTGCCAGGCACTATGATAAGTACTGGAGACAAAGAAAGGCAAGATAGAGTCCCTGCTTTCAGAGAACTTACAGTCTAATGAGAGAAAGGGAAACAATATATACAAAGAAGTTGAAAGGAACAAGGTGATCAATGATCAGGGTCATTTAAGGAGGGTATCCAGAGCAGCCATCTGCCATGCATGACAAAAGTCTATGCTCTCTGCAAACAGAGGGTCTTGGAGGTGTTCCCCACCATTTGCCTTCCATCATCTCCAATCAGAGTGTAATGGGCTGAGGCTTGAGTTGATGCACTGAGGTCCCAAGTACGTGAGGCTAAATAGTAATTGGACCAAGCTCTATTAATATATATGCTTAGAGAAAGAATGGCCCCTGCCCACGCTTTGTGCAAGTCCTGATGTGTTGTATAGGAAATGATGTTTTTGGTGGGTGGAGGCAAGGGAGTAGAAAGGGAAGCGGAAGGAGAGACTGCTGGCTGGCGTCTTGTCACAGCTGCTCGAATTGCCATTGTGACGGCCTTTCATCTCCAATTCCCCTCTGCTAGTTGGCTTCCTGTTGCAGCTGCCCATATTGCTATCGCAATCTTTCTTGCCCATATTGCTATCACAATCCTTTTTCACCTCTCCACTTTAATAAAGATTGAAGATTTTCCCCTTAATCTGAATTCCTGACTCCCACTGATTTTAACTATGCAGTCATCACATCAGAGGAAGGAAGGGAATCCAGGAATAAGGGGGTACTGAGGAGTGAATTTCAGGTTTGATGGATTCTTATAAGATGATGATGACATGATAAAGTTCAGAAAAGTCAACCAGGTAGGAAAAGGTGGACTGACTATCTTGGGAAATATCAATTTACCATCTTAAGAGATCTTCAGGCAAAGACCATAGGAACAATGTTTGAGTTCATTATATGAAGGATTTTATTTAGAGACAGATGGGTGAAGATAGGTTTTTGAGATTCTATGATTCTTAATGCAGCCTAAAATCATACTAGGTTAGGGTTTTTGGGGGGGAGGAGAGGAGAAACATCATTTTAATGATTCATATTGAGCCTCCCCTAAATGCTTAGAATTTTTTAGATGTACCCAGCCTGTTTTTTCAGTGCATTTAATCTACTTAGATTTGATGAATGATATAAGTATCTAGATCTGAAAGTTACATGTCTGTAGGTGATCATTCAAATCTTGTCAGAAGGATATAGAGAAGACACATTTAGAATGATAAGGTAAAACTAAATGGCTCACTCAATGTCTCTGAAGTCAGGGTAAGAAATATCCTCTATGCAATAGGAATGAGTGGTGAACAGTGTCAAATGCTATAGAAAGGCCTAGGAGAAATAGAAAAAAAAATGGGTGTGGAGTGATTGGATCCCTTTCGTGAATCTCTGTAGAGAGAAATGGTTCATTAGAGTGGTTGAGGAAAGTTGGTAGATGCCAGCTTGATTAGGCCGAGGAAAGAGTGGGTGATGGTGAAATGGAGAAACGAGGAAGAGATCATATTTCTTCCAAAAAAGTCTGGAGTTAAAGGAGAGATGAGAAAGAAGAATCAAGGAAGGAATTTTTAGGATGGAGGAGAGATTTTACTTAATACTTTACTTTACTTAACCTTAAGTATTTTTAAAAAACCCCTGTCCATTGATCTCAAATCACCCCTGTTTGCCTCCATTTCTTATTTCTTATTATTAATCTGTTAATGATTAAACAGAGAAAGAGTCTTTCTCTTCCAATGTATTCAGAGATCCGAGAAGAAGGACCATAGGCTGTCATATTTTCTTTTTGCCTATAGATACATTTACATGTGCACAAAAATTCTTATCCTTGAATGTGATTTTCATTGCTATCATGTAGATAGACATAAAAATCATATTTCACAGAAACATTTAAGTAGATAAATTCTAAAGAATAGAAAATGATTCTTTTAAGTTTTCTGAAGCCAAAATAAGAGACATCTGCCCATGGGAATGGGTGGTGAACAATGCCAAATATTATAAAAAAGCTAAGAAGGAATAGAAGGGGGACAAAAGAATATGTAGTGACTCTGATGAACAATTTTACAAAAGATATATTAGCACTTTTACTCTTGACATCAGGACAATCTGATTTTCAAGACTGTCCTACCCTGGGCAAGTCACTTAATTTCAGATTGCCTCAGTTTCCTCAACTATAAAATGGGTATAACAATAGCATCTACTTCCCAGGTTTGTTCTGAAGATAAAATGGAGAGATAGTATTTATTAAACATTTAGCATAGTGCTGGGTACATTGTAAGCATTATATAAATGCTAGCTATTATAATAACAAATTCATATTTACTTTGGAGTATCATGATGAAAACACATGAAAAAATAAAAGAAAATAATATAAGCATTTGTTTCTGTTATTAGCTTTAATAACATTTTTAAATAAGAGGGATATCATATGAATAAAATTCAAGATAATATATATGCATATTTATGTTGATTTATTTTTCATGTTATATAGATAATAGCAACATATGTAAAGAATATGGAAAAATTCATATGGAACATCTGGAGGCCTTTTCAAGTATCCTACTAGCAAATATATGCATATTACAAATATCATAGGACAACTAATCAACCATCTTAGATGTTCTGTGGTTGCTTATCTTGAAATTAAGTTAATTACCCATTAAAGCATTTTCAGTTCATCCCCAAAGAGAAAAAAATGTGAGGAATCTTTGCTCAAAATACAGTAGGTATAAAACTATCTTTATAAATAAACTATGTCTGTATTAGACATATTAAAAAAAGAAAAATTAGGATGAGCCATTTCTTTTCCATCACGAATGTTACTTCAAAGCAATTAAATAAGGTCAAATATTTTCATATAAATAGACATTGCCTAATGCAATTTGAGTAGTTAGTACCATTCAATCACTAGCAATCAATTAATTGCAAATATGTTAGTAGAAAAAGAAATTAAACTGCTAATTAATAACATGCATCAATGAACATTTAATAGTATCTCTAGATACATTAAGATGTTTCTTATACCTTTTCCTCTCAATATATTGTTAATTAATGATTAAACAGTATATACTCATTAATGATTTATTTCAGACATTCAAACAATTACACAGATTTGAATGCCTTAAATAGATATATTTAGAGAAATGAGTCTCACCATTTATTAGCTTTGTCAAAGCTTCTTAAACTGTGGGTCACAATCCATATGGGATCATGTAACTGGTTATAGGAGTAACAAATTATGATTTGCATATCAAGCAAAAGCTTGATTTGTATACCTAATTTTATATACTTCTATACCCAGATTCATGTAAAAACTTCTCAGGCAAAAGGGAGTGGAAAAATTTTTAGAAATCCTAAGCTACATGATTCTGGGCCCTTCTCTGAGCCTCAGTTTTGTCATCTATAAAATGGAAATACTGATTCTTGCATTATATACTTCATACAACATATCTGAGAATCAAAGTTAAGTATTTTTGTCTATAAAGGATATCCACTTCCTTAAGCATCACCTAACTTGCAAAGGTCTCCTTGTCTGGGGCTGAATTGGTTGGGGACAGACATGCCTACAAGCATTCTGATTCTGCAATGGAGTTCCTATGCAGCTACTAGATATTTTTAATGTTATTTTTAGCAGTGAAGAAACATGAGGGAACTGACAGATAAAAGGAACTGATTATCTGCTAGAACAGTAAACTTACCAGCAAACCTAGATTTTCTACCACAATAGAACTTTTAGAAATTTTTGATGTATTCTAACAAGACAGTCATGGGTTTTACCCCTATCTGAAGAATCACACGAAACAAATACTAACTTGTGACATTGTAGTTTTCACAACCATCTACACACATCTATTTTCCCTTGACAGGATAATCCAGTTCTTGGATTATTGTGCTTGATTGGTTTAAAAATTTTTAAAATTTTTTTAATTAAAAAAATGGAGAATCATAATACTTTGAAATAGATTTTGGTTTATTTTGAAGCTTTATCTATAAACATTTGTACCTGGACTACCATAAAGGATATATCTTGTTTTTATTTTGGCAAAAGGACCCAGAGAGATCTGTCTTTTATATTTGCATGGTTAGTGAAATCTTTTGGAATTCTGATTGGCCCTGATGAATAGTAAAATGAATTTAAGCATCATCGGCATTTCTAAGTAACTAATAAATATCTTATCTGAATAAAAGATCCATAAAACATTTTGGGGGAGCCTCATTTGTTTCATTCTTCCAAATGTTTTTCCAAGTGAAATCTAACCCCTTTGAAAAAAAAATTTTTTTACTCTTTTTTTTTAATTTAAATTTTATTCTATTTAATAATAACTTTGTATTGACAGAATCCATGCCAGGATAATTTTTTTACAACATTATCCCTTGCACTCGCTTATATTTCGTTTTTTCCCCTCCCTCCTTCCACCCCCCCCCAAGATGGCAAGCAGTCCTATATATGTTAAATATGTTGCAGTATATCCTAGATACAATACATATTTGCAGAACCGAACAGTTCTCCCGCTGTATAGGGAGAATTGGATTCAGAAGGTAAAAATAACTCGGGAAGAAAATCAGAAATGCAAATAGTTCACATTCATTTCCCAGTGTTCCTTCTTTGGGTGTAGCTGTTTCTGTCCATCATTTATCCATTGAAACTCAGTTAAGTCTCTTTGTCATAGAAAACCACTTCCATCAGAATACATCCTCACGCAATATCGTTGTTGAAGTGTATAATGATCTCCTGGTTCTGCTCATCTCTCTGTATTCATCCTGCTGGTCATTCCTTACAGAACAATAATATTCCATAACATTCATATACCACAATTTACCCAGCCATTCTCCAATTGATGGGCATCCATTCATTTTCCAGTTTCTAGCCACTACAAACAGGGCTGCTACAAACATTTTGGCACATACAGGTCCCTTTCCCTTTTTTAGTATCTCTTTGGGGTATAAGCCCAATAGAAACACTGCTGGATCAAAGGGTATGCACAGTTTGATAACTTTTTGGGCATAATTCCAGATTGCTCTCCAGAATGGCTGGATTCGTTCACAACTCCACCAATAATGCATCAGTGTCCCCGTTTTCCCGCATCCCCTCCAACATTCATCATTATTTTTTCCTGTCATCTTAGCCAATCTGACAGGTGTGTAGTGATATCTCAGAGTTGTCTTAATTTGCATTTCTCTGATCAATAGTGATTTGGAACACTCTTTCATGTGAGTGGTAATAGTTTCAATTTCTTCATCTGAAAATTGTCTGTTCATATCCTTTGACCATTTATCAATTGGAGAATGGCTTGATTTTTTATAAATTTGAGTCAGTTCTCTATATATTTTGGAAATGAGGCCTTTATCAGAACCTTTAATTGTAAAGATGTTTTCCCAGTTTGTTGCTTCCCTACTAATCTTGTTTGCATTCGTTCTGTTTGTACAAAGGCTTTTTAATTTGATATAATCAAAATTTTCTATTTTGTGATCGGTAA
Source organism: Antechinus flavipes (assembly GCF_016432865.1). NCBI lineage: Eukaryota > Metazoa > Chordata > Mammalia > Dasyuromorphia > Dasyuridae > Antechinus > Antechinus flavipes. The sequence continues at coordinate 123,648,427 of NC_067400.1, read as the reverse complement.
TGGTCTCTAGTTCATCTTTGGTCACAAATTTCTTTCTCCTCCACAAGTCTGAGAGATAAACTATCCTATGTTCCTCTAATTTATTTATAATCTTGTTCTTTATGCCTAGGTCATGGACCCATTTTGATCTTATCTTGGTATGTGGTGTTAAGTGTGGGTCCTTGCCTAATTTCTGCCAAACTAATTTCCAGTTATCCCAGCAGTTTTTATCAAATAATGAAATCTTATCCCAAAATTTAGAATCTTTGGGTTTGTCAAACACTAGATTGCTATAGTTGACTATTCTGTCTTGTGAACCTAACCTTTTCCACTGATCAACTAATCTGTTTCTTAGCTAATACCAAATGGTTTTGGTGACTGCTGCTTTATAATATAATTTTAGATCAGGTACAGCTAGACCACCTTCATTTGATTTTTTTTCATTAATTCCCTTGAGATTCTCGACTTTTTATTGTTCCACATGAATTTTGTTATTATTTTTTCTAAATCATTAAAATATTTTCTTGGAAGTCTGATTGGTATAGCACTAAATAAATAGATTAGTTTAGGGAGTATTGTCATCTTTATTATATTCGCCCGACCTATCCAAGAGCACTTAATATTTTTCCAATTATTTAAGTCTGACTTTATTTGTGTGAAAACTTTTTTGTAATTTTGCTCAAATAATTCCTGACTTTCCTTTGGTAGGTAGATTCCCAAATATTTTATGCTATCAACAGTTATTTTGAATGGAATTTCTCTTTGTATTTCTTGCTCTTGGATTTTGTTGGTGGTGTATAAGAATGCTGAGGATTTATGGGGATTTATTTTGTATCCTGCTACTTTGCTAAAATTATGAATTATTTCTAATAGCTTTTTAGTAGAATCTCTGGGGTTTTCTAGGTATACCATCATATCATCTGCAAAGAGTGATAGTTTGGTTTCCTCATTGCCTACTCCAATTCCTTTAATCTCTTTCTCGACTCTTATTGCAGAGGCTAGTGTTTCTAATACAATATTGAATAATAATGGTGATAGTGGGCAACCTTGCTTCACTCCAGATCTTACTGGGAAAGGTTCCAGTTTTTCCCCATTGCATATGATGCTTACTGAAGGTTTTAAATATATGCTCCTAACTATTTTAAGGAAAAGTCCTTTTATTCCTATGCTCTCAAGTGTTTTTATTAGGAATGGCTGTTGGATTTCATCAAATGCTTTTTCTGCATCTATTGAGATGATCATATGGTTTTTGTTTGGTTGGTTGTTGATATAGTCAATTATGTTAATAGTTTTCCTAATATTGAACCAGCCCTGCATTCCTGGTATAAATCCTACTTGTTCATAGTGTATTATCCTGGGGATGATTTTCTGTAATCTTTTTGCTAATATTTTATTTAAAATTTTAGCATCAATATTCATTAGGGAGATTGGTCTATAATTTTCTTTCTCTGTTTTCAGCCTACCTGGTTTAGGTATCAGTACCATATCTGTGTCATAAAAGGAGTTTGGTAGGACTCCTTCAATCCCTACTTTTTCAAATAGTTTATTTAGCATTGGAGTTAATTGATCTTTAAATGTTTGATAGAATTCAGATGTAAAACCATCTGGTCCTGGGGATTTTTTCTTAGGGAGTTGATTGATAGTTTGTTCTATTTCTTTTTCTGAGATAGGAGTGTTTAGGATATTTACTTCTTCCTCTGTTAGTTTAGGCAAGCTATATTTTTGGAGGTATTCTTCTATTTCATTTAAGTTGTCGAATTTATTGGCGTAAAGTTGTAACCCCTTTGAAAATTACATGACAAGCTATTCTTTGAATTTCCCAGAACTGCACAAATTTACAAAACAGATCCATGTATACTTTGAATGGAAAATACTGGGCTTTTTTCCCTTCCATGAACTGGAACAGGTTGAATTGGGAGGGATGAAGAAAAGTGATAGTCTTTTGAGGAGGCCCACAGCTATGTACCTGCAACTGATTTAGGAAGTGGTCAATACCGCCCTTCCTTTGTCTCATACTTTCTTTTCCCCTCCATGAAGTCTTCCAAATCTTGCTGCCTACATATCCCCAGATATGGATCAGTTTTTTTATCTTAAATTTCCTTGTTTAACAAAAGCCCACTTAAAAAAATTCAATATATTGCTAGAGTCATTAGGGATATTTGATAGAGTTCAAGCACTCCATTAGTGTTCTCCTATTGTCAAGATATGGCATCTGGAAAACCCAAGGAACACCCAGTGTGGAGTCAAAAAGACACCTCTTCCTGAGTTCTTATCTGGTCTCAGACACTTACTAGCTGTGGGACTCTGGACAAATCCCTTAATCTTGTTTGCCTCAATGTTTCATCTGTAAAATGAGTTGGAGAAGGAAATGGAAGATCTTTCCAATTTTCCAGAAGTAGATTCCCTATGTCAAGCTGATTCAAAGACAAGTATTAGAAAGTTTGCCTGTATGGAACCTTTGTGTTGATGAGATCACATATTCACTGGACTGTGTGACATTTGGATTTGTATATGGATTTAGATCACAATCTTTTGTTTTTATTTATTGATTGGTTGCCTTTGTGAATTGAAGGGTTTGATTTTAAACTTGTATTTTGTTTATATATTCAATTCAAACCATACTCAATTCCAACCCCCCCTCCCCAGCTACATGTATAGCAATCATATTTTATCCCTGTGACCCTCCAAAACAAAACTAACCACCAGCCTCTGCTGAAATAATATAGAACCACTTACTATTCTTAAATTGTTCCCCCTACCCCAATCTAGAGGCTATGGACAACAAGAGTCTAGAATGTAGTATATTTTGTGAACATCTGTACCAGGTTACAAAAGAATTGTCTACATCCTGAGGAGACTTCAAGGACTTAACATAAGTAAAAAACTCCAAAATAGAGTCAGCTGCCCTGCCATTAATTAAGCATTAAAGGACATAATGGAAGCATTAAAGGTGGCTAGCCCCCACTGGCATTAATGAAGTTGTAATTTATTCTTTAAATAGGAAAAAAAAACAGAGAAATTTCACTATCAGGCTTAGTGATTAAGGAAGTCACTGACATAAGACTCTATGTACATCACAATGTTTACAGTAGCATTTCTTATGGTAGCAATGACTTGGGAATAAAAGAGAAGCCCATCAATTAAGGAATGACTAAACCAAATGTTATACATAAATGCAATGGAATAGTACTATACAAACTGTTATAATGGAGCATGGCTCTGATACAAGAAAAGATAAACAAGAATGGAAAATCTTATCTGTTCTAAATGCAAAGTGAAGTGAGTAGAGCCAGGGAAGCAATATACACAATAGTTGGAACAATGTAAATGGAAAGAACAACTACCACAAGATAATTAAAATTGAATACTGGGAAATTATTGTAATCAAAGTTAGACCAAAAGAGGAGACATGAGAAAACTCTTCTTCCCTTCATTTTGCAGAATATATTACATATAATGTAATTTTTAAAACTTTAATTTAATTGATTGGTCTTGCTGATTTTTTAAAATTTCTTCCTTTTTATTACTCATAATTGTTGACTCTCTAGAAGGGGAAAGCCTTCTAGATGCAAGAAAAATGAAGGTCATATCAAAATATTAATAAAAATCTATCTAAAATAGGTAAAATTAATTGTCATGAATTTGAACTTGCCAAAAAAAAAAAAACAACCTAGCCCAAAGCATAAAACCACTAAAACTCCTCAACATAACAATAACAAAAATAATCCTTAATATTAAAAATTGGAAGAGTCAGGGAAAGATATTTTCCTCTTTCTAAAAAGTTTTTCTTGGACTCCAAGGAAGCTATATATAATAAAAGAAGGAAGTGAGAAAGGCAAAAGAACCAGAAGAATAATATGTAAAATAACAACAATACTTTAAAATAAACAACTCTGAAAAACTTAGGTATGCTGATCAACACAATGGGTCCCAGAGGGTTTATTATGAAACATGCTATATAGTTCTACACTAATCTGATAATGCAAATTGAAATCTATGCTTTTTTGTTTTAGACATCACTAATTAAGAAATTTGTTTTGCTTGATTATGTGTTCTTTCTTTAAGTGTGGGGTTGTTCATTATTCATTTTCGAAGAGGACCAATGGCATTGTGATGCAATGGGTGACATTTTGATTTGCCTATAATAGGATTTAAATGAAGCAATTTTACTGGTTCTTCCAGCATCACAGATGATTGATATTGATCTGGAGATGCAGTAGATGGCCTTGGGATCTTTGATGTCTCATCAAGCTCTAATTGCTCCACATCTCCTGCTTCAATTGCCTTAATGATAGTTGGAACAAATTGTTTTCATCGGTCCATTTTACTAAGGAAGTATTCACATATTTGAAGTAGACATACTCTTAACACACCAAAAGTTCAAAATTTTTCAGTTACCCTCAACTTAGGTAACTGACAGCTTTTTGGAGCTTCTTGGAGCCACAGGTGAGCATTATGTGACGGGTGGATACCAGATGTGGGATGACCAGCTCTGAAAAGAGCTCAGCAGCTCTTTCAGCAGAGGTATTAGTCATCCCTGAGTACTTCAAGTATGGGTGGGATAGTAAGAGAGAATAAGGAGTAAGAGTAAAATATATTTTTAAAAAGGAATGAAAATCATGTTTGAAGTTATTACATGTGATTACTTCAAGAAAAGAAAGAAAGAAAGAAAGAAAGAAAGAAAGAAAGAAAAAAGAAAGAAAGAAAAAAGAAAAAAGAAAGGAAGGAAGGAAGGAAAGAAGGAAGAAGAAAGAAAGGAGGGAGGGAGGAAGAAAGGGAGAAAGGAAGAAGGAAAGAAGAAAGGAAGGAATAGAGGTAATAATTGTTGTGATAAAGAAATTAGATACTGCGTGTAAAGAAATTCTCAAAACTTCAAAATGCCAACGAATATCAGCTATTATAATTAGTCAACCCAAATCCTCCAACATGGATATGAATTCGTCCAATGTTTAATAGAGGTGTATTTTTTCATGAATCACAGTACGATTCCTATGTTATGACTTTACATATATTTCAGAAAAGTTTGCCTCAGTGGAGAAAAAGTATTATTAGAGGAATATTATTTACACCAAACAGAAGATCCTAGAATAGCTTAAGACTGACAATTCAACTGGTTCTATTCAGTGCTAATTTTAATAGATTTGATTTCTTCTCCTGCACATTTCTACCATTATCAAGAAGGTAAGTTTTTATGGAAATTATAATTTAGATATTCAATGGACAATCCTCCAATGAACCTCCTGTAAATCCTAAAACTCATAGTAACTCAGCTCAATTAGATCTAATAGATTTGATTTGGAGCTAGATGGTACAGTGGAGATAGTGACAGGCATGAAGTCAAGAAGAGTCATCTTTCTAATGTTCTCCACATGCAGAGAAAGAACTATGGAGTCTGAATGCAGATTAAAGCATACAATTTTCACTTTTTTTTCTTTCTTGTAGTTTTGTTCCCTTTTGTTCTTATTTTTCATTCACAACTTGACCTTGAGGATCATTTTTCTTCAAGAATGATAACCTTTTTTGATTAGGTTAAATATGCCATTCTCTGTCTCATTTCTTATCTAGCCTTAACCATTGATTGGGTATTGCCATAGTGAAACTGAGACCTGTTAATTACCTTACATTAAAAGTGTTAAGGTCTCTGGGGCAGCTAGGTGGCACAGTGGACAGAGCACCAGCCCTGAAGTTAGGTCAGGAGGACCCGAGTTCAAATCGGGCCTCAGACACTTAACACTTCCTAGCCATGTGATCCTGGGCAAGTCACTTGACCCCAATTGCTTCAAAAAAAAAGTTAAGGTCCCCTACTGCATCTAGAGCCATCCCTAATTGTCCTGATCTATTTCTTGGCATTAGACCCAGATGGTTCCTAAAGAGAAAGCAAGGCTGGTGACTTTGCTCATTAAATCCAATTCATTTGCATGTCATGGCATCACCTCTTTGAGGTCTTGGTCCTTTTAAAGAATGAAAGGCAAAGAACAATTATAACAACAATGTAAACATATGTTTAACATGATTGCACATATATAACCTATATCAGATTACTCCCTATCTTTGAGGGGCAGGAGGAATAGAGGTAGAATAGGAGAAAAATTTGAAACTCAAAATCTTATAAAAAGTTGGATGTTGAAAACTCCCTTTACTTGTAATTGGGAAAAAATATTAAATACTATTTACAAAAAAGTCATCTTGCAAGTTCTAATTTAGCCTTAGACATTTATTAGCTGTGTTATCATCTATAAAATGAGTTGGCAAAGGGAATGAAAAATCACTTTAGTATCTTTGCCAAGGACATCCCAAATGGAGACATGAAGAATAGGACACAACTCAACAATAACCACCACAACAACATCATATTTATAGGATACCTGCATCCAAGTTCTATTATCCTTTCTATTCTAGGGTAACAAAAGTAGATACTTTTATGGATGATATGAATATGGCTCAAATATGAAAAAATATCAGAAGTATTAAAGCCTAGAGTAAATGGAGGCATTCCAAAAACAATGAAAAAAATTCTTTAAAAAATAATGCATGTTTTAAGAATGGTTTTCTGGAAGGAGAAAGCTTATAAAAATGATGTAGAAAACAAAAGATATTGATAAATTATATCTAAAATGGAAGAACACTCAAAGGAGAATTCATGTATAAATTTCACAGAGTATTTGAATTTATCAAAATGTCTTGTTAACTTTTTTTTGATGTAATGGGTTTCCTATTATTTCATGTATTTAAAAACATTATGCTTAGAAGAGATTCATGGACTTCACCAGGTTGCCAAAGGGGTCCATGATGCAAAAAAATTTAAAAACCTCTGTGTTGGACTTCCAGTGTCAAGATGGTAGAGGCAGAAAGGAAACTCTTCCAAATTCCCTTCCAAACAACTAGAAAACTACATCAGAATTGATCTGTTAGCAAGCAAGCAGCTTATTAACCCAGTTGGAAAATTCTCTCTAAGAATTATAAAAAGCATTAGAAGCAGTCAACTTCATAGCAGCAGTTATGCAACAATGGTCCAAGCTTGAGGCAATCCATGTATGCCTTCCTGCAAACCAGCAGCCCCCTAGGTGATTGAGTAATCTGTGCAGCACAGCATGGTCCCCAACCCCAGAATCTCTTCTCACAGCACAAAAGACTAGCAAGGTCTTGATTCCATAACTGAGCAGTAGTGAAGCCCCTCCCTGGAGTTGTCCAATAGTGAGACCACACTCCTGGGGCTTACCAACAAAGAGACCTTGTATTTATAGCAACCCAGCAACTGGATCCCAATCTTTAGGCAGATCAGCAATAAAATTATTATTTCAGACTTGCTAGCACAGAGATGTTGTTTCCATAGCAACCCAGTAATATGGCTCCAGTGGGATAGATAAACAACAAGATCTCTCAGGTCCAGAACCAGAAAGACTCTGTTACTATAGCAACCCAGTAGCAAAACCCTACCCTAGAGTTGGCTAACAGTTAAAGCCCAACCAAGGGGAGGCCAATAGCGAAGTCTTACTCCCTTCCCCAGCACAAGTCAGAGGGTAGTTTATTCTACAGAGAAAGCAAGCAGCTAAACCCCTTATATAACCCCTAAATAAAAATAACCAAGTAAGAGCCAGCAGTAAGACTCAGAGTATCTGGTACAAAAAAAACAATGCAAGACCAGAGTCTAACTCCTATATTAAAAATATCAAGTCAGAAAAAAGGCAGGAAAATGAGTAAAAAAACAAACAAAAAAGAGCTTGACTATAGAAAGTTACTATAGTGATAGGATCAAGACATATATGTAAAAGAGGACAATCATGTCAAAATGGCTACACATGAAGCTTCGCAGAAAAATGTATTTTGATCTCAGATTGAAAAAAGAAGTACTGGAAGAGCTTAAAAAGGATTTTAAAAAACAAAATAGAGAAGTAGGAAAAACTGGGAAAAGAAATGACAGCAATGGAAAAGAATCATGAAAAATGAGTTAATAGTATGGGGAAAGAAATACAAAATTTTACCAAGGAAAATAACTCCCTAAAAATAGAATTGGCCAAATGGAAAAAGAGGTACAAAAGATCACTGTATTCTAATTAAAAACTTAGAATTGAACAAGTGGAAATTAATGACTCTATGAACCATCATGATACCAAAAAATAATTAATTTTTAAAAAAGTAAATAGGAAAACAGTGTGACATTTTCAATGGGAAAACAATTGATTAAAAAATAGACTCAGGAGAAATAACATAAAAAAAATTGAACTACCTGAATACCATGGTAAAAACAAATGCCTGCACAACATCTCTCATCAGAAATTATCAAAGAAAATTGCCCTAATATATTAGAACCAGAGTACACAATAGAAACTGGAAAAAATCCACTGATCACAGACTGAAAGAGATTTCAAAATGAAAACTCCCATAAACATCATAATCAAATTTCATAGCTCACATATCAAGGAAATAGTAAGCAGTCACTAATGGATATTGACTAAATTTTTAAACAAAATCTTGAATAGGATGATTTACCTGAGAATCCAATCATTATGAGCAAGTGGATATATGATTTAATAGTAAAAACAGTAATCAGTGTAATGAATTATATTCAAAGCTAAAATATCCAAAACCACATGATCATCTCAAGAGATGCAGAGAAATCTTTTGACAAAGTATAGCACTCTTTTATGATAAAAATCTTATGAAATATATTTGTAGAGGGATCTTTTAAAATTTTATAAAAAAGTGAATCTCTAAAACCAAAAGCAAGCATTATATGCAATGGGGAAACACTAGAACTTTTCCAAATAGATACAGAAGTAAAGCATAATGCCTCCATTATTATTTGGCGTAGTTCTGGAAATGCTAGCAACAGCAATAAGACAAAGAAAGAGATTAAATTCATAAATACTGGTGAAAAGGAACAAAAACTATTATTGTTTGCTGATGAAATGAAAGTATACTTCAAAAATGTTAAAGAATTAACAAAGATGCTAATTAAGGTATTAGCTTCAGTTAAGTTGCAGGCTACAAAATAAACCCTAAAAAATCAAGAGCATATCTATTTAATAATAATAATATATATGTATGTATATATATATATATATATGACAATAGTAGAAAAGGAAATTGCATTCAAATATCTACCAAATGCATAAAATACCCAAGTATATAAAGGACTTTTATAGATTCAATTATAAAGTAATCCTTAGAGAAGCAAAGAAAAAATTAAATAACTGGAATAATATTCAGTGCTCATGACTAGCTTATACAGTATAATAAAAAGGACAATACTACCAAACCTAACTTACTCTTTTAATGCCATACCAATCAAATTAACAAGAAAATGATTAGTGAAACTTGCTATTTGAGGTAAAGTATTATGAGATTGTAAACTGGTATTATTCTAAGTTTTGACTTCAAGCATGATCGTCTGCATTGTCTTGAAGACAATAGTTCACCATTAAAAGACTATTTCATGTGTTGCCCAAAAGAAATGTAGTCAGGAAACTGCTACAGAAGTTTTGTGCCTGGGAACAGTTGATGAGATGGTCTATGGCCTTGGCTTAGCTGAAAATAGAAACTCATTGTTCCTGTTTCCTCTTTGTATTAATTCCTTTTGAACAGTGTTTCCCACCTGTGTGTATTTCCCACATGCTAAATTCTGATTCTGTCAATTATATCCTGAATGACATGGAATGAGGTGAATGTGGTAGAGCTTTGTTATATGATTGGCTATTCCAGAAACTTAAACTATCACTCTTTAAATCAAACAGAATTAAGGATGCTTTATCTTGGTGTACCTATGTTGTCATTCTGTGCACTTAGGCTTAGGGCTGAAGGACCAGTTTTCATGGTGTTATAACCATGTCCCTGCTTCTTCCTCTCATATCAAATTGCTATTAAGATGGCAAACATGCATTATGATTTTTGTTATTTCAATAACAAATCTATTAATCATCATATTAATACAAAAACATGTAACTTATAAAAATAAGCATGAGTAAAGAAAATATTTCTGTTTTCAATCTGAATATGTGGTCATTCCATTTCCTAAGCAAGGGAATTACTTAGTGCATGGATTTGTCATCTATATTAAATTAAATCCCAGATGTATTTCATTTTTTTTTCAGAATGAGAATAATTAAATGAAGATAATTTATTCCTTAAAATTATGTTCCTTATAAATTAATAGATTTATGTGTTTGTTTCACAAATGCTTTAACTTACAAATAACATTAATCATTTCCAGATATATTGCAGGATGGGAGGAAAAAAGGATATATTAAATTGCAAATCACTTTTATGTAGAGCTTACTTTTCCTTTTAAAGTATAAAATAAATTCACTATTTAATTTTCAAGAGAATTCTTCTTGTCTATAATTCCTTATGGCTTTCCTTCTATTTTCTTCTGTTTTTTGGCAGGGAGAATAGTTGAAAGAATTAACTTTTATACCCTTTCTCTCCCTTCCAATGACAAAAGAAAAACCAAATTCATAAGAAGTATGAATAGTCAAGCAATGCAAATTCCTACATTGATCAGGTCCAAAAATAAATGCCTCATTCTTTATCTTGAGTCTATCCTCTATCTCTTGGGATGTGCAGCTTGTTTTCTCATAGGTATTCTGTAATTATGGTTAATTATGATCAATGTTTTTAAGTCTTTTAAAATTATTTTTCCTTCACAGTGTTGATATTTTGTAAATTCATCTCCTACTTTACTTTTCATCAGTTCACATATATTTTCTTATATTTCTTAGAAACTCTCCTTCTCAGTATTCCTTATGGCACTATGATATTCCATTGCACTTCATATGCCCTCATTTGTTCAGCAATTTCCCAGTTAGTAGACATCCTCTTTGTCTCTCATTCTTTCCCATTAAAAAAGAGTCTGTATAACTTTTTGTTGAGGGGTTCATTTCCTCTTTAATTTATCTTTTTAGGTATAGGGCTACAAGTTGTTTGTAATGTATTTAACTTTTGACTATGTTTCTAAATTGCCTCCTATAATTGCTGAACAATACACAGATCTACTAATTTGTGCCCATTTTCCCATAACTCCTCCAACATATGTCATTTTCCTTTGTTTGTAATCTTTCCCCATCTGATGATTTTTTGTATAGGAATTTCAGTTAAGTACTATTCAGGAAACCATCAACTTTGATACTAGAATCCTACCTTGAAATGTCACATTTGTAGTCATGTTTTCAATATTGAGTGAAAGGTTACTGACTTTTCAACAAGTATATCTTTGTTGTATTGACATGAAATTCAAAGGCAATTTTGTTCAATACTTTGAGTAGTAAAAAAAAATTAAATATAAATTGACAAGTTAAAATACAACTAAATACAGCCTTTGGCCCTATTGATTTTAACAATTTAATTATTAATTTGGAAATGAAGACATGCTTTACAAAAGTGCAGTTTACCCAGATCCAAGAGAGATATTTCTAATAGTAGATAATAATAGAATTGGGATCTACACATAGATAGAAAGAATAATGAGCCAAATCTAATAATATGAATGTTAATAGGAACAAATGCAAAATCCTAGAGTTACTTTTTTTTTAATATCACACTAAAGTATCTTAATGATCTAAACTTTGAAAATTTTAAATTATGGTAAGAAATGCCTATGATGCACTCTAGAAAGTGTTCATTGACTTGTTGACTTGTTGAAATGTTGACTATATAGGAAATATCCCATTATCAGGCAATTTCTTTTGAATACCTTACCCAAATCTGGCAGAAGTGGGAGATCCACAAATATGGAATGTTTAATATATTGTCAAATATTTTTTATTTGGTTCATTGATTTTGCAATTTTTTTCTCTTCTTATTTTTCTTTATTAAAAATATTTTGTTAGAAAGGGGTATAAGGGAAGGGATTCTTTCAGAGAATATCAAGTCAGGGAATTCAATGAGAAATTTAAGTTTAGCTTATGCAGACATTTTTAGGGAAATTTCTTTTGATAAGTACTGATATTTTCTTAGGATTTAGACTTGTGTCTACAAAAATTAGGAGTAAGGGTATGTTAATGAGTATCTGAAATGCTGATATTGAGTTCTACACAGAAAAGACAGATAGTTCAATATAAGGAAGAATTCAAGTAAATTTGTGTGGTTGATGTTCATGTCAGTGATTCAGTTACTTAGGGAAAAGTCCGAGTGTAAAAATTCTATCCAGATACAAAATAACAATCTATCTAAAGTTTTATAGTGTTAGTTGTCTGGAGAATTAAGAGAATAAGTAACCTGCTCCTGCTCAGATAATTAGTACATTGTCAGAGATGGAATTTGAACCCAAGTGTCTAGAATCCAAGATCATAACCAACAGCAAGAGATACAAAGAGAAATTCCATTCAGAATAACTATTGATAGCATAAAATATTTGGGAATCTATCTACAAAAGGAAAGTTAGGAATTATATGATCAAAATTACAAAAAAGTTTCCACACATATAAAGTCAGACTTAAATAATTGGAAAAATATTAAGTGCTCTTGGATAGGCCGAGTGAATATAATAAAGATGACAGTACTCCCTAAACTACTCTATTTATTTAGTGCTATACCAATCAGACTTCCAAGAAAATATTTTAATGATCTAGAAAAAATAACAACAAAATTCATATGGAACAATAAAAAGTCAAGAATCTCAAGGGAATTAATGAAAAAAAAATCAAATGAAAGTGGTCTAGCTGTACCTGATCTAAAATTATATTATAAAGCAGCAGTCACCAAAACCATTTGGTATTGGCTAAGAAATAGATTAGTAGATCAGTGGAAAAGGTTAAGTTCACAAGACAAAATAGTCAACTATAGCAATCTAGTGTTTGACAAACCCAAAGATCCTAACTTTTGGGATAAGAGTTCATTATTTGATAAAAACTGCTGGGATAATTGGAAATTAGTATGGCAGAAATTAGGCATGGACGCACACTTAACACCATATACCAAGATAAGATCAAAATGGGTCCATGACCTAGGCATAAAGAACGAGACTATAAATAAATTAGAGGAACATAGGATAGTTTATCTCTCAGACTTGTGAAGGAGAAAGAAATTTGTGACCAAAGATGAACTAGAGACCATTACTGATCACAAAATAGGAAATTTTGATTACATCAAATTAAAAAGCCTTTGTACAAACAAAACTAATGCAAACACGATTAGAAGGGAAGCAACAAACTGGGAAAACATCTTCACAGTTAAAGGCTCTGATAAAGGCCTCATTTCCAAAATATATAGAGAACTGACTCAAATTTATAAGAAATCAAGCCATTCTCCAATTGATAAATGGTCAAAGGATATGAACAGACAATTTTCAGATGATGAAATTGAAACTATTACCACTCATATGAAAGAGTGTTCCAAATCATTATTGATCAGAGAAATGCAAATTAAGACAACTCTGAGATACCACTACACACCTGTCAGATTGGCTAAGATGACAGGAAAAAATAATGATGAATGTTGGAAGGGATGTGGGAAAACTGAAACACTGATGCATTGTTGGTGGAATTGTGAATGAATCCAACCATTCTGGAGAGCAATCTGGAATTATGCCCCAAAAGTTATCAAATTGTGCATACACCTTGATCCAGCAGTGTTTCTATTAGGCTTATATCCCAAAGAAATACTAAAGAAGGGAAAGGGACCTGTATGTGCCAAAATGTTTGTAGCAGCCCTATTTGTAGTGGCTAGAAACTGGAAAATGAATGGATGCCCATCAATTGGAGAATGGCTGGGTAAATTGTGGTATATGAATGTTATGGAATATTATTGTTCTGTAAGAGATGACCACCAGGATGAATACAGAGAGGCTTGGAGAGACTTACATGAACTGATGCTAAGTGAAATGAGCAGAACCAGGAGATCATTATACACCTCGACAATGATATTGTACGAGGATGTATTCTGATGGAAGTGGAGTTCTTTGACAAAGAGACCTAACTGAGTTTCAATTGACAAATGATGGACAGAAGCAGCTACACCCAAAGAAAGAACACTGGGAAACGAATGTGAACTATCTGCATTTTTGTTTTTCTTCCCGGGTTATTTTTACCTTCTGAATCCAATTCTCCCTGTGCAACAAGAGAACTGTTCGATTCTGCAAACATATACTGTATCTAGGATATACTGCAACATATCTAACATATATAGGACTGTTTGCCATCTAGGGGAGGGGGTGGAGGGAGGGAGTGGGAAAATCGGAACAAAAACGAGTGCAAGGGATAATGTTGTAAAAAAAAATGCCATCCCTGGCATGGATTCTGTCAATATAAAGTTATTATTAAATTAAATAAAATAAAATAATAATTAAAAAAGAAATATGTGCACACATATAAGCATGTATACACAGACAGTCAAAAAAAAATAGAATCCCAAGATCATTCCCATCAAGGATGCCATACTATCTATTCTCCTAAGAATTGGAGCTATTTTAAAATGAAATATTCTCATTTGTAATATAATATGTTCTTCACTACTAGAAGCCCTTTAATGTATAGATAATGGTTGTTTTTGGAGGAATTTACACCTTGCATTCAACTGATGAAATACAATAGAAGGGCATTAAAAGGGGAGAAAGAAATTAAAATGTAAGGACATTAGAGGAGGGAAGAGGATCATAGATTCAGGGTTATGAGGGATCTTACCTGTCATTTAATGTAATCATTTTAGGTCAAAAAACTGAATCCCACAGATATTAATTGATTATCAAAGCTTACATAGACATTAAGTGATTAAGTTAAGGATTTGAAGTAAAGCCTTATGATTCTTTAGAAACTTCACTTTTAACAGTACAACCTTGGTTTCTCTTTCATTTTCAGCTTGACATACAAAAAGATTATTACCACTACCACTACCACTAGAGATATCAGGACCACCACCACCTCTACTATTACTATTATTCCTACTCTTCCAATTAATATTACTGTTATTATTTTTATTTCATTCAATAAGCATTTATTAAAGAACTAAAGTATGTTTCAGGCAGGGGGCACAGAGACAAAAATAAAGCAGCCTCTATTATATTCTATAGGAAAGGAATTCTCTACAAAGGTATATCCTACCAAGGAAAACAACTTGTAAACCAATTAGAAAACACAGCATGTAAACAAAGTAATTTCCAAGGGGGGAGGTACAAGAGATCATCAGTATAGATGTTATGATCTGAACTTTGATGAAAATTTAGGATTCTATGAGGATGATGCACAAAGTCTGAGAATCCATCCCATATGTTCATACCTGGGCAGAATATTCTGAACTCATATTAGTCTGATTAGCCATAGTTGGACACACTAACTTGACACTATCATAGTGATGCCATTTTGATCCTCTATGAGAACAAAGAACAACAACATCTTGGGATAGGAGATGAATTGTCATGTACTGGAAAAGCAAGTGGGCCATTTTATGTACAATACAGAAAGGGCAGAGAGGAGATCAGTGTTCAGTAAAACTGGAAAGGTAAGCTCAAGCCAGATTGTGAAGGGCTTTAAATGTCAGAGTAGTTTGCATTTTACCCTGGAGGCAAGGGAGCAGCTGGGGTTCCTTGAGCAAGGGAGTGACATGCACAAAACTGTTATTTAGGAATAACCATTTGGCAGCTGTGTGTGGAGGATGAGGAAAGAGGGAGAGCCTGAGATCTAGGAGAACAAAGAGATTACTATTGGAATAGTCCTTGAAAGGTGTTATGATCCTCAACTTTGATTTTGGCCATGTGAGCAAAGAGAAAGCAATGGATGCAGAAGTTGTGAGGGTAGGATGAACTTTCAGATTTGGAAAATTTTAGTTTTGGAAAGGGGGCAAAAAATGGGATGTTTTGAAAAAACCTTTAGGAAAGTAGAAGGTCAGAAAATATTCCCCAAGAACCCTAAAAGAAAAAGTAATTTCTAAAAAACATAGTCAAAGTAGCTTGTTTTCTAGCATCTAATTTGCATATACTTATTATGATAACTTTGAGATTGATTTCTAAAACTAGAACTTTTTGGTGATTATAAAATAATCGTGCATTGTGTATTTGTGATATATCTTACAGAAATGCGAGTTTGGTTTTCGACACTAAGATAGAAATCAATTAGTTCACACAGAGTTCCTGCTTTAAGGCAGGACAAGAGGACAGAAGTAGAGAAGAAAGAAGAAATCAAAGAGTGGAAGAGATTGAAAATTGAGTGGAGAAGACAATATTAGGCAGAGATTCCTCTTTAAAAAAGAAACAATATGAAAGAATGCCAAGCCTGGCAATGGTCTCTGGGAACAAAATGCTGCCCTCTGCTCTTTGAGAGGAGCAAAGCCCAGACAGTACATGTGAATAGATACCTGTGGATATCTATCTATCTATCTATCGATCGATCAATCAATCGATCTATTTAGCTAGCTAGCTATATCTGTCTGTTTGTCTGTCTCTATATATCTATTTATAATATATCACATAAATATATGTGAATATATTTATAGATGCACATTCATCCAGATGTTTATGTATCCATATGTATATGCACTTTTAGAGGCAGTGTAATATGCTGCTTAGGGTATGGCTTTAAGGTAAGAAAGCATCATTGTAAATACCTTTCTTTTCCATACCACCTCCAAGTTAATTAGCTATGTGTTCTTTAGCAAAACACCCAATCTTGGTGAGTCTATCTATTAAGTCATAAATGACTTGTGAACTACACGGTAGAATGAGTTTCCACAAGAGGTATTCCACACCCCAAGAAAATTATAGATCATTTGCATGTGTATATATCTTGAATTTTTCTCTTTTATGTAAGAATATACTCATATTTTCTCCCATTATCAAATAAAATGATCCACAGGTCTATTAGAGAAGTTAGAAAGTTTATCAATGGTATCCTAACAATCTGGGCATTTAGAAACATCTTCATAGAGGAAGAGGTACTAAAGCTGAGTGTTAAAAGAATATAAGATTGAATTTCATGAATGGAGCACAGCTTGTGTGAATGTATTTAGGCAGGAGATTACATATCAAGTCCTAAAATAGATAGCAGCCCAGTTTTCTTGGAAAACAAAGTATATGAATAGGACTATGTGAAATAAGCCTGGGTGAGATCAGTTATAGCCAAATTGTGGAATGCCAGGTTGAGGAGCTTGCATATTATCTTACTAGAGAATCATGGACTACTTACTGTACTGAAGGGTTTTACATGATGTGATGGTCTGAAAACCTGTGCCCTAGGAATATTATTTTGACAGCTGGGGGGCGGGGATTTGGATTGAGAAAGTGAGACTTTTGTGGAAAGGAGGCTACGCAGCTGTCACAATGATGTAGACAAGGGATGGCTAAAGATGGAACCGACTTGATGGTTGTATAAATGGAGATAAAGAATAAATGGGAAATGATTTAGAAGGTGAGGTAGAGAAGATGATTCTCTGGGCCTCAGTTTCCTCATCTGTAAAATTTGTAATGCTAAGATTTCTTCCAACCATAAATCTCTTGATCCTACGACCTCTACATGTGATTTTTCACTCTCCTTCTATATACAGTTCCCAAGAGAGGTCCAATAGGTTATCCTATGATTCTGTTATACCACTCTGGGATGTGGTCCATGATGACATATTCAGAATTTTAAATGCCTACAAATTTCAAGGACTACACATGAAATCTGACATCTATCAGGATAGATAAATATATACCTGAGCAAAAACTCCCACAGGAAAACCATAAAAGTTGTTGTAACCTATACCAACCCCACCTTTGCCCTATTGCATGATAATGTTGAACTTTTTTCCTCCTCTATGGACCTGCCTTCATGTTATAGATATTCTCCCATGTAAGTGATAGTGGTGGACATTCTGATCAAGACTATTCATTCCCAACTAAAAAATGGTCTTCTGGTTCCTGAAAGGAATTTTTTGGATTCTTAGTTTTCATTTTCATATTTTCTATAATCAAAATTCTCAACTTATTTTTCACTTCTAAGCCACATGAATCATGGTTTTCCAGATAAAGATGCATCTCTTTATAGCATACGACTCCCAGTTCAATTAACAAATAGAGCATTATCGGACTTTTGGGTCTCAATTTTTCCATCTTCAAATTGGTAATAATAATCTTTGCACTATTTACTTCAAAGTTTTTAACAAGAAAAGTATCTGGTAAATCTAAAAGTTTCATATAAATTTCAGTGTTCCTTTTTAAACTAATGGTTTATTCAGTTGTTTGTGAATTTCTTAAGAACAGTGACCACTCCTAGCTGTGCCAGATCTAAAACTATATTATAAAGCAGCAGTTACCAAAACCATTTGGTATTGGCTAAGAAATAGACTAGTTGATCAATGGAATAGGTTAGGTTCACAGGACAAAAGAGTCAATAACTATAATAATCTAGTGTTTGACAAATCCAAATACCCCAGCTTTTGGGATAAGAATTCACTGTTCGACAAAAACTGCTGGGAAAATTGGAAATTAGTATGGCCAAAACTAGGCACTGACCCACAATTAACACCCTACACCAAGATAAAATCAAAATGGGTTCATGAGCTAGGCATAAAGAATGAGATTATAAATAAATTAGAAGAACATAGCATAGTTTACCTCTCAGACCTGTGGAGGAAGAAGGAATTTGTGACCAAAGAAGAATGAGAGATCATTATTGATCACAAAATAGAAAATTTTGATTATATCAAGTTAAAAAGTTTTTGTACAAACAAAACTAATGCAGACAATATTTGAAGGGAAGCAATAAATTGGATAAACATTTTTACAGTCGAAGGTTTTGATAAAGGCCTCATTTCCAAAATATACAGAGAATTGATTCTAATTTATAAGAAATCAAGCCATTCTCCAATTGATAAATGATCAAAGGATATGAACAGACAATTTTCAGATGAAGAAATTGAAACTATTTCTAGCCATATGAAAAGATGCTCCAAATCATTATTGTTCAGAGAAATGCAAATTAAGACAACTCTAAGATTTAATCACTACATACCTCACAGATTGGCTAGGATGACAGGAAAAGATAATGATGAATGTTGGAGGGGATGTGGGAAAACTGGGACATTGAGACATTGTTGGTGAAATTGTGAATGCATCCAACCATTCTGGAGAACAATTTGGAACTATGCTCAAAAAGTTATCAAACTATGCATACCCTTTGATCCAGAAGTGTTCCTGCTGTGCTTATATCCCAAAGAAGGGAAAAGGACCTGTATATGCAAAAATGTTTGTGGCAGCCCTTTTTGTAGTGCCTAGAAATGGGGAATTGAATAGATTTCCTTCAATTGGAGAATGGCTGAATAAATTGTAGTATATGAATGTTATGGAATATTATTGTTCTGTAAGAAATGACCAGCAGGATGATTTCAGAAAGGCATGGAGAGACTTACATAAACTGATGCTTAGTGAAACGAGCAGAATCAGGAGATCATTTATATACACTTCAACAATACTATATGATGATCAATTCTTATGGATGTGGCCCTCTTCAACAAGAGATGATCCAAATCAGTTCCAATTGTTCAACAATGAAGAGAACCAACTACATTCAGCAAAAGAACTATGGGAAATGAATATGGACTACAACATAGCATTTCTACTCCTTCTATTTTTGTCTTCTTTTTGTTTTCCTTCTCAGGTCATTTTTACCTTATTTATAAATCCGATTTTTCTTGTGCAGCAAAATAACTGTAGGGATATGTATACATATATTGTGTTTAACATATACTTTAACATATGTAACATGTAAAAAAAAAGAACAGTGGCCACCTTTCTAAATTTTGTGTCACTAGCAGTTAGTTCAGTACTCTGCACAAAATACTGTTTAATAAATGTTAGTTTAAAAAAAATGTAAACTCAGTCAATTAAATGTTTTGCAGAGATTGCCATTGAAGTTCATAAAATAATCCTTGACACATAGTAGGTCCTTGCTAAATCCTTGTTGATTGGATCCATGAGACAATTATTTTGCCTAAAGATATGGCTGTAACAACAGCATCACTTTTGAATTCTGAAAGCTTTAGCTTCATTATAGGGATTTACTTTCTCAATTCAATTCAATGAAATTGTTTTAAGAAATTACCTGGGATTAGGGTGGGGCAATGGATAGAGAGCTGGATAGGGAATCAGGAAGAATCATCTTCCTGATTCAATCTGGTCTCAGATACTTATTAGTTTGTGACTCTGGGCAAATCACTTAATCCTGTTTGTCTCAGTTTCCTCTTCATAAAAATGAGCTAGAGAAGGTAATGGGAGCCACTTCAGTATCTTTGCCAAGAAAGTCTCAAATCAGATTAAGAAGGCCACTTGGTTTTAACACTGAAGTCTAAACTACACAGAAAATAGCACCTAGTAATTAACTGATGTATAAATCATAATACATTTTGAATTGTAAATGACATTCAGAGGCTATTCAATTCAATCAATGTCCTCTTTTTATAGATGAGAAAATTGAAACTTAGAGACATTGAGAAACTTGTTCAAGTCATACAAGTCAGAAGCATGATTTGACTCTATGGCTTGGCTGCAATACAATGCTATTTCCAATACACCATTGTGCATAATAAGTAGCACAATAACTTAAACATAATGGATCTCTAATAAATGTTTGTTGACTGAACAATGATATCCAAAGAAATCCAAGATAAAGCTGATCGTTCTCACTTCCTGTTATCCAAATTAGTTACCAACTTAATTTTATTTTGGACATCTTGGACATAGCCACAGATGACTTTTTTTGTTGAAAGATAAAAGTGGAATCAGAAGTTCCAAGATTAGATTCTGAGTTCAGCTACTTACTACCTGTTTAACTCTGAATAAATTCCTTTACCTCCCTGGATCTCTATTTCTTTTTCTTTCTTTCTTTCTTTCTTTCTTTCTTTCTTTCTTTCTTTCTTTCTTTCTTTCTTTTCTTTCTTTCTTTCTTTCTTTTCTTTCTTTCTTTTTCTTTCTTTCTTCCTTCCTTCCTTCCTTCCTTCCTTCCTTCCTTCCTTCCTTCCTTCCTTCCTTCCTTCCTTTCTTTTTTTGTAAGACCAAATGGTTGAGCTTAGAAATCTCTCAGGTTCATTTCAGATCCAATTCTATAATCCTATAACCCATGATTTAAAAATATTTATTTATTAAAAGATAAAAGTCCACTGGGGGAACACCAGAGAATCTACATTTTTTGGCACAATGACTTTTCCCCCCTAAATACATTACTTTGATTTCTTTGTTGAATGTATGTTTTTTACATTATTAGCTAAAGGATACTTAATACTGCTAACACTTCAGCTACAATTAGAGGGGAGGGTTGCACCCATATTGCAATGTTGTAATTGTGTTTGTTCTTGTATTGGAACATTTTTGAGGTCTAACCTTTGCTACTTGTAACCTAAGCACAATAATGCTTCATTTTATCCCAAAGGC
The DNA here is from genome assembly GCF_016432865.1 of Antechinus flavipes. Taxonomy (NCBI): domain Eukaryota; kingdom Metazoa; phylum Chordata; class Mammalia; order Dasyuromorphia; family Dasyuridae; genus Antechinus; species Antechinus flavipes. The sequence goes on along the minus strand of NC_067400.1, from coordinate 123,627,120 downwards.
ACCATATGTCACCTTTCACAACCCTAAGATAGACTCGGAGCATGGAGAGGTTGTCAGGAAATGGCAGGCCCTCAGTAGCCGAAGTTGAATGAAATATTCCTTGGCATGTCTAAATGCACTTTATGAAAAAAAAGTTTTTCTATGAATAAAAGATGCGGAAAAGTCAGCCATGCTAAGAAATCATTTTTAAACACATAATGGTAGGGATAAATGAAAATTTGCCTAGAGGGGTAAAGTATTTTGACTTTATTTAATAAGAGATATCATCATACAGTTTAAGGATTTCAATCAGATTAAAAATTTAAGCAGAGAAAGCAAAGGCTTGAACCAACAGACTGTTGCCCCCACTTCCCAACTCCTTGGTCTAGATGTGATGGAATGTACTTATCTTGGCAGATGTGGATGGATTTGGACATGTAGATACATTTTAGTAAGGATATAAAAACATATTCTAATCTAAATCATGTCTCTGGTTAGCAGAGAGAAATAAGTTGTTACCTTTTCCTCTGAAATCTACATTTTGGAAAATTTCAAATGGACAACAACTCCACCTCACTTATGCAGAACTGGTTTGAATATGAAACATCAAATGATAACTTTGAGGGGGCTCATAAATAATATTGCTGTTTTTACTTATGCAGAATATTGGGCTCAAATGGCTCAGTCCTGTTGAGATTACAGTTCAAAGTAAAACAGTTTTATTAATAATCAATGCATTCATATAACCATGGATGTTATCAGCTAATCCAAGATGGAAAACAACTGGAAACTTAAGCCAAGAATTATTTTATTTCTGCCCTTGTCACTATATGCATTGGAAAAGAACCATATTGGCTCTTTTTTAGCTAGTAATGTCTAATGCAGGAAGACAGGAATAAGCAGAGTAGAAAGCACCTGTCAGCTCTATTTCCCACTCTCCTTGATTAGCATGAAACATTAATAGGGCTCTCAGAAATTCTGGCCTGAAATGGGCTTTGCCTGAGAACGTGTCTGTCTTTACTGCACAAAAGCCACTGTCATTTAAAAAAAAAAGAGTAGGACAGATAACTGAAGAAGACTCTTTCTGGAAATTTATACCATTTTTTCATACAATGACAAATTATTTTAATAATGGGACTCGCACACACTGCCATTTGTATAATGTTTCCCATAAAATCCCCCCATTAAATTTGCTCCTTTACTTGACTCATCTCTTTTTTAAAAAATGACACACACAAAATGATACATCATGCTTTCTTACAAAGAATTGAAAATGAACATACTGTAATGGGTTAACATACATTTTAATAAAATTTTCATTGTTGTGCATTTCACTTTTCGATACTGAAAGCCAGGGATATACCAGTAACCTCAGGCAATGCCTAAGGATAAAACAAATCATATGGTGGTGAACTATTTTCACCTATTTATTCTTCTCCTGGAAAAAAAATCCATAAATACAAAATGAAACCCAGATATATGAGCAACAAAATTATATCTTCCCCAAATACTTCTCACTATGTGCTATTTGTAATAATAGTCATTAAAATAAAACAAATCAAACCAGTTTTGGAATAAGTGAGAATTTTATATTTGACATGTCTTTATTAATTGTCAAGTTATGTTGAGTAATTCTAATTTTGATTATTAAGAAATGACCACACAATGAGAAGAACACATTCAAGACCAATTCAGGTGAAAAAAGAAAGAATTGTAATATCCTATTTTTAGGAGGCTTTTTTTTTTTAAGTAGCCATAGTGATATCTTTGAGTTCTTATTCTGGAAACTTTTTTATTTGTGCTGTATATTTCTTATGCATATGGAATCAGTTTACAAAAAAATGCTACTCAACTGGAACTAAGAAGCTCCATGTCATTTGGCATATTAGATGCTTATGTATGATTTTCTAAGAATATTAATATCATATTAGAGATTTTATTTCAAGAAAAAATTTTGTTTAAAAGTACTGAATATTAAATATTCCCAATTTCATCATGCTATATTAATCTGCCTATTTATCTTAAAAGTTTTTGTTTTATTTTGTTTCGTTTACTCTGTAAATGTGCAGCAGCTATAGTTTTATGACTATAATTCAACATGATGGGAATCTATTTATTGCATATTTAGTTAAGAAAACCTGTTTTATTAGTTCTCCCTAGAAAAGGTTCTTTATTTTAGCAATCATTTAAATCACTTTGCTGATGTAATTACGCTCAAATAAAAACTAGCAAACTGGAACAGCAAAACATAAAGGACAATCAAATAAGCCATATAAGTTACCAATGAAATAGTTCAATAAGTCATTGTGGTTTCATCATTAACGTCTTAAAGAGCATACTCAGACACATCCGGGAAGATATTCAGAATTCTGCTATACTTCCCTTCCAATCAATGTTCATG